>NW_006383018.1:495658-535103 GCF_000327345.1 Myotis davidii | reverse complement strand
GGGGGCTCCTGGTGGTCGGTGTGTTGCCACAAGCCAACCTCCTGTGGCCGGCCAACCTCCTGCAGTCACCCCCCAACGCCTGGGGGACGGCCCCGACTGGCCCCGATCAGGACTGGGTGAGAAAACCCAGATCAGCCCCAATCACCAGGCAGGTCAAAGGACCACACTTGTGCATGAATACGTGCACCAGGCCTCTAGTATTGTAATAACTGTGCATGGTGCCAGTTGGGTACTGGAAATACCAGGGGCAACACTTTGTAAAGTATATGATTATCTAACCACTATGCTATACACTTGAAATGAATACAAAATAATATTGAATACAAACTGTAATGAAAAAAATTGTAATTAAAAAAATTTACATAAAAATAAAACATTTAAATTTTTAAAAGAACACACAGGTTACTATTATCAAAAAGAAAAAGTATATCTTCTAGCAAGATAAAGAAATATTTAAAAGAGATAGATTAATTTTTCAAAAGAAAAAATTCACCTATGAACTCCTACCTCCTGGTTTCTTTGGGAAATTTGTAGAAATACTTGTTCCAATATATTAATATCAAGGGCATGCATTTTTTCCAGATTTAAATAAAGAGAATTAATTTAGCAACATTTTATATGGGTTTCCCTTCATTTACAGAAATGTTACTAATGTATCTTTAAGTTATTTGTTTTCAGCTGATTATATAGTATCAATGGGTTCCAATAAATCATTCTTCTCCCAGGTTGTTGTTTTTTAAATGAAATAATAACATTGGAAAGGATTTAGACAGAGCCAGCAGCATGCCCTATAAAAAGCTGACACCCTTAGAGGGATCATAAGACAACCTCCATATTCCACCCATCATGTTTACCCTAAACAATTAAGCTAATTAACCTAATACTACTTTATTAAAGAAAATTTTAAAATGACAAATATTTTGAAAAGGAAGTGATTTATAGAAAAAGGTAACCTCAGTGAAAATGTGCAGCATTATTTTTAAATTAAAGACCTAAAAGTAGATTTTAATTTAAACTTATTTTCATTATATTCTTGGATTTTAAGTGATATATTTAAATAAAAATATAATATTTCCTTCATTCTTATGTTTGAGTTCTTGTTATAGATGAACCTTTTACTTTCAGTATAATGTAAATCTTAGATGAGTTAAAGAAATGCAAAAGGATGCTTTCATAAATCTAAAAAGAAATTACAATGTCCCTTTTTAGTGCTTGTAATCTTAGTCTGAAATCAATTCATCTTGTTGACAATCAAAGTAAATATTAACAATACGTTTTATATTCTAGATACATAACACAAGAAACATAAGACATCCAAGATATCCTGTCCGGATTTTCTTTATCTCAATACATGAAATAATAAAAATCTTTGTAGCTTTGAATCTACTTTTAGTGTCTTTCTTTTCATTTTAAAGCAGTAGTTGAAAAATAATAAGAGATAAAATCCAAGACCTTCCTTCAGTTGTACCGGAGTCCATGATTTTTCTGCTTAGGGAATGTAGTCTACGTTTTCTTTTTGCCCAAACTGGGCAGCAAGCCTGTAAGTTAATTCCTAGAACTTGAGACAATCTTTTCCCTGAGAGCAAACCGATTTGGAAAAAGCTTGTCATTTAAAAGGGAACAACATGAATCACATATCAATATCCAACTATGTGCTTTTCTTAGAAAATTGAAAGGAAAAAAATCATAAGTAGAAACCATATAAGGCAGCATCATTTAAAACTGAATACATTTAGGGAGGATTAAGTACCTGAAATCAATAGCATTGAGCCCAAGCAGCATGCCAGCAAGCATATTTGCTTCCTCACCCAAGACAATTGCTCCATCTTCATAAAATCTTCTGAAAAATGAAATGGGTGAATACATAAATATTAAAAACAGGCAAGTTTCATCTAGAGAAATCACAGCCCAAGGTAAACTAGAAAGAACTAAATTGTATTTAGTTTGTCAAAATAAAAACATAATTGGGTCACCCAACTCCTACAGATATTTAGGAGGGGGACAAAAAACCCATCACCATAACAACAAAAATTATTCTAAGTGTTTCCACTTCTCTTAAAAAGAAACCCCAAAGTGACTCTTTAAATGTGCCTAGACTGCCTAGCATTTTTCCCAGTAGCAAAGCAATATAAAGGTACTATTAATCTGAAAAGTGGCACATTCACAATCATTTATACTAGTTTTTTTTTTCAACACTAGGTAGACTATTGTTCTATACATGGGACAAACACAAACATACATTATGTTTTTCTGTAATTCCAAAGGTTATTACCTAAATTAAGAAATAGGAAGGTGTGATCATTAGTAATTTATGCTAACCTTTAACACTGGAATACTAATGGGGCAGATGGGCTACCAAAGTGACTGTATATGAAAAACAAAATTTGACAAAATGTGAATATTAATATTCTTGCTAATTCTTATAAATCCTTCCGTTTTGACTAATGTTAGTTTTTAAAGTATAATTTTATTGTAAAATAAATATTTTTTAAAAAATTGTAATATGGGCCTTACAAGTATTTTTCCACAAAATAATGTAAGATAACTGAGAATATACTATGCAAAAACTAATTTATGCTCGGTAACCAGGAGTCCTTAAATTGTTATACCTATTTATATTACACATAGACAATGAACACTAAGATATAACACCCCACCCATTTAGTAAAAGATGTGTCCTGCTTTTTTCCTGTATTTGAGTTTTTAAAGGCTGAAAACGATTTTAGTATGTTCATAATTTCACCATCAATTTTTAATAGTTCATGTTTTAACAAATACTTTTACAAACACATCATTTGATACTTGCAAAAAAAGCCCATGAAGTAAATGCAAAAGGAATTGTCATTAGTTTCAAATTCACCATCAAGAAAAGAGGTTAAAACAACTTCCCAAGCTCATGTTGATAAATTGCTCAAGGAAAAAAAAACCCAAAACAATTCTTTTTACTCTAAGTTCTATATATTTTCTATTAAATTTATTCTATTTATTGTAAAACAAAAATAATTATAGAGAATTTAACTTCTGTCATGGTTTGTAAGGGATTTGAAATGAATAAGAAGTAAAAGGAAAATAAGAGACAACTATTCACCCTCTCACAGATGTAAGTCTGCAAACAAATATGGTAGGAAGACTAGCTTGGAATAGATGTTTGGTGTTTCCTTGAAAATATGGGAATTGCTATTATTGACTTATATAAAAGAAGGAAAACCAAAACTTTTAGCCTACCAAAGATTAGTAAAGTAAATGGAAGGAATTTCTACATATTCAATTGAGTTGTTCCACAAAAAGGTAAAGATATTTAGATAAATCTACATAAATGAGATTTTATCCCACCACAATGGCTAAATTGGCTGTTGACAGAATATTTTATTGACTCTTGGAAGAACTATGATTCCAAAGGTTCTAGATCAACAATTTTTATAGGACATATGCTTTAGAAAATAATTCTGGTTTTTGATACTGGGAATAACCCTTTATTTCTAGTATTTCCCTATATAAGGTAAGGTCTACCATTTCCCCATCTTGAGCCCACCATGTTTAAAATTACATTTTAAGAATTAGATCACAACTATTCTTGCTTGCTTCCTAATGTCAACATTGTATTAGGGACTGTTTAAGAATACCAAGAACAATCACAAACTATCCGGTTTTAGAGATTTTTTTTTAAGTCTAAAGGTCTTTTATATGTGTATATAATACTGTTATAATGAGGGGGTTTTTTGCCTCTAGTTTTACTAATGATTTTTTAAACTAACTAGTGAAATGCTTGCTATATGGGAAGTCAATAATTCCACTAAAATAAAACCTTACGTAAAGCATAATACTGTGCAGACTTGATTTAGATCAACAGTCTTACTGCAATAGAGAGGAGGGAAAAACAAATGGAAGAGGAAGGGTTAGTTAAGAGAACTGTCCATTGTATGCTGAACTTTTTCATTATTAGTTCTGGTTAAGAAAAAAAAAAAAACTTGTGATGGCCAAAGGGAAGGGGGATTGGGTTGGGTGGAGGCATGCAAAGGGAGGGGGCAGAAGAGGGGAGATAGGGACATCTGTAATAGTGTCAACAATAAAAACAAAGAAAAAAAGCTTGCTCAGAAAATACACCTTGAAGTTTGAGTTAACATTTTAAAAATAACTTAATTCAGTATTTAAAAGAATACCAAACTATATGAAATACCATATTTTTATCATTTAATCAAAGACAAGCCATCCATGTGTATTACCAGGCAGGAGCTGTTAGGAAAAGCTAACTTTTTACTCCCATAATCAAACCAACTCATCAATAATTTTGAATGAAAATACGATTCCTGCTATCAGCACTTTTAAAGAATTCAAAAGATTGTAAACTTTCAACCTCTTCATTTTATCTCATGGAAAAATTGGAGCATTAATAAAGTTGCACTTATATAAACAAGGTTATGAAATGAATGAACCAAAATAAAGTCTAAGGTGACTAATCCAATGATAAGGCATACACTAAAAAAGTTCCCTTTCTTTTGTTGAAAATATTTTTTGTTCTAAAGAAAACATTTTTATATGAAGGACCTAACCAAAACAGTGTACGGAATTACAAAAACATAAATATTGAAAGTACCAAGGTGAAAAATATATATGACTTCCATTTAAAGTTTTATATCTAAGGGGGGGCAGACTAGAAAGGAGTCAATGGGGGGAAAAGGGAACATCTATAATACTTTCAATAAAGATTTTTTAAAAAAGAAGTTCTGTATTGTAGAAGCAAGTGAAAATTGTAAAGTACTATTTGATATGACTGTAAGCTGGAAGCAAAGCCTCTATGTTTTTATTGGGTATACTTTTCCCAGTTACTTTTAAGTTGACTAGAAAAAAAATTAAAAGTAGAAAAATAGTTAAAATAATACCCTAAAAAAAATAATACTTTTCCCTTGTCACGTATAATTTAACTTTAATTAAAATATGTCTCGATAGTACTATCCTTAGTGTTCATTCTATTAAACTATTTTAAGGCCTTCCAGGTATTTCAATAGAAAATATTCTTTGGGCGGGATCCAAAGTGAACAACGGGTATAAACTATGTTGATACTGCACAATATCATGCTTTCAAAATTTCCTTTTATGAGTCAGAAATATCCTACAGACTGAAAGTTCAATATTAAAATGAGAAAGATTATCGTATAAGAAATTTCATTATCAACCTTCTTACTCTCTTCCCCAATTTAGTCTTTATATAAGAAACTTTGAGGAAATAAGATTCTCCATTATGATATGCAGAAGAGATTACAGTATTATAAATAAATGTTTTATTCTATTCAAAGTCAAATTGAATCAGAATGAAAAAGTAACCAAAAAGTAAATGTCCAAAAGTCTTGCTAAGAACATGAGATTCATTATTCATTTTATCAACAAATACAGGGGTGAGCAAAAGTAGGTTTACAGTTGTAATAGAATTAAATAATACAATAATTAAGAAATAATAATTCAAGGATACATTCTGTTTCGTGTACTCACGGCTGTAAACCTACCTTTGCCCATCCCTGTATTAGAAATTCCTGCTAGGTGGCAAGAACTGTCTGAGGAACTAGAGTTAAAACGGTGAACAAGCTAAATATAGTTCCTCTCTATGGAGCTTAGTCTAGGGGAGAGGACAAGCAAAAAATGAAAGAAAAAGATAATTAGAGATAATAAATAGTATAAAGGTTGTTGAGATAGAGAAAAAGTGAAGGAGAACCCAGCTTTGAAGAAGGTCATTAAGAAAGGCATTCTAAAGTGTTTAGCCTGAGACCTTAAGCACACAGAAGTCCAACTGCATGCACAGTGAACATTTACTAAGTGCCAGTCATGATTGTAAGTGCTTTACATGAATTATTTTCTTTAACTTGACCACCTACTAGTACATATTATGCCACAGAGGACTAAGCAAGTTGCCCAAGGTTCCACAGCTAGTAAGAGGTGATACCAGGATTTGACTCCAGGAAATGTGCTTGCAGAGCCTGGTGGCTAATGTAATGAGAAACCATTCTAATGTTTTAAATGGGAATTAACATGATCCCTTTTTCCTTCAGGAAGACTGGCTGGAAGCAGGATGACTACTGCTAGAGATTTAAATGTGGTGCCATGTTCATATATTTAAAGACATAGGGAGATGAATAAATTTTAGGAGGAGAGAAAGTAAAATGAATAGAGAAAGAAGAGTAGCCAATGGAGGGCAGAGCCCAGATGATACTGACACTATGAAGTTGTGAAGAATCCAGCCAGTGTGGTTCAGTAGTTGAATGTCGAGCCATAAACCAGGAGGTCAGGGTTTAATTCCCAGTCAGGGCACATGCCCAGGTTGTGGGCTCGATCCCCGGGAGGGGGCATGCAGGAGGCAGCCAATCAATGATTCTCACTCATACATGTTCAATTTTCCCAGCATCATTTATTGAATAGACTGTCTTTAGTCCATTGTATGTTCTTTCCTCCTTTGTCAAATAGTAATTGACCATATAGATGTGGGTTTATTTCTTGGCTCTCTATTCTGTTCCATTTGTGTGTCTGTTTTTATGTTAGTACCATGCTGTTTTGATTACTATAGCCTAGACGTACAATTAGCATAGTTTGATAGCAGGAAGCATGAAACCTCCAACTCTGGTTTGTTTGTTGTTGTTTTTTAAGAATGCTGTGACAATTCAGGGTCTTTTGTGGATCCATATAAATTTCTAAATTATTTGCTCTAGTTCTGTGAAAAACACCATTGGTGTTTTTATAGGAATTGCATTGAATCTATAGATTGGGTATGGACATTTTATTGATTTTAATTCTTCCTATCCATGAGCAAAATATATGCTTCCATCTATTTGTATCTTCTTCAATTTCTTTCATCAGGATCTTATAATCTTCTGAGTACAGGTCTTTTACCTCCTAGGTTAAATTTATTCCTAGGTATTTTATTTTTTGATGCAATTGTAAATGGCACTGCTTTCTTATTTTCCCTGAGGGTTCATTATTGATGTATAACAATGTAACCAATTTCTGAATATTTATCTTTAATCCTGCTATTTTACTGAATTTCTTTATTAGTTATAATAGTATTTTTTTTCCAATGGAATCTTTAGGGTTCTCTATATACAATATCATATCATCTGCAAGTAATGGCAGTTTTATTTCTTCCTTTCCAATTTAGATGCCTTTTATTTCTTCTTGTCTGACTACTGTGGCTGGGACTTCCCGCCATCTGTCCAGCCAGTAGCTATGATGCGCACTGACCACCAGAGAGCAGACGCTCAATGCACGAGCAGAAACCTCAGGTATGGAAACTTGGAATAGACTAATGAATCTCAGAGGGAAGGGGGGAAAGGGGAGGGTGGGAAGAGATTAACCAAAGATCTTATATGCATACTAGAGCCCTGGTGCATCCATGCACTGGTGGGGTCCCTTGGCCTGGACTGCAGGGATGGGGCCAAAACTGGCTCTCCAACATCCCGAGGAGTCCCGGTTTGCAAGAAGGCACAGGCCAGGCCGGGGGACCTCACCAGTGCACAAATCCATGCAGCAGGCCTCCAGTGTTGAATAAGAGTGGTGAAAGTATACATCCCTGTCTTCTTCCTGGTCTTAAGGAAAACACTTTTAGTTTTTCCCCACTGAGTATGATGTTGGCTGTGGGTTTGTCATACATGGCCTTTATTACATTGAGGTGTGTTCCCTCTATTCTCACTTTGTTGAGAATTTTTATCATAAATGGGTGCTGGATTTTGTCAAATGCTTTTCTGCCTCTATTGATATGATCATATAATTTTTATCTTTCATTTAGTTTATGTGGTATATCATGTTGATTTGTAAATATTGTACCAACCTTGAATCCCAGGAGTTAATCCCACTTGATCATGTTATATGATATTTTTCATGTATTGCTGAATTCAGTTTGCTAATATTTTGTTGAGGATTTTTGCATCTATTTCATTGGTAATTTTGGCCTATATTTTCTTTCTTTGTGGTGTTTTTTATCTATTTTGGAATTAGGATAATGCTGGCCTCGTAAAATAAGCTTGGAAGTCTTCCCTCCACTTGAATTTTTTGGAATAGTTTGAAATGAATAGGTGTTAATTCTTTATTTGGTAAAATTCACCTGTGAAGCCATCCAGTCCAGGACTTTTACTGGGAGTCTTTTGATTATGGCTTCTATTTTGTTGGTTGTAATTGGTCTGTTCAGATTTTGTTTCTTCTTAATTCAATCTTGGAAGATTGTACGTTTCTATGAATTTATCAATTTCATCCAGACAGCCCAATTTGTTAGCATATAGTTATTTGCAATATTTATTATAATCCTTTGTGTTTATGTGGTGTCAGTTGTCACATCTCCTTTCATTCTGATTTATTTGGGTCCTCTTTTTTCTTGATGAATCTGGTTAAAGGTTTATCAATCTTGTTTATCTTTTCAAAGAACTAGTTCTTGGTTGGATTAATATTTTGTATTTTTTTTCAGACTATTACATTATTTTCAACTCTCATTCTTATTAATGTCTTCTATTCATTTTGGGTTTTGTTTGTTGTTCTTGTTCCAATTCCTTTAGGTGTAAGGTTAGATTGTGTATTTGACATTTTTTCCTATTTCTTCAGGTAGGCCTATGTTGCTACGAATTTCCCTCTTAGGACAACTTCTGCAGTGTCCCCAAGATTTGGGATGTTTGTGTTTTCATTCTCACTTGTCTCAAGGTACCTTTTGATTTCTTCCTTGACCTCATTGCTAACCAATTTATTGTTTATAGCATGTTTTTAGACTCCATGTGTTTGTATCTATTTTTCAGGATTTTTTTCTTGTAATTGATTTCTAATTTTTATATCATTGTGGTCTCAGAAGATGTTTGATATAATTTCAGTCTCTTAAATTTATTGAGACTTGTTTTATGGCATAACATGTTGTCTATCCTATGCACTTGAATGTGCACTTGAATGAAAGCATATTCTACTGCTTTGGGGTAAAATGATCTGCAGATATCAATTAAATCCATTTGATGTAGTGTGTCATTTAAGGCTGCTGCTTCCTTGTTGATTTTCTGTCTGGAAGATCTATCCAGTGATGTCAATGGGATATTAAAAACCACTACAATGACTACATCACTACCAATTTCTCCCTTTATGTCTATCAATATTTGCTTTATATAGTTAGGTGCTCCTATGTTGGGTGCATAAATTTTTATAAGAATTATATTTTCTTGTTGGACTGATTCCTTTATCATTATATAATTATCTTTTTGTCCCTTATTATAGCCTTTGTTTTGGAATCTACTTTGTCTGATATAAGTATTGCTATTCCGGCTTTCTTTTACATTTCCACTTGCATAAAATATGTTTTTCTATCCCTTTATTTTCAGTCTCTGTGTGTCTTTTGATCTGAAGTGGGCCTCTTGTAGACAGCACACATATGGGTTTTGTTTTCACATCCATTTAGCTACCTTATGTCTTTTGATTGGAACATTTAATCCATTTACATATAAATTATTAATAGATATGTATTCATTGCCATTTTATTCTTTATAATTATGTTCCTTGTGTGTTTTTTATTTCTTCTTCTTAAAGAAGGCCCTTTAACATTTCTTGTAATACTGGTTTGGTGGTAATGAACTCCTTTAGCTTTTTCTGGCTTGGGAAGCTCTTTACTTCTCCTTCAATTTTAAATGATAGCCTTGCTGATAGTCTTTAGTTGTAGTCATTTGCTTTTTATCATTTTAATATTTTGTGCCAATCCATTCTGGCCAGAAATATTTCTGTTGAAAAAACGGCAGACAGTGTAATGGTAACTACCTTGCAGGTAACTTTCTCCTGCTGCTTTTAAGTTTCTCTCTTCATCCTTAACTTTTGCCATTTAGTTATGAAGTGTCTCTGTGTGGGCCTCTTTGGGTTTATCTTGTTTGGGACTCTGCATTTTCTTGTGTGGACTTGTGTGTCTTTTTACTACACTACATTAGGGAAGTTTTTAGTCATTTCTTCAAATACATTCTCAATCCTTTGCTCCATGCTCATCGTACTCCTATGATATGATGTTATTATGCTTGATGTTGTCCCAGAGGTCCCTTAAACTATCCTTATTTTAAAAAATTATTTTTTGCTGCTCTGTTTGGATATTTTCTACTACTTTGTCTCCTCTCGCTGATTCAACCCTCTTCTTCATCTAATCTGCTGTTGATTCCTTATAGTGCATTCTTCATTTCAGATATTGTGTTCTTCATTTCTAACTGGCTCTTTATGTTTTCTACTTCCATTTTTGTTTCCTATCTCTTTGTTGAAGTACTCTTTAAGTTCATCTACTCTTCCACAAAGTTCATTGAGGATCCTTATGACCAATGTTTTGAACTCTGCATTTAGTAGATTGCTTGCTTCCATTTCATTTAGTTCTTTTTCTGTGAATTTCTCCTATTCTTTCATTTGGAGTATGTTTCTTTGTTTCCCTATTTTGGCTGCATCTCTGTATTTGTTTCTGCACATCAGGTAGATCTGACTGTCTTCCAGTTTTGGTAGTTCGGCCTTCTGTAGTAAGCATCCTGTGGGGCACAGTGATGCAGTCTCCCTAACCACCAGAGGTAGGTGCCCCAGGAGTGTCCCTTGTATAGTTATGTGAACCTTCCTGTTGTAGTTTAGTGTTTATTGCTGTTGGCCTTTCCATGAGTAACCCCAACCCTCGGGCTGGCTAATTGTAGGGATTGACAACAAACACAGTGTAAGAGCTGCTGTGTAGGGGCTAACCCACACAGCACATTTGGCCCTAGCAGGGTCATCTTTTTGTTTATGCCACTTGTGGAGCTTATCAGACTGTGCTCTGTTGTGATCTGAAGACGCCCAGTGGGTGTGCTGGTTGGGAGGGACTCCAGTAAAGGTCAATGTCAAATACTGTTCATGACCAGCCCTGGAATACCTGTTCGGAGATACAAAGCAATCCACAGTAGGTCGCTTCCTCTGCTGGTCCTGGGTGCCCAGGGTGTATACAGAGGCTTCCACCAGTAACAAACCAAGGATAGGTCAGCAAAAGGCCCCAGGCACCCTGAGATCTGCCTCTACTTGTCAGCTACTTGTTAGGCTCAGCCATCAAAAGAGCCTCTGGTGGTAAGCGAGTAGCCTGAGGTAAGTTCTGATTCACCAGTTAGGGGCAAGTAGTGTTCACTAGGTTGATTAGTTACCTTTCTTACCCCACATATAATTCAATAAGCCTTAACATTTTTTTAAACACCTTTATTAAGATATAGTTTGCATAATTCACCATTTAAATACAATTCAATGGTTTTGAGTATATTCGAGATATTTTCATTACCCCCCAAAAATAGCATGCAGTCATCAGCACACACCCCATCATCCAATACCTCTCATCCTCCCACCCTCCCCCAGCCCTGCCCATACAACCACTGACCTACTTTGTATAGGTTTACTTATTCTGAAGATTTCATGTAAATGAAATCATATACTATCTTGTCTTTTGTGACTTGCTCCTTGACAATGTAATGTTTTTAAAATTCATGTTGTAGCACGCACTTGATGCTGTAGCATGTACTTCATTTCTTTAAAAATATTTTTTTAAAACAAGTAGTTTATGTAAACAACAAGATGCTTGACTTGAAGTAAAACTACCTAGGACTCCTTTCTTTTAGAGTTATTTATCCCTACTTAAAGATAAGTTGCCCTGCATGTAACAGCTATATACAAAAAAAGTTATAGAACTGCCCAGCCAGTATGGCTCAGTTGGTGGAGCATTGTCCTATGCACCAAGAGGTCGCCTGTTGGATTTCTGGTTAGGGCACATGCCCAGGTTGTGGTCTCAATCCCCAGTAGAAGGTGTACAGGAGGGAGCTGATCAATGTTTCTCTCTCATTGATGATTCTATCTCTCTTCTCTCCCTCTTCCTTCCTCTCTCTCAAAATCATTTTTTTTATTATAAAACTGTCCTTGGTTTTACAATAATAAATGAAAAACATTAAAATTCTTCAATCAAACAAGGTATGAAAAGATTTATATGTTCTTTTTTTATTAAATAGTGAAAGCAAATTAGCCTACTGGAATCTATAATAATAAAAGGGTAATATGCAAATTGACCAAACGGCCAAACAGTGGAACAACCATCCGGATGACCTTCCGGACGAAGCTGGAGCTGCAAAGCCGAGGCAGCTGGGGCTGGAAGGGCCTACTCTTGCACAAATTTTGTGCATCGTGCCTCTAGTGTAAAGATAAAAGTTAGATGAGCCTGAGCTTAAAGAAAATGGGGTATTTTCACTGTACTAGTATTTTTTCCATCCCCTCTTCATTTGATATACAATAAAGGAATGGAGAAAGGAAAAAATGAAAGAATAGAGAAAACTATGCTGTAGCAGTCAGATGTGGTAGAACCAAATTGCAGTTTTCTAACTGAGAATGTATACTTGGTCTGGAGTAAAGTAGCATATTTCCTCTTTAGTAGACAACTGCTGTCTGCTGCTAGAACACATCCATTTTATTTTCATCCTTGATTTCCAACTATGTAGGAGTAATTGTTTAACTAGTTGGCTGCCCTTCATATGGGAATCTAATCTGCCTTATTGAAAAATACTGGAGTTCAAAAGAGGCTTTCATTAATTTAAGTCTTACAATGCACCACAGAACTATCTTACCCCACTACTTTCAAATTAACATGACCTTTGTTCTCAGTCTTGACTCCTTGCATATCACAAAAGAAGCATCAGGTCCATACCCAATGAGCACACAAGTACAAGGAGTAGCAAAAAAGCACATTTCTTTTTATGGCTGAAAAACATTCCACCGTGTGGAATAAACATTTTATTTATTCATTTATTAGTTGATGGGCATTGGGGTTATTTACAGTTTGGGGCTATTTTGAATAATCCTACTACAAACATTTACATATACATTTTTGTGTGTATGTAGGTGAATATATTTTCCATTCTCTTGGTGATGCCTTTCTCTCTCTCACTCTCTCTCCTTCTCTCTCCCCCACTCCCCTGTACCTCCTTCTGGGTCATATGATAACTCTATGTTTAACCTTTGAGAAATTGCCAGACTTTTCCAAAGGGGCTGCATCATTTTGCTTTTCCACCATCAATGTATGAGGATTCCAAATTTTCCACATTTGTTATTATGTATTCTTTTTTATTTTTTAGGATGAGAGAATTATTGATGTGAGAAACATTTTTCAGTTACCTCCTGTACATGCCCCAACTGGGAATTGAACCTGCAACCTTTTGGTGGACAGAACAACATTCCAACCAACTGTGCCACCTGGCCAGGGCATTATGTGTTCTTTTGATTTTAGCCATCTTAGTGGGTGGGCAGTAGTATCTCATTGTGGTTTTGATTTGAAATAGAAACATCAATAATGAGAGAGAATCACTGATCAGCTGCCTCCTGCATGCCCCCCCCACACACACACACACATACACACACTGGGGACTGAGCCCACAACCGGTTGACTGTGCCCTGACAGAGAATTGAACCGTGACCTCCTGGTTCATAGGTCAATGCTCAACCACTGAGCCACACTGGCCGAGCCAAAAGTACCTTTAGATGTTTACTTTTTTATCTTAATAAAGTGAAACTTTTAAACAGATTCAGATTTCAAAAGTCTTTCTTGGTTCTTGAAAGATGTAATAACTTATCACTATTCTATCTACTTTTCTATAATTGAGAAAGATGTATATATATTTTACAAATATTTTTATTGATTTTAGAGAGGAAGGGAGAGGAAGAGAGAGATAGAAACATCAATGATGAGAGAGAATCACTGATTGGCTGCCTCCTGAGTGCCCTCTGCTAGGGATCAAGCCCATAACCTAGGCATGTGCCCTGAACCGTGACTTCTGGTTCATAGGTCAGCGCTCAACCATTGAGTCACACTGACTGAGTGAGAAGTGTTTATCAACATTTTTTTTGTCACTTCATAATCACCCATCCCCCCAACCTTTCTCCTATCTAGCAACCATCATCTATGAATCTGTTTCAGTTCTACTCCTTCATTTATTTTGTTTTTTAGATTCATTTGTTGATAGTTATGCATTTATTGGCATTTTATTGTTCATATTTTTTATCTTTTCTTCTTCTTCTTAAGGAAGAACCTTTAACATTTCATGTAATACTGACTTGGTGGTGATGAACTCCTTTAAGTCTTCCATGTCTGAGACGCTCTTTATACGTCCTTCGGTTCTAAATGATAGCTTTTCTGGGTAATCTTGGTTACAGGCCCTTGATTTTCATCACTGTGAATATTTCTTACCAATCCCTTCTGGCCTGCAAAATTTTGGTTGAGAAATCAGCTGATAGTCTTATTGGAGCTCCTTTGTAGGTAACTAGCTGCTTTTCTCTTGCTGCTTTTAAGATTCTCTGTCTTTAACCTTTTGCATTTTAAAAAAATATATTTTGATTGATTTTAGAAGAGAGGAAGGAAGAGGAAAATAGAAATAGAAACATCGATGTGAGAGAGAAGCATTGATTGGTTGCCTCCCACACACACCCCAACTGGGGATCAAACCCACAACCTGGCAACCTGTGAATCCAACTGGCAACCTTTCAGTTCACGGGACAGCACCCCACCAACTGTGCCACACTGGCCAGGGCAAGTTAACTATGATGTAAGCCTCTTAATGTAAGCCTCTTTGGGATCATCTTGTTTGGGACTTTTTGTAGTTCCTGGACTTGTCTATTTCCTTCACCAGGTTAGGGAAGTTTTCTGTCATTATTTTTTCAAATATGTTTTCAATATCTTGCTCTCTCTCCTCTCCTTCCAGCAGCCCTCTGATGTGAACGTTGGTATGCTTGAAGTTGTTCCAGAGGCTACTTATATTATCTTCATTTTTTTAAGTTCTTTTTTCTTGTTGTTGTTCTGATTGGGTGTTTTTTGCTTTCTTATATTCCAAATCACTGATTCGACTCTCAGCTTCATCCAGTCTATTGTTGATCCCCTGGAAATTATTCATTTCAGTTAGTGTATTCTTCATTTCTGACTGGTTCATTTTTATGGTTTCTATGTCATTTTTTATGGTTCCCATGTTATTTGTGCTATTGAATTTTCTCTAAGTTCAACTACTTCCCCCATAAGTTCATTGAGCATTGTTATACATCAGTAAGGATTTATAAGGATTTGAACTCTGTATCTAGTAGGTTGCTTGCCTCCATTTTGTTCAGTTCCTTTTCTAGAATTTTGCTCTGTTCTTTCCTCTGGGGTGTGTTTCTTAGTCTCCTCATTTTGCAGCCTCCCTGGGTTTGTTTCTATGTATTAGGTGGAGCTGCTGTGTCTGGTTTGGTAGAGTGGCCTGATGTAGTGGGTGCCATAGAGTATCCAGTGGCAGAGCCTTCCCGATCACCTGAGCTGGGCACTCCAGGTATGCCCTTTTCCCCATGTGATCTGTGTACACCAAGCATGTCAAATTCACAGCCCACAGGCCACATGCCTTGTTTATTTGGCCCGTGTTAGCCTTTAAGTTTGACATGTGTGGTATACACCCTCCTCTTGTAGATGAGCCTTGATTTATGTTGGCATGTAATGGGAGGGATTCACCCCCAGGACAATCGGCTGCAATGACTGGCTTCGACCAACCACCATGGGGGATAGCTATGCAGCGGCCTGCTCCTCAGAGCAGGACTTACTTCAGCAGCATTTTGGTGCCTGCTAATTCCGCATCTTGAGTGTGACACTGTGGAGGTGTTTGGGTGGTTCTTCAACATGGTCTGAAGCTGTCCATTGGGTGTGCTGTCCCAGGAGGGGACAAGGTCATGCAAGGTCAGCTGCCACCTGTGTCTGACCAGTGCCACCTGGCTTGAGCTACAAAGTGCTTTTCAGATGGCTGCTACTTGTGCTGGGCTTGGAGGTGCTCAGCAGAGGCCTACCTGCTAACCACAGCCATTGCTGCTAATGCTGGGCCTGGAGCCATTCTGCAAGAGGTGCAGGGCACACTTAGGCCAGATATGCTTGTTTGAGAGATTTTAGAAAAGTATGAAGCATGAACAAAGACAGATCATTTGTATGGAAAAGCCACTGAAAATAGCTTCAGTGGGCCCAAAAGTTAGGTGGGGGAGACGGGGTGGGGGGAGTCTCAGGAAATCACCAGGGAAGGGCAAACAGCAATAGCCAGGTTGATGGAGACTCAGATATGTTGCCCACCTGCTGAGATGGAGAGATTATCAAAGAACTATGGCCTCTGCCTATACTTCTGTCTGGAAGAAAGCTGCTCCACTGCCCCCTGCTCTCGTCCTGATGCCTGGCAATTCAGTTCCTCCCTGTATGACTCTAGTGCCTTTTGAGCTGCTACCCAAGCACTGGAGCTCAGAGGACATGAGTTAAAGTATGTCTGTATGTGGGCCCTTTAAGAGGAACTGCCTAGGACTCCAGCAGCCTTCTGTCTCACTCTGCCTCAATCCCGCAAGTTTTTACAGCCAGAAATTATGGAGACTTCTCTTCCCAGCACTGGAAACCTGGGCTTGAAAGCCTAGTGTGAGATTGATACCCCTCACTCCTCAGAGGTCGAGACCTCTGCAGGGGAGATATCCCTCCTGCTTTCTATCTACCACATGGGGGTGTGGGACCAACCTGTTCCATGTCTCTGCCCCTTCTACCAGTCTCAATGTGGCTTCTTTTTTAAAATCCCTAGTTGTAAGACTTATATCCAGCTAGATTTCAGGTGGTTCTTAATGATGGTTGTTCTGTAGGTTAGCTGTAATTTTGATATGGTTATAGGAGGATGTGAGTACTGTGTGTATCTACCCTGCCATCTTGACTAGAAGTCTAGCTTGGTAATTTTTAAAGTTTAATTTTTTAAAAATATATTTTATTGATTTTTCACAGAGCGGAAGGGATGGGGATAGAAAGCCAGAAACATTGATGAGAGAGAAACATCGACCAGCTGCCTTCTGTACACTCCCCACTGGGGATGTGCCCACAACCAAGGTACATGCCCTTGACCGGAATCGAACCTGGGACCCTGTGGAGGCTGACGCTCTATCCACTGAGCCAAACCAGGTAGGGCTTTAAATTTTAATTTTACATTTTACTCCTCTTACCCTTACTTTAATATTGAGAAAATGAACATTTCTTCTGAAGACAACTGTTGTCATTAATTAAGATACTGTGGTGTAATTAAAAGTAATAAACAGGTCTCTATAACGTGTTTTTTTAAATCCTCCCCCAAGGATATGTTTTTCCATTGATTTTTAGAGAGGGTGGTAGGAAGGGAGAGGGGGAGAGAGAAACATCAATGTGATAGAGACACATCAATTGGTTGCCTCCCGCACACACCCTGACTGGCACCAGAGAATGAACCTGCAACCCAGGTACATACCCTTGACCTGAAATTGAACACATGACCCTTGGTCCGTTGGCAGATGCTCTACCAATGAGCAACACCGGCCAGGACTAGCTTAACTTTTCTAATTATTTTTCAGCCTGTGGGTGTGGGAAAATTAAAACTTTGAGCAAATTATTTCAGCTTCTACCTTACTTCCCTATTCCTAGGTCTTCCCAGTAACCTATTAAAACAATCTCCCCCCCCCCATTTTATTTTATTTTTTTAGTTTAGATTCTAATATTGACTCTGCCCATTTCCCAACTCTGACTATTTCCCAATAACATCCAAACCCCTATATTTTTACATCATGAAACTCTTCAAGGATTTTTTTTCAATTGCTCACCAAGACATCCTCCACCTCAGTAAAAAGGTCACACGGATTTCTCTAATACTTTAGCATATCATCATTTGCTCAAGATGAGGATTTACTGTGTTTGTTTCCCATAGTTCCTCCACCCAATCTTATCCCTGGATTTTCACTGATTAGTACTTCAGGTTGGCCTGTGTTAGCTCATGTAGCTCCTCCTTCTGTGCTGGGGCAAAAGCTTGTATCACCAGTGTAAAGGATGTCATTACTCTTTATCTGTGAAGAGTGGAACAAGAAGAAATCACTCGGTTCAGATCATCTCAAGATTTCGAGAGGATTAGAGATCATTTCTCATTTCTACAGCACTTATGTCAGAGAGCATCCAGACAAGGTAGGGTATAACTATTCTTTCTAATAGTTTGCTTGTGTTTTATAAACCTAAACTTCCAAATAGGTAGTTTTGGCTAGAAATTCACAATTACATTTATTTATACTTAAGAAATTTATTTGGTTTGATTTTAGTAAAAATAAGTATAGTAAACATAGCTCAAAAAGGCCGTCTTTTCAAAACTTCATTTTTAAGCTAACTTCTAAAGTAAGAATTCTAAAATAACTTCCTACTTAGTTCCTTTCTTGAGAATTACAGAGCCATTATATTGACATTGAAATATTGTGTGTGTGTATTGGTTTATGTGTATGAACATATACTAAGGCGTGTTTCTGTTTGAATAATATATGTTTATATATTGTTGCAAGAATATTTGTACTTCATGAACTTTTTTAGAGCTGAATCATTTCCTTTTTATTAAAAAAAAATACCTAACACCTAAGAACAAGACAAAAAGCATTTCCCTTTAAATATTTAAACTACTCATTGTAAAAATAGTCTATTCAAGAATTATTTCTACCCCACCCAACTGAATAAACTAAGAAACAAGACTAACAACTTAGAGATATTATTAATGCTTTAACTTCTATTTAGAAAAGACTATCATAATTTTAATATAATCTTGTTATTGCCTAGGACAGTGGTCGGCAAACTCATTAGTCAACAGAGCCAAATATCAACAGTACAACGATTGAAATTTCTTTTGAGAGCCAAATTTTTTAAACTTAAACTATATAAGTAGGTACATTGTTATTAACTTAATTAGGGTACTCCTAAGGCTTAGAAAGAGCCACACTCAAGGGGCCAAAGAACCGCATGTGGCTCGCGAGCCACAGTTTGCCGACCACGGGCCTAGGAGATGATTACTGCATAAACTTGGTTTTCATTTCATTAATTTAGGATTTTTAGGTTTGATCTATAATTTTCTGATACTATTTTTATTTTCAAAAGTATTTTCAACATTTATCTTTCATAATTAAATCTACTAGTAATGATAAATAAAATAAGAAACAAATGTTTTATGTCAAGTTCATTGGAGTACCATATTTCTTTAAAGAAAAGTCAATAAGTATGTATCAGATTTACTTACTTTATGCAGAATATCTCATAATAAATGCCCAGATTTTTTTCCAAATCCAAAATAAAAAATACTGCATCAGGACATGAAAATTAAGCTTTTAGATATATGCTTTCTTTGTATTTCTGCCTAATTTTCTCTATCAAAACTGGTTTAGAGCTGTTTCACTCTTTTCTTCTCTTTCATGGTTAATAAGTATGGCAATTTAAAAATGTCTAAGGCAGTGTGTTTGATAGAATCTTCTATGAGGAAGCAATGTTCTATTATTTGTGCTGTCTAATTTGGTATCCATAAGCCACACATAGCTATTGAACACCTGAATTTTCAATACAGCAACTGAACTAAATTAGTAATTTTATTTAATTTTAACTAATTTTAATTTACATAACTAAATTTATTTTAATTTTTTATATGTTATTAGTGGCTACTGTACTGAATAGTACATGTCTATGGCATTTAAATTATTGAATATTTTCATTTACAAATACTTTGGAAATGGAGAAAAGTGTTTTTTAACAATAGCTATAAACATAAATTAGTAGATCTCTGAGCTTAATAGGAATGACTCTTTTCCTAATATGAACCCTCTTTTTACTACCAAAAAAATTAATAATAAAGTCCTGTTTTTCACATGGCACAATATATTACCTCTTAAGTTTATATAAACCAAAGCGCACGTGCACACGCACACGCACACACACACACACACACACTGGTACAGGCTGCCCTAAAAAGACAATCAGGCAGTCATTAATTATAAATATATATGTGAATTATATACATATTTATAAGTAAATAAATATAAACATAAAAATATATGTGAATTAAAGAAGTTAATAGTTCATGTATATTTTTTATAAGCAAAGAAATAAATGATGTAGTGAGGAAAGAAAAGGAATGCTGTAGAATTAAGTGTATTTTTCTTCAAATTGGCCAGGGAAAAGTCTGTTTAAAGAATGAAACTGCAATTGTCAAAAAAGTGAGAATCAGAAGTAATTTTAAAAGATTTATCCCAGGCACAATGTGAAGCCTGGAAAGATAAACCATGATAGATATATGTTTAGTTGATAAACTTCAGTTTCCTGAGAAGACAGTGAATTTACCTGAGTAGTATGAAAAGAAGGAAATAACGAGGGCTTTAGAAAGGAATGAGTCTTCATTCTATTCTTATTTCTAAGTCTTTAGGTGTTTCTTTTAAGTATATATTTGAAAATTAAAAGGATTTTAAACCTGGTTGTTTTGAAGTCTCTCAGAGCTGTAGAGATGTATTCAGATAAATGTTTTTCCATGAGTGCAACTCTGATCCAGGCTCTACCCTAAAAGGAAGAAGAAAGAATCAAATGTGGGGAAAAAATGAAATTAAAACATATTTTGCTCAATATAAGCGTTTTAATATGTAAATATTATCAATTATCATCCAAAATATGTATTTGATAAAGACTAAAAAAATTTAAGTAGATAATAGGTAAATTTTGATTATATATAGTATATATTTTATTTCTCTGAAGGTATAGGGTTAAGCATGTCAGATTAACTTCCTGTCCTCTGAAGGAACAGAACCATTAATACTGAGCTAGTTGGATTAGAAACTTTTTTTGAATCAAAGAATGTAATCAGAAGACCTATGTTCTATTTCTATACCCAAATCAACATACTAAGTAAAGTGACTCCCCTTAAAAAACAAGAGGAACAGAGTGCATTCTCTTTAATATAAGACACTTTCATTCAGCTTGTTTAAGAAAATGTCTCACCTATCTTTCCAGAGGGAGGGTTTAGACAACTAATAATGAACCAAATTTCATTATCATGCATTCTAATCTTGAGTTTCTGAATTTAGTACCACCGTAACATTATAAAAACCTGTTACCAAATTTTTAGACCAGGAAGAACAATCACACAACAAAAATATCCCAGAAGCATATTCTAGCACAAAATCACAGAAACAGACAATTCTGACTAAATGTGATCATTTATTTTTACTTAGAAAAGGGATAACATCATTCAATAGTTGGGACTGATCAATTAATTGTTTTATAATCCAAAGAGATTATAAAAAAAGAGATTGCGTTTGTAGTGAGAACTTTAAAATTCAATTACTTTCATTTTTACTCAACCTTTTCACAAATCTCCAGAAAGTCTAAAAAGATCAACTATGTAGAAAATCAAAACCGTGCAATGACAGCTGAGAATCAAGGTGACACTGATCAATATATATTATGGTTGACTACCAGTATGGGGTGGGGAAGCATTCTTTAAAAACGACTCCAACTCTGGTAAATTCACCAGGCTCTTAGATAGGAGGGATAAAAAAGGAGTCAAATCTAGACAGTGATGAAACAGGCTTGGAGCAGCAGTGTTGTCCAAGCTCAAAACCCTTTTAGCTTTGCCCGGGGCTCACTCCCTTGTTCTTGCTGAGTAAGCCTAGGGGAACCTCACTTCACTGTAGCTGGATGGAATAGTAGAAGGAAGAGGCAAACCACTGGCCAGCAGTCTCAAGATTCTTAAAATTTCATTTAAAAGACACGGAGACAAGTAGTGGTAGCTTGAGTCAAAAGGCCAGAATTTCACCAAAACAGAAGCAAGGAAAAGTTGCTCTCCAGAGAAAGTTAGTTCTTATCTATTGCTAGATAAGAAATGTGGGGAAAGTCCTGCTTCCTCATTTATTAATTTCAATTCATACAAAACTGGGCCACACCTAGTTTCCAGTTCTTGGATGTTTGTGGAATTCTGTTATTGTCATAATAAATTGTGATAATTTTTAAAGTATTTTTTTTATTGAGTTACTAGAAGCCCGGTGCACAAAATTCATGCTGGGGGGCAGTGTCCCTCAGCCCAACCTGCACCCTTTCCAATCTGGGACATCCCTCTCACAATCCAGGACTACTGGCTCCCAACCACTCTCCTGCCTGCCTGCCTGATTGCCCGAACCACTTCTGCCTGCAGCCTGATCACCTCCTAACTACTCCCCTGCTGGCCTGATTACCCCTAACTGCCCTTCCCTGCTGCCCTCCCCTGCAGGCCTGATCCCTCCCAACTGCCCTCCCCTGCAAGCCTGATCGCCCCCAATTGCCCTCCCTGACAGGCTTGATCACCCACAACTGCCCTTCCCTGCTGGCCATCTTTGACCACATGGGGGCAGCCATCTTGTGCATTGGAGTAATGGTCAATTTGCATATTGCCTCTTTATTATATAGGATAGAGAAAGGAGGAAGGGAGAGAAAAAAACACTGATGTGAGAGCAAACCATCAATTAACTGCCTCCTGCAGGCCCCCTACCGAGGATCGAGCCTGCAACCTAGGCATGTACTCCAAAAAGAAATCGAACCAACAACCTTTTGGTGCATGGGATGACACCCAACCAACTGAGCCACACCGGCCAAAGCTAAATCTTTTCTTTCAACAAAAGAATTTTTACTAGTACAGAAGATAAACAGACCATTATAAAAGTTTTGGGGCCATGGAATGAGAAACTAGGTTTAACATCAGACTTCATCAGTTAGATAATGGTGAGCCATAAAGGTTGTTGTTTTTTCCAGAGACACAAATATTGTTTGCCACTGAAGTTCTTTGGGGGAAAAAATTAAAAGTAGTCAACACTATGTGTATGTGTGTGTGTGTAAAAGGTGAAAGAGTTAAGAAGCATAAATTGGAGCTACAAAATAGTCATGGGTGTAATGTATAGCATAAGAAATATAGTCAATAACACAGTAATAACTATGTATGGTGCCAGGTGGGTGTATGGTGCTAGATTTATCAGGGTGATCCCTTCATAAGTTATATAAATCACTGAGTTGTACAGCTTAAACTAATAAAATATTGTACGTCAACTGTAAAAAAAAAAAGCAAGGAAGGAAGTCCCATGGTCCTGGGAAAACTGATGGCTGATTACTATAATACAAATGAAAGGAGTAAAGATGCTGGATCAAAGAGTATGTATATCTTTAACATTAGTAGATAAGGTCAAATCATTTTTCCAACTTGCTTTCTACAAATTTACAGATGAAAGGGTTCAGAACATGCTACCTCAAAATGTGGATCTTACGCTGAAAAAGTTTGAGGTCACTCTGATCTACCCTTGACCCCATCCTAGTTCCCTCAAAGCAAAAGGTAAATCTCCCAGGTGAAAGGTAACTTCCCTGTGCCAGGGGAAAGGGAGGCCTCCTCATCACCAGTCAGAGAGGGCTGCATAAACAAACCTTATTACTTCTTCACCATTTACCACCCCTAGCCCAAATCCCTCTGCCTTGTGAATTCTTCACAAATGGATGTTTCTTTGTCTAAAAGGTATACAAAGCTTCCTGCTCTGGTCACTTCTTTGAGACTCCTATTTTTGTGGGGCAGTAAACTCTTAGGAATGTAATAATATACTAGTATGTTTGGCTCTTTTTATGTGTGTGTTTTTAAATGCATATTTCTTATTGATTTCAAAGAGGAAGGGGAAGCGAGAGAAAGATAGAAACATCCATGATGAGAGTGAATTATTAATTGGCTGCTTCCTGCAGGCTTTCCACTGGGGATCAAACTTGCAACCCAGGCAGTGCCCTGACCGGGAATCAAACTGTGACCTCCTGGTTCATAGGTTGACGCTCAACCACTAAGCCACTCTGTTTGGCTCTGCTTTAAGAGCTTTAGATACACATTAAAATATTTAATCCTCCCAAGAACTGTGAGTTGGGTTACAATACATTCCATACTTTACTACATGAGGAAAAAAACACAGACACCACTAGAAAACAGGAAACTCCTCTCACAACCACCAAACCTACAAACCTAACTCAATTAATACCCATATACTCTATCTTTCTTCCTATTTCAGGGGATGAACTGTAATCATTTAAAAAAGTAAAAGGAAAAATCACAGAGCAAAGATATTTGAATTACATGTAAAAAACAATAAGGCTCTCTTTCATAAAATACAAGTAAGTCTTACAAATCCATAAGAAAAAGAACACTCAATTTAAAAATGGGCCTGCTAAGGGAAGATTTTTAACTACAGATTTAATTTCTTTAATAGGTATCAGAATACTCAGATATTTTCTTTCTCTCAGTTTTGTAAGTGATATTTTTTCAAAGAATTTGCCCATTTCCCCTACATTTTCAAATGGATAGGTGTGAAGTTATTCATAATATTTTCCTTTAGGATTTTTGATGTAGGGAGGGTCTCTGGGTTTGGGCTCTTCTTCATTCCTGGTACTGATCATTTACAATTTCTTTTCTCTTCTTTAATAGTCTTGCTAGAAGCTTATCAATTGTATTAATCTTTTAAAAAACACCAACTTTGGGCTTTGTTCATTTTCTTCTGGTGTACATTTGTTTCAATTTAACTGAATTTTCGCTCTTCATTATTTCTTGCCTTCTACCTTGAGTTTATTACTTTTTAAAAATAGTTTCTTGAGATGAAAGCTTTGATCACTAATTTTCAGCCTTTATTCTTTTGCTTAATAATGCATAAGCCTATTTAAGCATACCTATTTTCCTTTAAGTACAAATTTTTATGTGTTGTATTTTAATTATATTACTTTCCAAACCTTTCCTGTGGCTCTTGGGAGAAGAGTTCCTCTGATACAAGCTATTCTGCTTTCGCTGGAAGTAGAAACTAATTCATTTCTTACCTCCATGATCATCTTTTTAGACTCCAACCCCTTCTGACTTGCCTCTCTGCCCCTACCCTCCTTTCTATACATTCTTCATGCTGTAACCACTTGATCATTTAAAATGTAACCAGCCGAAACCGGTTTGGCTCAGTGGATAGAGCGTCGGCCTACGGACTGAGGGGTCCGGGTTCGATTCCGGTCAAGGGCATGTACCTGGGTTGCGGGCACATCCCCAGTGGGAGATGTGCAGGAGGCAGCTGATCGATGTCTCTCTCTCATCGATGTTTCTAACTCTCTATCTCTCTCCCTTCCTCTCTGTAAAAAATCAATAAAATATATTTAAAAAAAAATGTAACCAGATTACATTACTCTATTGCTTTTTTAAAAAAAAAAAGTAAAAAAGAAACACTCAAGTAGCTCCCCAGTGTATTGAGAATTATATCTAAACTCTTAATCATGACCATATCTTCTATTCTATACCTTTCTCGGCTTACTATTTGCATAGCATATTTCTTTCCATAATTTACATCCTGACTCAACTACTGCTTCACAGAATCCTTCCTGATCAATTCCACCACTCTTATCACTTTCTAACTTCCCCTGAGATAGTATGTATATATTTATTTGTTTACTGTATTACTAAAATGGAATATGTGTGTAACGTTTGCTCTTTGCCATCTTTTTCACCACTGCCACTCTATCCTCAACATTTACAATGGTTTCTGGCGCACAGGAGGTATTCAGTATATATTTATTAAATAAGTGAATCAAACTAAAGAGATAAATAACTTGCTCATAACTACTAGGCATTGGAGCTACCAGTTAGAAGTGGAGAAAAGGAATGATATGAAAAATACAGTATTTTAGAAAGAGTCATATGAAGTTAAAATGGATAGAATATCAAACAAATGGGCAGAATCAGAGTACGTCTGTTTTCTGCTGGGAAACTTCCTATTTTGAAAGCTCCCCAAGTATTTCTGACAGTATTCCAGAGTTGAGACCATCACAATAAATAACTGTCAAGTGGTGGTTTAAAAGGGAGACAGATTTGTGAGTCAGTAAAAGAAAAATGATCATAAAACTGGCCTCTTTGCAATTTTGCATCTTACTATAAAGTTATGGTATTTGATAACTCTGGTATATCTGATTAATGCCCCCTCTGCCTCTGTCAGGAGAACATTTGGCTAATCTGCCTCTTGGACAGAGCAGTGACCAGCCAGCTTCTGAGCAGATAGGAAATATGGCTAAGCTAAGACGCAGTTATATTTCTAACACTACTAATTCTAGTCTGAAACCTAAAAAATTGATGTATAGAAATAGTATGCTCCAGAATCCCTGCATACTGTAGAAAAAACAGATGCAAATATACCTGATATGGAAAATATAGACATGATCTTCAACTCAAATAATTTATTTCCATTGTTAGGCTATGTGTAGGCCCTAGAAAATCAGTCCAACAAGTCACAGACTAAGCGAAGAACGGGAAAGGTCGGCATTTCATAGATATTAGCTTAGAGTGACAAGGTATCTCCCAGGGTGGCAAGTTACTACAATGTGACTCTAAATTGTACAATGGTACTAGGACACGGGCAATCCGGATTCAATCAACTCAACCACATTTAAAGAATGTTTCTGTTTCCCCATTAAATGGAATCTGTTTGAGGTCTGGTCAAAACAAAGGCATAAATGCAGGCTTTGGAACATGATTGTTCTGTGGTGTTTTGATACTCAACACCGTTTTTGGTGTTTTGTGTGTTTCTTTACAGAATAAATATTAACATTCTCCGCTGAGAGGTAATGAGCTAGGGTTTGGGTTTCCTTGGTCCACCCATGTCCAAATGTGACATTTCTAATGTTTGTTAACTTTTCAATTACCTTTTGTGCTTTGAGGCATGCTAATTCTATAAATATATTCTCTTCTGTATTGAAAGAGTTTAGAATACACTTGTCATGTTAATCTTTCCTACTTTTAGTTTGAAAATAAGAAAATAAAGTTTATGTAGCACCTAGGTTACTTTCAATTTTCATAGACTCGATCCATTCAAATTACAGCTAGTCTTTTAATCTTAACCTACAGAAACCAAAGTATTACTCTTAAACCATAAAGAAAACTAATACAAACTCAATTAAAATGCAAAGGAGAATTCAAATTTTACATTTTTAAAATCTATAAACAGACAATTAGAAAGTAAATAAATGAATAAATTCAATAGTTCAAAAAATGACGGCCAAAGGACTAAGCAGACAATAATTGTGACTAAAAAGAAACTTGTTAATACAAGATAAAACATCGATGAGAAAAAGGTTTTAATTTTAAAATACAGTTATAACTGACTTTAAAAAGAAGATACTTATTGACCTAAAAAAATATCTGAGGCAGGAGAAACTGATTCAATATAAAAGAGTTCGAAGACACTGAAGCAGAAAGTTAACTGTTGCTCAGACAACGCCTGACTGGAGACTGGCCAGAGGCTGTGCAGCAGGAAGCAGTGCTTTTAGAAACATCTTCAAAAGTGACAAAAACCATAGCCATTAACTTTACCCAACAACACACTTCCATATTATGAAATTTTAAGCTGTTTAACTATGTTTCTAATTATGCCACTGAATTTAAAAATTATAAATCTTGTTTTTAAAAAATATTCAGTTCATATTTTACAAACATGTTTTAATTCCAATATGTATCAGTCAATTTTGTGAACCAAAAATTTTCCAAAAAAAAAGAATTCCTAAATAAAAACTGATACAGGAACAATAAATTTGGAAACTACACATTTGAAAGATGATTGTTATGCTTTTGTTTATTATACAGACATGTAATTGTAAGTTTATAATTATGAAATAATGACCTGAATTATATCTTGATCTTAAAACCTTACTTATCTATATTCAACCTTTATTTTCTACTTAGTTTCATTCTGTAATTATTAAGTGTCAAAAATAGAAAGGAGCCCTAGCCGGTTTGGCTCAGTGGATAGAATGTTGCCTGCAGACCTCCGGGTGAGATTCCCGTCAAGGACACGGACCTCAGTTGCAGGCTCCTACCAGGCCCTGGTTGGGGCATGTGCAGGAGGCCACCAATTGATGTGTTTCTCTCACATCAATATTTCTCTCTGTTTTTCCTTTTCTCTTCTAATCTCTCTAAAAAAATCAATGGAAAAATATCCTAAGGCAAGGTTTAAAAATATATATACAGAAAGGAAAGCTACTATGGCCAATCCAATTTTAAAAAATCAACTCCTAAACTGAAGCTTATATAGTTTATAACAGCAGCTCTGACATTTTACAATCTTAAACATTATTGAGGACTCCAAAGAGTCTTTATATAGGTTGTATCAATTAATATTTACTATATGACAAGCCCAAACTATAAACTTTTAAATTTTTAATTAAAAATAAACCCATTCTATGTTAATTTTAAATAAAATTTTTGTGAAAAATTATCTTTTCCTAAACAAAAATATTAGTGAGAAAAGTGGCTGTTTTTACATTTTTCCTTAATGCATGGCTTAATAAAAGAGAACTAGATATCTGCTTCGCATTCAATCTGTTACAGTGTACTCAAAGGTTGAGGTTTAATAAAATTAATAATGTTTACTGTATTGTCCTGGACATTTTTAAGTGTGTGTGGGGTGTTTTATTTTGTGTGTGTGTGTGCGTGTGTGTGTGTGTGCATGTGTGTGTGTGCGTGTGTGTGTGTTTTGTTTTAAGACTGAGCTGATGGTGGGGGAGAACTCAATGATAACTAATAATAGTTTGATACCATTATCTTAATTTGTGCTCAGGCACCAGCAATTTTACCCACCATTGCTTCTGCACCAGCAACGAGAATGTCAACACAGTGCAAAAGGCAAATAACATTTTCCTATTACAGGAAATATAGTTTTGACATTTTGGACCCCCAGGGTTCTGCTGGACACTGAGAGTCACTGGTTTAGGTAATTCAATAAAAATAGAAAATTCACAGAATGGGACACATTTCATTGTTCTCAGTAGTGACTAGCTTCATACCTTCTTGCTATTCATAAAGCAATAGTAAAGATTCAAGAGCATTCTAAAATAACGAAATACAGTAAAAAAGGAAACAAGCCTCTGAAAGATGTTAAATTTGATCAACTGCTTAATTCCAACAAAGAAAATAAATGTTTTATAGCAAAGAGCTTGAACTGTTCTAATTGGGTCGAGACTGCTTCGGATTATATACATTGCATGTTATTTCTGTCTTACCTTAGCTCTAGAGGAACTGACATTTTCCATATTTTCAATGCTGCAGATACAATTCTGTGACACTCTCCGGCAAGCCACTCTGATATAGTCCCAGAAGCTACGAGGACTTTCATAACCAAACCAGGTTACTTGACCTTCAGGAGACAAATTACAATACAAAATAAAAGAAAACTAGACTAGAAAATTCAACATGCAAGAACAATAAAACGCTGAAAATTAAAAGGCAGTGTGGTGTGCTCTAATGGAAAGGACACTGATCTCAATGTCAATCAGCCTGAAATCTAGTCCTGGTCTACCTTTACAACTAGGTGTCACCTTGGGAAATTTATTTAATGAACCTCAATCACAGTTTTTCAACAGTAAATTCAAACTAAATGAAGTAAAAAGGAGTCTATATACTAAAAAACATACTGCAGCTTAACATCCTATTATTCTAGTATAGTCTTTTATATATCACATGGATAATTTTCCTAGTGGTTCTAGTTAAGCATTAATTTAAATGTCACCAGTTGTATTCTAAAGCTTTCTCCACTCAGAAAAACAAAAAAAGTAAAAAATATAACCTTTTTTCTTCTCTTATGTAGATACTTCAAAGAAATGATAAGTGTGTGTGGTCAGAACTACAAGTAAATATAATGAATTAGGATCCTATATTGACTTATTATCCATAATCTTGTACCCACCCATTCTCATCTATAAAGCCACAAAGTTCCCTGTAACTATCATTCATCTGCTCTCTTCTAGTCACCAACCCTGGAAAAGTCCTTCAGGAATTTACCATTCAGATTTGAGCAATTATGTGTCTGTTGATGAACAAATATTCTTTTCTGTGTACCATAATATTGCTATCTCTATGCAGGACTTTGAATAGCAGATCCATGCCCAATACTTTATTCAATTAATCTTACCTGGGTAAGTTGTTTAATCTTAATGTAGAAATGTTAGCTTTTATATTTTTAAATCTGTGCTTCTCTGTTTCAATTACTTTTTTTTTTTTATCTCAAACCTTCCCTTCCCCAGTAATAGCTTCTCTCTAAGCAACATCAAAGTGTGGTTAGCAAGCACCATTTTCGGAGCCGTGTCTGAAATGATATGTGATTTCCAACCATGGCAGCCCATAAAAACACCTGGGCTTCTTTTTAAACATACTCATGCCTGGGCTCCCCCAAAACTAAATAACCAGAATCTTTAGGGGCAGGTCTAGGCATTGGTATTTTTAAAAGGCCCCCCCCCAATATTTCTAATAATATACTTATGCTTACTCAATGAATAGAAAGCCTATATATTGCGATAGGTAACTCCTATCATCTTTCAGGACATTTTAAAGGCCTCCTGTTCTTATAAGCCAGTGGTTCTCAAACTTCCTAATGCCACGACCCTTTAACACAGTTCCTCATGCTGTGGTGACCCCCAACCACAAAATTATTTTCGTTGCTACTTCATATCTGTAATTTTGCTACTGTTATGAATTGTAATGTAAATATCTGACATGCAGGATGTATTTAGGCGACCCCTGTGAAAGGGTCGTTCGACTCCCCAAAGGGGTCGCGACCCACAGGTTGAGAACCGCTGTTATAAGCCCTGTGTGATCTCAATGGTGATTCAGCCCCTCCCTATATGCTGGCATGGTAACCTTTGCTGACTTATCCTTACAATTACCTGTTCACTGGATTGTCTCACATATTAGGTGGTAAAACTGCTCAGGCAGGGATTGTGTCTTATTTTTCTTTAAACAGATCTCTAGCACTTGACACAGTGCTTGGATCATAGTAAGCATTCAATAAATATTTATTAAACAATGCAACTGGTAAATCAGCACAAAACAGATCTTAATTGCAATGCTATATAAAAATTTGAATTTTAAAAATCTGAATTAGTATCTTTTTATAGTAACAGTTCAATGACAATCTGGTATCAAGAGGTCTCCATGCTAGATTACAAATACTAAATATTCTAAAATATATTTACATATATAAATAAGACACAAATGCATCTACAAATACTCACTCAAATATATAACTCAAATGTCTCCTTAAAAATCAAATATTACTAGCAACAAACAGAAGTCTTTAAGAATACTGTATTTAAAATATCTCTTCTTCATCTCAATCTCTCCCCATTACTGTCCTTTGCTTCTTCGGTTAAAGAAGTTCCTAGAACAGTATCTCAATATAGTTGGTCTTTAGGGCAATTTTCATGTCAATTTGTTAGCCATTTGGAGAGGAAGCAGGGTGCCTCGTGGTTAGGAATATGGGTTTTGAGTCAAATCACTTTCTAGCTATGTGATCTTGAGCAAATGACTTCACTGTATAAGTCTTTCTTCTATAAATTAACAATAGCTGTAGTACCAACATGGTAACACTTGGAGAGTAAGTGAGATAATGTGGGTACAGCAATCAGCATACAGTACAGTACAGATGTTAACAATTACTGCTACTATGATTACTACTATCAAATAGTTAAGGGACCAAAGCTCCTCTTCCACCACAAAGTGGGAATGAGATGTAAAATTAAAAGTTTCTCCCATAACTTGCTTAGAATCTAAGAAAAACTTTAAAATTTATTCCCTAATCCAACCTTTTCTCATATCAACCTTTCTAATTTTGCCTCCCTAAAATGTCTAGTCTCAACTAATTGTCTTCACCTTAATTAACTGGGATCACTCTATAATTTTAAAAAGGGAGGTGTAGCTGCCAGTCCTCCCTCAAGAAACAGAGTACTAAACAACGGCAGGGATCCTAAAAAAGGGATCCTAAAAAAAACCTTTTTCAAGCTTTCTCTAATGACTTTATTTTAAACCTTATGAGCCTGACATAGCCAAGGACAAATAGGAATAGTAGAGGTGTCAAAAACAAAAGAATATAACAAAGTCCTATTTTTAGAGGAGAGAAAATAAAATAAAGAAAAACTAAAAAATCTGGAATTAGGTTAAACAGAGAAAGAATGGGCACTAAATCCTTAGGACTCTTGCTGTGGGTAGGATTTGCGATCTACAAGGCTTTACCCAAGACATGACAAGATTTCCAAGATTGCAAACTAAGAAACTAAACAATTAATAGAATGACATATTAGCATAACTTACAGGGTTTTAAAAAACTAGTATCTTCATAATACTCTGTCTACTCAACCAACTAGATGTGAGGAGGATTTGGCTTGATTCTGCCTTCTCCCCTCTTCCATGTGCATCATTTCCAATGTGAAGTTCTTAAATAAAGACACTGAATTGTTGTCCACATTCAAAAGATCAGCTTTGATTAGGAGAAGGTAGACTCCCTTGTTAGAATCACTAAACAAACTTTCATATAAATTGTCTGTATGTCCTAGAATTTTATTTAAGTAATTAAATAATTTCTGCATCCATGAAAAGGGTTGAATTTGGTTTAAAATAATTTAGAATTGTTTGCCCTGGCCAGTGTAGCTCAGTTCATTGGGCGTCTTCCTGTGCACTGAAAGGTTGTTGGTTTGATTCTTGGTCATGCCCAGGTTATAGGCTTGATCCCCAGTAGGGGGAGTGCAGGAGACAGTTGATGTTTCACTCTCACATCAACATTTCTCGCTCTTAAAAAAAAAATCAATTAAAAATTTTAAAAATAATAGAAGTATTCAATTGGTTATTTGAAATATTATTACTTGAATATCACTCTTACTTAAACAGATTAATTGCTAGCAAAACACTGTACTTAGTCTGTAACTAGTATTCAACAGGAATATTAAAACAAAACAAAACACTACAATCTGATTGTGCCTTTAAAAACCAACAGTGTAATAAATAATCATTTCCAAGATATTCCATTTCCTTTAAAAATAACCAGAAAAGCAAATCACTTTACAAGACACTAACCTGTATCTCGAATAAATTTTACTCCAGAGAAGAAATATGCTGTCATTAAAAATTGTCTTTTTAAAGCTCTGATGAGTATAGATGTATAATATGCTTTCAATTATATATATTCTTAGAAGTTGACTTTTTACCAATGACAAAGTTAAACAAGCTTTTGACATTTACTTCCATTCCATTAATCCAACTCTAATTTGTTTCATGCACAGAAATAAGTGGTGAAAAGTTTGCTAGACTTAAAGGTGAACTGCTACTAACAAGCTATGTAATATCTTTCCCACGAAACTGCCTCATTTCTGCACCTAAAAATATAATGTAATTTTTAGAATCCAATATTATTCTAAAATTACTCTTCTCCATTAGTTAAGTCAAATGCCTATTCACTTCATGCAATATGTTTGTGTTTGGCTTATAAGTGTTTCTTTAATGAAGTAGTGCTTAATGGCATATAATCTTTTGATAATACAAAGATAAATGAATATGTTAAGTGACTCCCTTTCTCCAGTCTTTATTAGTGCTTAATTACAAATGGAAAACTGTTCTCACAAGGTGAAGTTCTGTCAGCATTATAATACATCACCTAGATGGTAATATCAGACTATTGCCTTGTAGCTATTATTCATATAGACAAGTAATAAAAACAGTCACATCAAATCTTAATAAATCACTCTGATATCACTGCAAATGTTTTCAGATGCTTAAAGGAAATTGATTACTTGTGGATTTATTTTTGGCAATACATTAATAGTTAGATATTAAACTTTTCACTTTAAATTTTGTAACAACAGCCCTAAGTTTCTTACTGCTAACTTATAAAATCAGTTTGATATTTTCCACTACCTTTTTACTAAACAGAGAAAATTCCCATTTCTCTAAGAGGTTAGAATCTTTTCCTTCTAAAAAAGGTAGTGGAACCCTGGCCAGTGCGCTCAGTGGATAGAGCATCATCCCAGCCTGTGCACTGAGTCTCACGTTCGATTCCCATTCAAGGGCACATACCTTAGTTGCAGGTTTGATCCCTGGCCCCAGTTGGGCATGTGTGGGAGGCAACCAATCAATGTGTATCTTTCACACTACTGTTTCTCTCTCTCTCAATGACAAGATTAATTGGTATCACTTCATAATATATCCTCTAGTGAGGATTAACAAAATAAATAAATAAAGTAGCATTATTAGTTGAGATTCATATTTATTAAACCATTTATCCAGCTTTGAAGACAAAATTATGATCTTGAATAATATCCTACATAAAATATATTAATGTTCTAAAAAAGATACTTAAAAACTTTAAAACTAACTTTACACTTTATACTGAATCTTAAGAAGAAGTCTGAGTCTTGACTAGGTAATTGTATTTATATTACTAGTTCTGTATGTTACTTACAGGATGCTTCAGGAAATCATTTAGCAAATATGAATCAGTTACTAATCTATAAAATGTAATTATCATCCCTTATTGCAACAATTAATGTCTTGTTCGTTGCTAAGAAATTTATCACAGATACCTAAAACAAATGTCTAAAGTATGTACCTATACAATAAAAGTGAGTCAAATATTAATCTTCCAAAACCAAAAATTAAGATAACAAGTTCACCTGAAAATTTGAAAACTGAATTTGACTTAATAGGTTTACTTATCCCAGTAATTTGACCATCTTTCCAAGTAGAATACAAGAGTTTTGTGTGTGTTTTTCTTCACCAGCTTTTTTAATATAAGGTTTAGAATACTGGCAGATTTCATTAAAGTACCGACGGCTGAGGTCCATACAGAGAGCTATGTAGAAACGTGTAGACCTAGCCCTAGGCAGGTTGGCTCAGTGGATAGAGCGCCGGCCTGAAGGATCTCAGGTTCAATTTCAGTCAAGGGAACAATACTTCGGTTGCAGCCTCGACGCCCGTCATGACTCGTTTGGGAGGCAACCAATCAATGTGTCTCTCTCACATCAATGTTTCTCTCTCTCCGTCTCTGCCCTTCCCTTCCTCTCTCTCTAAAAATCAATGGAAAAATATCCTCGGGTGAGGATTAACACACACAAAAAGTGCAGACCTAAAGAAATCAAGCATAATTTATTTCAATAGTGATTAAGGCTACATATACATAGGGAACATAAAAGAAATTTTTTAAAATTATTATTTGTGGGAATTAGGATTGAGGAAATGAGAAGATATTTTTCTTCTACATTCTATTCTTTATCTTAGTATTACCTGTGAAACACTAGAAAATTTATTTTCTAATTAAAACATATAGTAAAAGGCTAGGTCATAAGTGCAGAGGCCCAGCAGTGTGTTTTGCACACAGCAGGAACTCAATAGAAGTATTTTGACTAAACGAATAAGAAGTATGCATTCTACCTGGGAGAAAGGAAACTAAGGAATACAGTCCCACTAATGGTTAAAGAATGGCAAAGCAGTTATGGTGGATAGTGCCCATGTATGCTTTACTGAGTGATTTTTGAAAATTCACACAGCTTCCCTGAGGCCCTGGTTCGCATGTAATACAAATATTATTGCACAGCACTTACAAAATTGAGTAAATAACCAATAAGTCATATATCATTAAGCATTCTAATAAAATATAAATAACACAGATATACATACTTGGTTAATAAAATAGTACTTAAAACCATGGGGTTTAAGAGAAATACGGAGGGGAGTCACATGGAGAAGAAGGAGAGTAAATGAATTATTATATTGTGTGAGTTTATAACAAGCTATTATTTAAAGAATTAGCATAAGCATACTTGTGCCCTCTAAATTAACAAAAACAAAAACAGAAAGCTTTGCAAAACCCATGCAATGTACTAAAAAAGATCACTTAACTGATACAGCCCTCCCCAGTAAGTCAATTCCATGCTCCCGCGCAGCTCAGTGGCGGGAGACATCACCAGCATAGAGTACCTTGAAGAGGTATTTGGAGATGAGCCAGCCATCTGCAACTTTGGGAAATCTCTTTAAAAAAAATAAACAACAACAACAACACACAGATATTTAAGAAACCTGCCATCAAGTTTATAACTGCAAACTGAATAGCCCAAATTAGATGGCTACACATAATTCTGACACAGTAAACACTAAACTCAGGATGAATATGAGCTACACACTCGGCACAAAAACGAAGCTGGTCCCTTGTAGCCTATTTTATTGGAGAGTCTAGAATTTAAGTAAGTCATAGAAATAAGTGAGAAGCAATTGTTCTTTTTACCTCCTCATCGTTCTCTCCCAAGTGCAATAAACGGGTGATGACAGAATGCAAAATGAGCAACAGCTTGGCTGAACTGGCTAGATTTGCGCCTCAGAATTTGCGTTGGGTTAGGAAAATTACTTCTTGAACTGCATATGTCTCAAAGTGTTTAACTTTAAAACTAAACACTTTTTACTGTTAACTTTTCTAAAGTTATAATCAAATTCATTTTGAAGAGCAGTTCTCTTATTTTTGGCCTAGAAGAGTTAAAATCTGTATGGTTCTGAATTATGAGAAGAGCACTTATCTGGTGAAATGTTCTTCAGTTTAACCAACGTTGACTAAATGATTACTTAATGCAAAATACTGTTTTATTTCCTACAGCAGCTTTCAATTATTGCTTAACAATCACTATCTGGAAAAGTTACTATAAATTCTGACTATGTTATTTGGAAATTCCTCTTATAATTATACAGGAAAACTCCAAAGCCAAATAATATTTTCTTCTCTCATAACCTAACAATGCAATCTCCAATAGGACATGGTCCCACACCTTTCCAAATACTCAGACCCTTTAGGAAACCAAACAAAAACCAAACAAACACAGTGAGTAATGTTGTATGAAAATGAACGGAAAAAGATATATACAGTTGTATTGTTTGCTACATCCATGTCTCTACCTTCCTCCTACCTTCATTTGTAACATCAAAAAGAAATATTGAATTTTGAAACATATCCAAAAGGATCTATAAATTGGTACCCTCTTTGAAGCCTCATAGGAGGACATACTGTTCTTGCTACAACTACAACAAACAAAAATGAAAATTTCTCAACACTAAAATGTAAATCAGAACAGAATGCTTTTCATTCTGTTATATGGTTAACCATATGATTTGACTATTAACCATATGATTTCACTAATATGTGGGATAAAAAACTGAAACTAGTGATCACAAACTGCAGTATGGTGATTGCCAGGGGAAGGGGGCAGGGGTGGGAGGGTAAAGAGGGCCTAATATATGGTGACGGAAGATGATTTGACTTTGGGTGGTGGGCACACAGTGCAATATACAGATCTTGTAACATAGAAACCCACACCTGAAAACTAAATGATCATATTAACTAATGTCACCCCAGTAAATTTAATTAAAAAAATTAATAAATCAAAAAATTAGGCTATGGAGAAACACCAATTAGAAAGGATATATGCACCCCTATGTTCATAGCAGCACAATTTACCATAACTAAGATTTGGAAACAGCCTAAATACCCATCAGCAGATGAATGGATTAGAAAGCTGTGGTACATCTACACGATGGAATACTATGCTGCTGTAAAAAAGAAGGAATTCTTACCATTTGCAACAGCATGGATGGAACTGGAGAGCATTATGCTAAGTGAAATAAGACAGTCAATGAAATAAAAATACCACATGATCTCACTCATTTATGGATAATAAAGACCATTATAAACTGATGAACAAAAATAGATACAGAGGCAGAGCAGCATCGAACCGACTGTCAAACTACAGCCAGAAGGCCGGGAAGGGTTGGGGGGAAGGAGGGAGGGTAAGAGATCAGTCGAAGGACTTGTATGCATGCATATAAGCATAACCAATGGACATAAGACACTGGGGGGTAGGGGATGCCAGGGGATTATCAAGGGCAGGAAAAAAAAAAGGAGACATATGTAATACTCTTTGTAATACTTTAAGCAATAAAACAAAATTTAAAAAAATAAAAACAAATGTCAAAAAAAATTAAGCTATGGAAAAAAATAAACACCAATTGTTAATGTTTAAACCACATTTACTTTGTTATCACTGCCTTGAAAATAAAGTCATGTATCTTACTTGTAGTCATTTACATAATCAAAAAGTAATAAAAGTAAAAATGATTTCAGGAAAATGTTACTGAAAAAAACAAACTTCAAAAAATGTATCAAATGAGATATATCATAATGAGATGTATGTCATGATTTAATCAACCCATAATATAAAGTGGGAAATAATCTATTATTAAACTCAATTTATAGATTAGGATTATTTTTCCTTTTTATTGAATTTATTTAGGTGACAAAGGCTAACAAAAATTATACAAGTTTCAGGTGCACAATCTACAACACATACTGTATTGTGTTCACTTCACCAAGTCAAGTCTCCATCCATCACCACTTATCCCCCTATAACCTTCTCCTTCTCTCCCCCTCTCCCAGAAATCACCACACTGTTGTCCATGCCCATGAATTTTTTTCTTTTTGCTCAATCCCCCCGTGACAGCTATCAGTCTGCTCTCTATAAGTCTTCCTCTATTTTGCTTGTTAGTTCATTTTATCCATTAGATTACACATGAGTGAAATTATACGGTACTTGTCTTTCTCTGATTGGCTTATTTCACTTAGTATAATGCTCTGCAGGCCCATTCATGCTGTTGCAAAAGGTAATATTTCCTTCTTTTTTTTACAGCCAAGTAGTATTCCAGTGTATAAATGTACCACATCTTTTTAATCACTCTCTACTGATGGACACTTGGACTGCTTCCAAATATTGGCTATTGTAAATAACGCTGCAATGAACGCAGGGGTGCGTATATTCCTCCAAATTGGTGTTCCGGGTTTCTTCATATAAATTCCCAGAAGTGGAATCACTGGGTCATAAGGCAGCTCCATTTTTAATTTTTTGAGGAAATTCCATACTGCTTTTCACAGTGGCTGTACCAATCTACATTCCCACCAATAGTATATGAGAGTTCCCTTTTCTCCAAATCCTCACCAAGCGCTTGTTTTTGCTTTTTAAAATCTTTATTATTGAGAGTATTACAGATGTCCCCCTTTTTTCCTCCCATTGCCCCCTCCACCTGGTTTCCACCCCGCCGCAGGCCTTCACCACCCTATTGCCTGTGCCCATAGGTAATGTATATCTATATAATAAAAGGCCAGAGGCCATAAGTGTCATGATCAGAAAGACCACTCGACCAGTTGCCATGAGGTAGTATTGACCACTTCTCAGTCCCAATCCCCCCTTGCCCCGCGGCCTGCAAGTGGTAGCAGGGCAGGACTGGGGACTGGAAAGCAGGCTGAACAGCTGACCTCTTGGTCTCTGCCCCCGGCCAACAGGCTCCAATGGATCAGCGATGGTGAACGGGGGAATCAGGGTGGGTGGCAGGAGGACCGGGCTGGGTGTCAGGCCGTTGGGATCACCAGCTCATCCCCTGCTGCTCAGGGGCTCAAGCCTGTGGGAAAGCAGGCACCGGTGACTTCACCTCCATGCCCGTGCACCAGGTCAGCCACTGATGGAATGTGCTGCCTGCTCGGTGCCACTCACACTGAGGCAGGGGGTCCCGCGGGGGTGAGGCCAACGGAGTCCTATCGAAGCATGCCCGACTCCGGAGACAGGTTCAAGACGCAGTCTGAGTTTATTGTTTAAGTGCAGGGACATATATAACATTCTAGACCAATCAGAAGTTTACAACATCCTTAGGGCAACCAATGGTAGGAAAGTTAGGGTACTATGTAGGGGCTCTAGGGGGCTTACTCAGGCGGGAGCTGCCACTTCCCGGTGTGCTGA
>NW_006383018.1:464834-494855 GCF_000327345.1 Myotis davidii | reverse complement strand
TTGTTCTGTCTTTCTATTATGGCTTGTCCCTGTGGGTTGTATGGTATGCCAGTAACGTGTTTGAGGTTATGTTTCGTGAGGAATTGCTGAAAAGCCTCGCTAGTGTAGTAGGGACCATTATCTGTTTTAATTTTCCAAGGGAAGCCTAATGTTAAAAATGCTTCCTTGAGGGTTGCTATTGCGTGGCGAGTCTTTTTACCTGTGTGAGCCTGAGCATACGTGGTTCCATAGCAAGTGTCAATGATTACATGTATATGTTTGAGTCTACCGAAGCTTGGAATATGGGTCACATCTGCTTGCCATAAGGCATTGAGTTGGAGCCCCCGGGGATTGACCCCTTGTGGCTGGAGGGGGTCTAAAGGCAATAAGGGGTTACAGGGTTTGCATGCCTATATGAGATGCTTGCAGCTAGAGAGGGTTAAATGAGGAAATAGCTTGTGCATGCTAGTTGCCTCTATCTCTGGATTGTTTTTTTTTTTCTTGTTTTCATGGCTGGAGCATTCCTGATAATTCCTCTCTGTTGTAGGAATCCACATGGTCTTGGAGTTGTTTCCTGAAAATATATAAACGTATTCTCGACCAAAGGTTAATAACGGACAATTTACTTGGAGTTTTATTTATTTTTGCTTACATGAATTTCCTTCGGTTTATGTTGACACCATATAGGTTTTTTATGGGTGTCTTGTTGTTAGCATTATAAATGAAAAATTTTTCTGGATGTAAATTAGTTACAGGGTATTTTTCTTACATGGTATTTTTCCACTATTCTCCCTTTTTTGATTTTTTAATTTTAGGAGGTTTTTGGAAAATGTATAATGCAGTCTAGATTACTTTAAATTTTAATTTTTTGCATAAAAATATGACTGCTTTAGGTTCACTGCATGTTAAGCAATTTTTCCAGGAAATGAAAATTTGGGTTAATATTTCTTGAGCCATTTTTTAATTAATCTGAAAACTTGACTATTATTTTACTGTCAAATTTAATACTTTAATAACAATTTTAGTTTATCACTGTTAATATTAATGGAAAGGATTATTTTGAATCCTTGAGAAGGCCCTGAGCATTCCTGGTGTTAGGCTGGTTGTAGATATAGGGTAGCTGTTGTGAGCCAAGTCTCTGTTGTCCAGGTACTGATCTCAGCTGGGCCAAGTCTCTTTCTGTTACCTGGGTCCCGATTTGAGCTGGGCATGGGAAGCGCAGCAGCCATGGGGGCAGGAGACCTCACTCAGAAGGGAAGAGTGTTCAAGCCCCTGCATAGTTGGTGGGGGGAGGATCTGTGCCCCACCTCTGTTGACCCCCAAGTTCTCTCCTGATGGCCCCTCTGTGACTGTGCCTGTCTTAGGTTGTTCCTTCCCTGAGGAATCTTACCCGTCGTTGACTAACCAGCCATCCAACTGGGCCAAGCAGGGTGATGTGAGGTTCAGTTCTGTCTCCTTGGTAGCCTATGCCCCTGTGGCCTCCACGCCCAGCAACTGCCTTGGATCCCCTCGCCTGCTGGCGGGGCCCCGGCATTGATCATAGGGAACCCAGGTTTCTTCTTCAGAGAGGGCCCAACTTACGCCATTGGGCCAGAGACAGATCCATGGTACCAGCTTTTCATGATCCCATCTTAAACAGGCAAAGAATAAATATCTGGATGTATTAACTAGCATTATTGTGGTGGTCATTTTGCAATATATAGAGATATCAAATCATCACATGCACCTTAGATTTACAAAATGTTACATTTCAATTATATCTCAATAAATATGAGGGAGGGAGAGATAGAATAAAGAGAAAAGTTGGTTATCCTAGAAGAAAGGTAAAACAGATAAGCTTCCATTAAAGTAGATTCTATCTGTTCAGAGCAACCAGAACAAATATGTAAGATGTAGATCTATATACCATCTATGTCTAAATCCATGTCTATTTCTATCTCTGAAGCAGGGAGTCCCGCGGGGGTGAGGCCGATGGAGTCCTAAGAAGCATGCCCGACTCCGGAGACCAGGTTCAGTGACGCAGATCTAAGTTTATTGTGTATGTGCAGCAACATATATAACATTCTGGACCAATCAGAAGTTTACACTATCCTTAGGGCAGCCAATAGTAGGAAAGATCAGGGTACTATGTAGGTGCTCTAGGAGGCTGGCTCAGGTGGGCACTGCCACTTCCCGGTGTGCTGAGGAAGCTTGTATAGGCAGAGTGCGCTCACGCCATTGCATCCGCCACTGCACTGAGATAAATCTCCTGAGCTCTTCCCACATCACACCAGGACGAATATGTCATGGGCGTGCCTCGCAGCTTCCGTCAGCGCGAGCCCCAGTGGCAGCGGCACTTGTGTGAGCCCCTGAGTAGCGGGGGATGAACTGTTGACCCCAACAGCCTGACAGCCCAGCAGCGGAGGCAGTGTTCAGCCTGGGACTGATGAACGGCAGAAGACAGCCCTGATGGCAGGAAGCTAGGTCTAGGGACGCTACCGCACGATTTTGTGCACTGGGCCTCTAGTATGATATAAGGCCTTCGGATAATCTCTTCGCACTCTCCGTCCCTCTTCCTTCTGAGATTCGTCAGTCTGTTCCATGTTTCCATGCCTCTGGTTCTATTTTATTCATCAGTTTATTTTGCTCTTTCGACTCCTTCTGTTTATTTTGATTTTTAGATTCAATTGTTGATAGATATGTATTTATTGCCACTCTATTATTCATACTTTTTATCTTTTTTTTAATTCTTCCTCTTTTTAAAGAATACCCTTCAACATTTCATGTAATACTGGTTTGGAGGTAATGAACTCCTCTAGGTTTTTCTTGTCTGTGAAGCTCTTTATCTGACCTTCAATTCTAAATGATAGTTTGCTGGGTAATCTTGGTTGTAGATCCTTGCTATTCATCACTTTGAATATTTCTTGCTACTCCCTTCTGACTTGCAGTTTCTGTTGAGAAATCAGCTGACAGTCTTCTGAGAGCTCCCTTGTAAGTAAGTAACTACTTTTCTCTTGCTGCTTTTAACCCTTGGCATTTTCATTATGAAGTGTCTTGATGTGGTCCTCTTTTGATTCCTATTGTTTGGGACTCTCTGTGCTTCCTGGACTTGTAAGTCTATTTCTCTCACCACATAGGGGAAGTTTTCTGTCATTATTTCTTCAAAAAGGTTTTCAATATCTTGCACTCTCTTTTCTCCTTCTGGCACCCCCATGAGGTACACTTGTAGTTGTTCCAGAGGCTCCTTATACTATCTTTATATCTTTGGATTCTTTTTCCTTTTTGCTCGTCCGATTGGGTATTTTTTGCTTCCTCATATTCCAAATTGTTGATTTAATTCTTGGAACCTTCTACTCTACTGTTGAATCCCTCTAAAATTATTTTTTATTTCAGTTAATGTATGCTTAATTTCTGATGGGTCCTTTTTCATGTCTTTGAAATTTTCACTAAGATCCTTAAAAGTCTGACTAAGTCCCTTGAATCTCTCATTAGGCTCCTTATAACCATTGTTTTGAACTCTGTTTCCAGTAGTTTGCTTGCTTCCATTTCTTTCATTTGTGACATGTTTCTTTTTCTCCACATTTTGGCTGCTTCCCTGTGTTTGTTTCTATGTATTAGGTAGGCTGCTATGTCTCCTGGAATTGGTAGACAATATATAGTAGGTGTCTTGTAGGGCCCACTGGCTCAGCCTCCCCAGTCACCTGAGCTGGGCTCTCTAAGTGCACCCCTGCGTGGGCTGTGAGCACAGTCTCATAGTTGAGTCTTGATTGCTGTTGGCGTCACTGGGAGGAACTGACCTCCAGGCCAACTGGCTGTGAAGACAAGCTGTGACTACAGTGGAAGAGCTGCTGTGTAGGAGACGTCCCTATGGAGCAGGACTTGCTTCAATGCGACTTTGGTGCTTACTGAATCAGCTCCTTTAGTGTGCCGCTTGTGGATGTATAGAGTTGTAATCTGGTATGGTCTAGAGCTGTCCAACAGGTGTACTGGCTCTGGGGCCTCCTGGGAGGTGCAAAGTCAGCCACTGCCTTGGGCTACCCGGCAGGAGCTACAGAGAGATCTGCAGATGGCTGCTCCTTGTATTGGGCTTGGAAGTGCCCAGGCAAGGCCCAGCTCTGAAGTAAGACAGGCTGGTGCTAGTGCTAGGTCTTGGGCCTCTTATTGATAGGTATGGGGCATGCTGATGCCAGCTGCTGTTTGTTTGAGAGCTTTTAGGATAATCTAAAGCCTGAGGCAGGACAGGCCCTTCATATGGAAAAGCTACTGCTTGGACCATAAGCCACCAGAAACATCTAGATCAAATGACAATCCAGTAGATTCCAAATTACCTGCAAATTTCAATACCTCTTTCATATTATAAATGGGAAAGGTTAGACCCAGAAAATACCTGCCTAGACCTAGCGCATCTGTTCCCTGTAGCCTCTTGCTGATCTACTCCTTTGGCTACAGACAAAATCTAACATGTAGAAAAAAAAATCAGTTAGTTTTCCTGGTTGGTTATGAGTTTTCACTAGCAACTTCAGAAATAAGAAAAATAATGAGATAGTAAATACGCAGTATACCTAGAGTGAATATTTTTCATATGAATTGTAAATCCTTAACACACACACAGTATATCTGAAAGACAAAACTCACATTATTTCCAAGTGGCCCAAAGAGTGCTTATCTATAGAAAAGACTCTCACATTTGCAATTGAAATAAAACCTTTGTTGTAAAATATATATTTTATTGTTCACACTATTTCATAAAATATATAATATTAAATGTTTATATGTTTAATTTCTTTTTTATAATTTAATTTTATTATTTTAAAATTAAACTTATTTGGGTAACATCTATTTTATAAAAAGCCTGTGGTCATCATGCCATCACACTGTAACGACCACCCGGAGGTGCATTGATAGGTCTCCTGGTGGGCGGGGCAGGGTGCAAGCTATGAGCAGCAGAGAGCTATGAGCAGCAGAGGGCAGGGTGCGAGCAAGCAGTGGCGAGCTACTTGCGCACGGATTTGTGTGCAAGGCCCCTAGTTGGTTAATAAAATGATATAGATTTCAAGTGTACAATTCTATGATATATCATCTGTATATTGCATCATGTCAGTGATGACGATCCTTTTGAGCTCGGCGTGTCAGCATCTTGAAAAACCCTAACTTAACTCTGGTGCCGTGTCACATATAGAAATTTTTTGATATTTGCAACCATAGTAAAACAAAGACTTATATTTTTGATATTTATTTTATATATTTAAATGCCTTTTAACAAAAATCAACCAAAAAAATGAGTTCACGTGTCCCTCTGACACGCGTGTCATAGGTTCGCCATCACTGGCTAACCTTTCTGTTTTTAGAATCTACAAACTTATTTACTACCGAACCTTAAACTTAGTATATTCTACATAGGTTAATTTTACTCCCTATGCAATTTAAAGACAGTGAACTAAATTTACCATGTTACATATAACTTGGGATGTTTCAAGAATTCCTTGAATATTATAATTTTTGGAGATAGAAAATCTGCTGAAGCTTTCCTAAATTTCCAGGTACAAAACTTTAAAGGGTGTTTCTCAGAGTGGCAGTCTTGTCCATTGTCTAAAAGCCAAACTCTGGTAACCTTCAGAGTCACTTTCTTATCTATTGTATCATGTTTTGGCCTGCGTATATGGATTTTACTGGGTGAGTTGTATTCATATCTTACTCGAGAAACAATTCAAGTCTCATTTTGTATGCACACCAAGAATCAAAAGTTGGAAAACCTTCAAAAATTAACAAAGAAAATTCAAAAGCCAAGTGGAAAGGTTTATCTTTACCCATTGTTTCTAAGGGTGTTTATACTGCACTTCAAAAGGTGGCCCCATGGGGAGGTAACTGTTTATCATCTAAGTCAGGAAGAGCTTTGAGGTTCAAGCCAGTGTTCCTGAGAAAAGCTTAGGTATCATAACAGTTCAATTGGATTGGAGAAATTCTAAAATGTCAAGTCACAGGCATTCTAACTCATTTTAAGAGTCTGAATCCAGATGCTATCAGAAAAATAAAAAAACAACAACACAGAAATTATTGTTGCATTAGGAATTCTATTTCCCAACAAATACTCACTGAGTGCTTACCACTTCCCAGGCACTATTCTAGAGATCTGAGGTACATCAGTGAACAAAACAAAGATATTTGCCCTGAGGTAAGCTTACATTTTAGTGGAGGTAAAGAAAGATAATAAACAATAATAATTAGTAAATCACAAAATATGTTAGAAGTTAAGACTTGAAAATGTTAACCACTCAGATATGTGGAAGTGTTTTTCATACAGCGGGAATATACAGTGCAATGGTGAACTATGGTAAAAATGTGCCTGGTACAGTCAAGAAAAAGCAAAAGACCAACGATGCTAAAGCACAGAAATTTACAAACAAGAACAAAAGGACTCACTGTACACAAGCATAACGAAAAAATGTTCAGAATCAAGGCAAAATATAAATTGAATATAAGTTAGCAAACCCCAATGTTAGTAAATATAATTAACTCATTAATTCATAGGAAATGTGACATAGTGTCTCATTATACTTGATCATTTTTTAGTAAGTTGTATATTACCAATTGATAGTCTCTGGTCTTCTATGATACTACAGTTACTTATTTACTACTGAACTTTAAAATTCTATATTCTAAACTAGCTAATTTTACTACCTATGCAATTAAAGACACTGAACTAAATTTACCAGCTACATATAACCTTTGATGCTTCAAGATATTCTATATTTTTGTTTTAATCAGTGATTTTCCACAAAACCTTTACAAAATTCATTACTGTATCCCATCTCAATATTACCTAGCTGAAGGTTAAAAGATTGTTCCTTATCATTTTACTACTAAATTGTATTATTTTTCTTAAGCTGTCAGGCCCAAAGTCACAAATGACATTTAAAATTTTAATTTTCATTTGAGGCATTTTTATGCCTTTTTCCTATGTGAAGCCTTCCCTGACCCATCCAAACAGGATGAATTACTCACCCTTTGTGCTACATCACGCTCATTAATATTTCTATTATGACTCAATGACACTATTATACACCATTATGTGTTAATGTATCCTCCTTCTGCCCTCCAAGACTGAGTTTCATGTGAAAACATGCCTTAATAATCTTTGAATACTAAGACACTAGCATAGTGCTTATATGGATTGCTAAATAAGAGAACAAATGGAATAAATCACGTATGTATGTGTGGAAAAGATTAAGAGGAAAAGGAAAAAGAAAGAAAGAGGAAGGCATCTGTGAAGTGCCAATTTAAGGCATCTGCTCTGTGAAAAGATTAGGGAATGCATGCTGATTCATGTCTAAAGCAAAGGAAAGGAGTTACATTTAGTCAAGAAAAACATGGAAGGGTAGTGGTAAATACTCTCTGAGGTTGGTTTTTATGGGCTATGAAAAACTACCTAACTTCCTAAAGTAATTGGGAGCGAAGGAGTGGAAATTTTAAGTATTACAATGAAAAAGTGGGATCCTCCCAATATTTTAATGTTTTAATGGGAAGCAATTGAATTTGAGGGAGTTATAAAAAATATATTTTTTTAATTTACAGTAAATTTTCAAGGAGTCATGTAACTAGGACTATAAAATACATAACAATTCCACCACCTCAAAAAATCCTTTCATGCAGACACTATAGAATCAACCTCACCCCCAACCTCTAACTTCTGATAATTACTGATCCTATTCTCTACACTATAATTTTGCCTTTTCTAGTATCTAATCTAATAAAAGAGAAACATGCAAATTGACTGCACCTCTGCTATGCGCAAACCACTCCCACCAGCCAATCAGAGTGACTATATGCAAATTAACCCAACCAAGATGGCAGCTGGCAGCCACGGAGCTGGAGCAAGCAGGAGGCTTAGTTGCCCCAGCAATGGAGGAAGCCAAGCTTCCCACCTGCCCTGGCCAGCTGTGGGCTCCACTCAAGGCAACAAAGTTTCAATTATAGAAGATAAATAAATCCCAGATACCTGCTTCCAGCCAGCCTCCACTGGGAGCTTGGGTGGCTGGGGGCCGTGGCCAGCCTGCAAACAGCCATCAGCCCCTCACCCAGACTGGCCAGGCACCCAAGCAGGACACCCACCCTGAAGGGGCTGTGGTCAGCCTGCAAACAGCTATCAGCCACTCACCCAGGCTGGCCACACCCCACTGGAGGGCTTGACCAGCCTGCAAACAGCCATCAGCCCCTTAAGGATGTTCTACTGCAGCTAGGCCTGCTCCCCGCTGGCACGTGGACATCCCCTGAGGGCTCCTGGGCTGCCAGAGGGATGTCTGACTGCCAGCTTAGGCCCAATCCTCCAGGGAGAGGGCCTAAGCCAGCAGGTGGTCATCCCCCAAGGGGTCCCAGACTGCGAGAGGACACAGGTCGGGCTGAGGGACCCCTACCCCCGAGTGCACAAATTTTTGTGCACTGGGCCCCTAATCTATATAATAAAAGCCTAAGCAACCATTATTGTGGAACGACCAGAATGACTGGTCGCTATGATACGCACTGACCACCAGGGACCAGACGCTCAATGCAGGAGCTGCCCTCTGGTGGTCAATGGACTCCCACAGGGGGAGCACTGCTCAGGCAGAAGCCAGGCTCACAGCTGGCGAGCACAGCAGTGGTGGCGTGAGCCTCTCCTGACTCCAAGGCAGCACTAAGGAGCAGTGAGCAAGCAGGCGGTAAGGAGCAAGAGGGATGTCCAACGTATCCCGGACTGCAAGAGGGCACACGCTGGGCTGAGGTCCCCCCACCAGTGCATGAATTTCGTGCACCAGGCCTCTAGTGTCATATAAATGGACTCATGCAGTATATAGCCTTTAGAGTCTCATATCTTTTACTTAACATAATGCATTTGAGATGCATCGTTGTTGTGCACAGAAACAGGTCTTTTCTTTTTTTTATTGTTGAATTGGTTATACTTAGTGGGAAAAATAGAGAAAAGAATGCCACTTCATCTTCCTGCAAGTAGAAGTCCTCTTAAATTTCATTTTTACAACCATCTTCCCCATCTTTAGAGTGGACGATAAAAGAAATAAAACTGCATTTATTCCTATTAAACTTGAGCTCAGACAAGTAATTTAGAGAACCTAAAACATAAGATAAGCAATTGTCAATTTTTGAACATCCTTGGGATTTCACTTGGCCTTAATACAAAGGTGAACCTCTGTGAAGCATTTTACTCAGTTTATGTACAAGATTTTTAAGAGCAATACTAACAAACCAGTGATAAACCAGAAGGATAGCTAAGATTATGGTGATTACGGAAGATTGAAGGAACTAGGGATACCTTACCTAATAGAAAAAAAGGGGGGAACTGAGGAGAAAGAGTTATGTAATAGCAATATTTTAATGTTAATTAGCCTCACATTTGGAAAAGGTGGTGGAAAGCACCGTCAGATAGTTTGGATACATATACATAGAATTTCTTAACAATTTCAACTGCACAAAAATGTAAACTATTTAGCTAACCTAAGCTAAAAAATATCAGATGTATTTAAACAACTGCATATCCACCAGTAAGAAATATCAGTAAATGGATTGCTTCAGTAGGAGAGAGACTAGAGTAGTGATATTTAGTCTATTATCTGTGGTGCTAACTGAAATGGTGCTGTGGAGTTACAGAAAGCAGGTCAGGGGGTGCAACTACTTCTGAGCAGGCAAAATGCCTGATTTCCTTGCCTTGCATCAACAAGACATCCCATATATTCTGCATTTACACTGGTTTTTAGAATAAGAGGTGGAAATGGGGTTGAGAGAAAGATTATGCTTTAAAATAGAAGTTCAAAAAATGAAATCAGACCACCTTCCTACACCAGAATAAACTCAAAATGGATTAAAGGCTTAAATATAAGACCTAAAACCATAATAAAACTCCTAGATGAAAACACAGGCAATAAAATCACAGATACTTCTCTTAGCAATATTTTCTTCTGATTTATCTTCCTGGGCAAGGGAGACAAAAGAAAAAATAAACATGCTACAACAAACTAAAAAGTTTTTTCTCAGCAAGGGAAATCATCAACAAAATCGAAAAGACAACCTACTGAATGCATGAAGCTATTCGCCAATGATACATCCCATAAGGAGATAATATCCAAAATTTATTAAAAACTCATACAACTCAACTAGAAAAACAAACCAAAAACAAAACAACCCAATTAAAAAGTGGCAAGAAGACCTGAACAGACACTTCTCCAAAGAAGACATCTAAATGGCCAATAGACATATGCAAAGTTGCTCATCATCACTAATCTTTAGCAAAATGCAAATCAAAACCACAAGATACCACCTCACACATGTCAGAATGGTTATCATCAATAATAATCCACAAATAACAAGCATTGGCGAAGATGTAGAGAAAAGTGCACTATTGGTAGGAATGGAGATTGGTGCAATTATTATGGAAAACAAGTGTTGAGGTTCCTTAAAAAGTTAAAAATAGATATGCCTTATGACCCAGCAATTCCACTTTTGGGGATATATCCAAAGAAACCCCAAACACTTATCTGTAAGAATATCTGTACCTCCACGTTCACTGCAACATTATTTACAACTAGAGGCCTGATGCATGAAATTCATGCAAGGGCCTTGGCCCTGGCCCCCACCCGCCGCCACCATGGCCCGGGGCCTCTGCCACCTCTGCCTGGGCCCCCACCTCTTGCAGCTTTATCTAGAAGGAAGGACATCTGGAAGGACATCTGGTCTAATTAGCATATTATGCTTTTATTATTATAGATAACTAAGATATGGAACAACCCAAGTGCCCATCATGAGATGAGTGGATAAAAAAGCTGTGGTACATACACCTACTGGAATACTACTCAGGCATCCTATATAATAAAAGGGTAATATGCAAACTGATCAAACGGCAGAATGACCAGTCGGTGGGGGGTGGGGCTAGCGAGTGGGCGGTAACAGACCTGCCAGTGCAGGTGCCAGCAGGCAGAGGGAGGAGATGGTGATTAGGGAGCAGGACAAATAGCAATATTAAAATATTCCTTCACCCTATCCGGTTTGGCTCAGTGGATAGAGCATCAGCCTGCGGACTCAAGGGTCCCAGGTTCGATTCCGGTCAAGGGCACGTGCCTTGGATGTGGGCACATCCCCAGTGGGGAGTGTGCAGGAGGCAGCTGATAAATGTTTCTCTGTCGTCGATGTTTCTAACTCTCTATCCCTTTCCCCTCCTCTCTGTAAAAAATCAATCAAATATATTAAAAAAATATTTCTTCTACTTAATTCACTTTCAGTGTGCATGAATTCGTGCACTGGGCCACTAGTAAAAACTAATGAAATCTTACCTTCTGTGATGGCATAGATGGACCTAGAGAGTATTTTGCTAGTGAAACTCAGACAGAGAAAGAAAAATAGCAAATGATTTCACTTATATTTGGAATTTAAAGAATAGAATAAACAAAATGGAAATAGACTCATAGACAGAGAGAACAGACTGATGGTTGCCAGAGGGAAAGGAGTTTGGGGCTACTGGGTGAAGAAAGGCGAAAGGATTAAGAAGTACAAATTGGTAGCTACAAAAGACTCAGAGATGTGAAGTACAGCATGGGGAATAGAGTCAGTAATACTGTATGGAGCCAGTTGGTGCCTGAAATATTGGGAGGACCGCTCTGTGAAGCACATGACTGTCTAACCACTATGCAGGACATCTGAAATTAATACAGAATAATGCTAAAGGTAAACTATAATCAAAATTCTTAAAAATTAACAAACTGATGACCTGGAGTCCCCGAATTCTATATTCTGTGATTAATTCCTAGTTTGCAGCTATAATCCAGAAAAAAAAGGCACCTTTATTGCAGGATCCCTGCAAACAAGATACTGTAGGTCATTTTAAAAGCCTCCTTTGCTCCTATAATGGGGACTAAGGGGCGGAGCAGGTAACTGTTTCAGCTCCCCACTTTACCTCTGTCAGACTAGCCTACGTTATGCCTAGATTTTATCTTTCTCTGGAAAAAATTAGTAATTAAACTAAATGCACTTCACTTTCAAAAATAAACAATAGCTTAAGGAAAGTAAACCTTACAAACCCATGAAGTAATATATTTTAAATCTGTACTTGGAAAAATTAATTATATAACTAAAGTTTAAGTGAACACAGTGTACTATCTTCTCCAAAAATAATCATGTGACTTCTCCAAAAATAAGATCTATTTGCTACATATTAGAACACTAAAAAATGAGAAATAATATATGTAAGTCTCTACACACTTAAATCTTTAAAATACCTTCTCTTGAAAGTTACAGAACCATTTCATGATTCATATATATATGTATTAATGACAGTGACCACAATATTTGATCTACAGAAGATGTTTTTATTTTTTATGTTATTTCATTTTATAATTTTTAATCTAAAGCATTTTTTACTGAATTTATTGGGGTGACATTGGTTAACAACATTATACAGGTTTCAGGTGCACAGTTCTACAACACATCATCTGTACACTGTATTGTGTGTTCACCACCCCAAGTCAAGTCTCCATCCGTCACCATTAATCCCCCCAATACCCTCTCCACCTCCTCCCACCCCCTCTTTCCTTTCCATTCCCTACCCCCCTGGCAATCGCCACACTGTTGTCCATGTCCATGAGTTTTTTCCTCTTTTTTTTTTCCTTTTTTGCTCAATCCTTATCCCCCTCCCCCCTCCCCTACACACACACACACAGGAAATGTTTTTGAAAAGTTTTGAATTATTGCCTGACTAGCTTGGCTCAGTGGTTGAGCGTTGACCTCTGAACCAGAAGGTCACAGTTCGATTCCCGGTCAGGGCACATGCCTGGGCTTGATCCCCAGTGTGGGTCATGCAGGAGGCAGCCCATCAATGATTCTCTCTCATCATTGATGTTTCTACCTCTCTCTCTCCCTCTCCCTTCCTCTCTGAAATCAATAAAAATATACTTTTAAAAATAAAACTTTTGAATTATTAATCTTACATAGCTTAAAAAATTAACACACATCTCACTGTATCATCTTTCTTACTGCCTTAGTACTAGTGAAATTTGCATCATAAATCAACTAGAGATTCTATTTTCAACACAGTTTAGTTCATTGGCTTCTCAGAAATAACGTTCACCATTAGACGTAATTCTAAAAGTCTCTGATCTATATTTTGCTGAGACATGACTCAGAAGGTGGCAGGCAGGTGTGCAGAAGGGGTCCAGTTTGTAGAGAGTCCATCTGATCACTCAGCATGGATAGCTCAACGTGGCCTAATTGTTTTCTGTTGATAGTTGTTTATGTATTTTGTGAATGGATCAATCATATGTTAAATGGTATATCACAGGAATTAAGATCTTCCGATTAAAAAAAAACAACTTGTGAACATTAGAAACATCATATATTACATGTGTTTTTTAGTTAGGTATCATTTATAAACCTATATATAAAATATAAAAATATAATCACCACACAACATAGAAACCATGGCAGTATCTCAAAATACTCTATCACCTTAACCTGTTTGGTTCAATGGATAGAGCATTGGCATGCGGATTGAAGGGTCTCAGGTTCGATTCCAGTCATGGGCATGTACCTTGGTTGCAGGGACATCCCCAGTAGGGGGTGTGCAGGAGGCAGCTGATCGATGTTTCTCTCTCATTGATGTTTCTAGCTCTCTATCCCTCGCCCTTCCTCTCTGTAAAAAAACCAATAAATTATATATTTTTAAAAATACTCTCATATCCTTTGCTTTAAAAAACTTTTAAATAAAAGGTAATATATTAATGGCAGAAAATTTAAGAAATACAGAACAACAAACATAAGAAAAAAGTAACCATTTTTAAATGCAAAATAATCAACTTCTAATAGAAAAGCATTAGTGATTATATGGACCACCTTTTAAACTGCAAAGGGCCAACTGAATTCAGATTTTGTTTCTCTATGTAATTAAATTCAACCCTTTTACACAAACCCACAGGACTGCTAAACTGTGATTTAATAAATACTCATAGTAAAACTTGTTTATTTTAACATCAAAAAGCAGAGAATAGAACCTTTAGATTAAATTTGAGACTCTCATAAGTTATATTACCAAAACAGAGTACTGATTTGAAACTATGCCATTAATATTGTAAAGATAATAAAGACTTTGAAAACACCTAATGATCAAGTTTCCTTTAGGAAGACTAGACTACAGAATTAATGTAATAAATTATTATTCTTACTAATATTTATTCTATATAACTAGAGGCCCGGTGCACAAATTTGTACACGGGTGGGGTCCCTTGGCCTGGCCAGCGATCGAGGCCTAACATGGGGGCCAGCAGCCGGGGGGAGGGCCCATGGGAGGTTGGCTGTGGAACACACTGACCACCAGGGGACAGCTCCTGCATTGAGCGTCTGCCCCCTGGTGGCCAGTGCGCATCATAGTGACTGGTTGACCAGTTGTTCCGATCATTCGGTTTGTTCAGTCCTAACTGTCACTTAAGCTTTTATATAGATATCTTGCTATTATCAGCTATAGTTTAGATCTATATTTTTAATAAAAATATTTTATAACTCTGAAAGAATATAGCTCCCATCTTCCCTTTTAAATTTTGAGATTTATGTTTTTGACGTAAATGGATTTATGGATTTATTTTAAGAAAACCAAAGTAGAGCATTTCTTTTCACATACCTCTTTTTAACCTACTTACTGCTAAAACTTTTTCAAAGTTTAATGAAGCGGAGATTAAGCAATCAAATTTAATGCCTAGATGATTCTTTGTAAATTGATTAAAATACCACCTACTAATCTTTAGAGATGGGCTACCTTTTATTTTAAGCTTTTATTTTAATTACTTATAGAAAGTGACTCTGTTCCTTGCATGTGGCAATGAATATACTCATTATTTTTATATTAAACACAAAAAATGCCTAGTTATTTATATTAAGAGCAGACAAAATGAACTTTAATACCAAAAAAAGAGTAAAAAAGGGTCACTTTATAGTGATTAAAGTTTCAATTTATCAAAAAGTCTTAATAAATTTAAATTTCTATGTGCTTAAGAATATGGTCTCAAAGACAAAGGAAATATTTACAGATCTATAAGGAGAAATAGAGAAATCCACTGTCTCAGAGATTTTAATATACCACTGTGTTGGTAATTGATTCAAGTTAAAGAACATGACTTATGACCAACCTAATTTTTATAAAATTATAATTCTCCAAACCTGAATAGTATCATGGCATTAAAAAGCTTGAATGAGTAGTTTTTCATAATGATAGTAAAAAATATACATGTAAGAAAAAAATTTTAAAGCCCAAGAGGCTCTTCCAGAAAATTCTGTTAAACTTTCAGTAACAGATAATTCTCACACAACTCATCCAAAGCATAGACAGAGAGGAAATACTCCTTAACTTATTTTTTGCAAAAACTTGATATCAAAACCCAACAAAGACAATAGGAAAAAAATTATAAGTCATTCTCATTCATGAACATGTATGTAAATATCCCAACTTCATTATGGAACCATATAGGAAAAGGGGTTCCGGGAACCACACACGGGCGAAGAAATGATCATTCTTCAGATCAGGATAATGATTACGCTGGGGAAAGGGATATGGCTGTGATCATGTAAGAGTATCTTAGAGTGTGGGTAGAGGGGAGTGGGAGATTGGGAATTTATATTTCCATAATCAACCATATATTGTATGTACTTTTCTGTATGTTCATTAAACACATTTCACAACAAAAGAACAAAACAACATTTTAAAGTAATCTTCATTATAGTAAATTTATGGACATTACATATTCTATTAACATCTGCAATTGGTAATGGAGAGCTAATAGGCTAAGGACATTATTTAACCCTTTTCTTATAAATTCTTATACTGACTTATTTTATTGCACATATGTTCTTTTTCTAATGAAAAAATCTAATGAATCATAGCTTACTATTACTACGAGTTTCAAAGTACACATTCAGTATTTTTAATCCATCCTAGAAATGGATACACATCTGAAACAGAGATTCTTTCCCAGGAACATAGGCCAAAAGATTATGCATTCTAAAATCACTTTTATGCTTGTCATGATTTGGCATGGTTGCTATCTAACTCACACCAGACTGTATCATTTCTAAAACTTCAAGCTTATTAAAAAGAGAGCTATTGGGAGATAAATAATACACTTGTGCTATTACCTTTTAGCCGGTGACTTAGAATCTGTTCCAAAATAGCTGCAAAATTATTAAATTCAGGAGAAGAATCATCAATTGTCTCAAAGCAGGACCGATCAATCAGGGTCTTTACAGAAAACCTATGAAAAAAAGGTGATTATTATTTTTGAGCAGAATTGATTTATTCACCCAAGTAGCAAAAACAGGAAGAAAGCAATTTGGGGAGGTATTAGAGAAATACTTCATAAGATTATATATTTTGAAAACTCCCTCTATTCAAGTTCACTGTGTAAATAGAAACATTTACAGAAATATCAGGCTTTTCATTTATATATTTACTATCTGTTGATTATACTAAACCTTAGGAACAGCTCACTGTCCTCACAGTTATTAAAATAAGAATTTTAAAAATGACCTAAATTATTAACTCCAAAATATTTGAAAGCTATGACACTACTTGTAAGAAATTTGAGCATCAGACCAAAATGCTTTCAAGGGTTTTGAAGCACAACATTTAATAAACTTGGATGTCAGTGTTCATGATATGTAGATCCAAAGTTTTTATGAGTTATAAATAGGGAGACTTAAAAATATGTAAAGTATGCTATACTTTTTCCTCTTATCAGAATGTCCTTTATCTCTATTTCTGACTTCCAAAAATCAACACATTTCCAAGACTCCATTCACATCACATCACTTCAGTGAAGGATTATCCTCTAACACCGTGGTCGGCAAACTGCGGCTCTCGAGCCACATGCGGCTTTTTGGCCCCTTGAGTGTGGCTCTTTCTAAGCCTTAGGAGTACTCTAATTAAGTTAATAACAATGTACCTACCTATATAGTTTAAGTTTAAAAAATTTGGCTCTCAAAAGAAATTTCAATCGTTGTACTGTTAATATTTGGCTCTGTTGACTAATGAGTTTGCCGACCACTGCAAACATATTCCTAGCAAACTAATATTTTGTTTGTATCTCCCTCCAGAGACAATTACAATTTATCCTACTGCCGTTATTTGTGTTGTCTATCTTTATCTTATTAAAATATAAATTCCTTCAGGGAAATGAATGAAATCGAAAAATATATTACAAAAAATAAACAGTAAAGGAGATGAAACAGAGGATCAAATAAGTGATCTGGAAGATAAGAAAGTATAAAACACCCAATCAGAACAGCAAAAAGGAAAAAGAATTTTTAAAAATGAGGACAGTTTAAGGAAACTTTGGGAACATCAAGTGTACCAACATTAACATCTTGGGGGTGCCGGAAGGAAAAGAGAGAGAGCAAGTAATTGAAAAACTATTTGAAAAATACTGACAGAAAACTTCCCTAATCTGGAGAAGGAAATAGACATACAAGTTCAGGAAGTGCAGAGAATCCCAAACAAGATGAACTCAAAGAGGCCCACACCAAGACACATCAGAATTAAAATGTTAAAGACAAAGAGAGAATCTTTGAAGTAGCAAGAGAGAAGTAATTTGTTACGTACAAGGGAGTTCCCATAAGACTGTCAGCTGATTTCTCAACAGAAACTTTGCAGGCCAGAAGGAATTGGCATGAAATATTCAAGTGATGAACAGCAGGACCTACAACCATGATTACTGTACCCAGCAAAGTTATCATTTAGAATCAAGAGACATGTAAAGAGCTTCCCAGACAATAGAAAGCTAAAGGAGTTTATCACCACCAAACCAGAATTACAAAAAAATGTTAAAAAGTCTTTTTTAAGAAGAAAAAAGATTAAAAATATGAATAATAAAATGGCAATAAAAACATGTGTGTCAACAATTACTTTAAGTGCAAATGGGTTAAATGTTCCATTTGAAAAACATAGGCGGTTGAATGGATAACAAAACAAGATCCTTACATATGCAGTCTACAGAGACTGCTTCAGATTGAAAGACACACAGAGACTGGAAGTAAAGAGATGGGAAAAGATATTTTATGAAAATAGAAACAAATGAACAAACAAAAGCTGGAGTAGCAATACTTATACCAGACAAAATAGACTTTAAAAAAAAAAAGAAGCTATAATAAGAGACAAAGGCTAAAGGAGTTTATCACCACCAAACCAGAATTACAAAAAAATGTTAAAAAGTCTTTTTTAAGAAGAAAAAAGATTAAAAATATGAATAATAAAATGGCAATAAAAACATGTGTGTCAACAATTACTTTAAGTGCAAATGGGTTAAATGTTCCATTTGAAAAACATAGGCGGTTGAATGGATAACAAAACAAGATCCTTACATATGCAGTCTACAGAGACTGCTTCAGATTGAAAGACACACAGAGACTGGAAGTAAAGAGATGGGAAAAGATATTTTATGAAAATAGAAACAAATGAACAAACAAAAGCTGGAGTAGCAATACTTATACAAGACAAAATAGACTTTACAAATTCGTGCAGCCACTATGGAAAATAGTATGGTGATCCCCCCAAAAACTAAAAATAGAACTATATGACCCAGCAGTCCCATTTCTGGGTATTTACCCAAAGAAATCCAAAACACTAAAGTGAAAAGACATATGCATTCATATATTCATTGCTACATTATTTACAATAGCCAAGATATGGAAGCAACCTAAATGTCCACTGATGGATGAGTGGATAAAGAAGTAGTAGTGCATATATACAATAAAATATGGCTGAGCTATAAATAATCAGTAAATCTCCCCGTCAGCAACAACATGGATGGGTCCAGAGGGTATTGCGCTGAGTGAAATGAGTCAGACAGGAAAAGACAAATGCCATATGCTTTCACTTATATGTGAAATCTAAAAAACAAATGAACAGGCAAATCACAAAGAGGCTGCCTATAGGTACAGAGAATATTTTGATGGCTGCTAGATGGGAGGGGGTGAGGGAATGGGCGTAACAGTTGATGGGATTAAGAAGTACAAGTTGGTAGTTACAGAATAGTCATGGGGATGTTAAGTACAGCATAGGGAATATAGTCAATAATATGGTAGCCTTAGCCATTTTGGCTCAGTGGATAGAGCATCAGCCTATGGACCAAAGGGTACTGGGTTCGATTCTGGTCAAGGGCATGGACCTCATTTGCAGGGTCCTCCCCAGCCCAGGCCCTGTGTTTCTCTTACATTAATATTCCTGTCTTTCCCTCTCTCTTTCACTCTTTCTAAAAATAAATGGAAATGTTCTCAGGAGAGGATTAAAAATAATATTGTAATAACTATGTATGGTGTCAGATGGAGATTAGATTTATTGGGGTGATCACTTCATCTACACTAATAAAAGGGTAACATGCTAATGAGACCGGACATCTTCCAGACATCCATCCAGACAAAGCCATGGTGGCAGGGGCCGAGGCAGAGGTGGTTAGGGGCTACCAAGCCGGCAGGGGAGGGCAGTTAGGGGTGACCAGGTTGGCAGAAGAGGGCAGTTAGGGGCAACCAGGCCAGCAGGGGAGGGGCAGTTAGGGGCGACCAGGCAGGCAGGCAGAGTGGTTAGGGGCAATCAGGCAGGCAGGTGAGCAGTTAGGAGCCAGCAGACCCAGACATCCCCTGAGGGGTCCCGGATTGGAGAGGGTGCAGGCCGGGCTGAGGGACAACCCCTCCCCCATGTATGAATTTCATGCACCAGGCCTCTAGTAAGTAATATAATCTCTAATCACTGAGTTGTGTACCTGAAGCTAATATGATATTGTACATCAACTCTAATTGAAAAATTAAAAATATTTATTAAAAAAGAACTGCACTTAACTGTACGACCCTTTTATGTAATTTTTGTATTTTTCAAGTTCTTATGTAAAAGCTATTACTTAGACTTGATTTGATATTTTTAGACATTCATCAAATTATCATTTTATTATTTGAAAACCAGTCCTCTTTAAGAAAAAGATGACTAATATTAACATCATCATTATCAGGAAATAGCTCAGCATCTGTGTGATATTTTTTAAATGTATTAAAATTCATTTTACAGATTTGGTTTTTATAGCACATCTTAGCTTACTGTGTTATGGACAAAAAGATTCTGGAATTATGGAGCTAGCTACACGATTCTAGAGAAGTGGTGAGTGGGAAGACTTGGCTAGCTAGACTTAAGGATCTAATTCACCTTCTGAAATTTAGGTTTGTGTTGGCAAGAGAACAGGGTATAACTGATGAAACAAAGCTGAGAAATATTCTTTTTCTGCATTATTCACTTTGATATATTACAAATTATTTAAACTGCTTTTTCACCCTGAAAATATCTTTCTGCTTGGAAATAACAGAAATTGTGTGTAATGATGTGCTTTGTGATATTTGGATTTTGCTTTTGTTTTCATTTTTAGGGAGAGTTTGAGTTAAAAGTAATTTAGCATTCTGAGACTCACCATCTTAGGTTTTTGTCATGCAAATATTGTCTTCTATAGAAATATAAACTACTGATAACAGGATGAAAAAAGACTCTTGTTTTATTGACTACTTAATGATCTGTATATGGCTCTGGATGCTACAGAAATGTACGTGTTACTCTCCACGGCTATTGCATTTTACAAAGTAGATAATTTGTTAGGTAATTTTGTATTAGTCCTGAAGGACAGTAGTGACTAAAGTTTCATCAGACTGTTATAGGTGGTTGAGTTCTAACCTAGCTCTTTTGATGAAATAAGCACTTTGTTAGTTTTATCTTTTTAAATATAATTTGTGTATTTCACCAATGTGCATTAATATCTGAGACACTGTGATTTTCTAAAGCAGTACATTACTCCTCTTTGTGACTGCAGAGTCAGCTTTTCCTATTCCATTCCACCTAATAAAGATTGTAGAGAAACACTCCGACATTCAGAAGTTTCCTTCCATTTAGGTCAAAGGTGGAGGTGAAGATGTGTGGTTTTTGTTTATTCATTTTAGGAACACTTTTCCTAAAAATTTATATCTTACTGGACAAGAACATCATACTTAAAAAGTTTGATGGGGACATTCAAAGTTTTCTGGGGATTTGCAACGTTTTTCTGGTGAAATGGACATAGAAATAAAAATAAGTTTTCAAGTCCCTTTTTAATCTGGTTTCTGTTTACCATTTTATTTCTATTCATTTAGTCATGCATTTCATCTAAATTAACTATGTTTCTGGTACAAGAGAACAACTTCATCAATGTTACTTCCTAGATTTTTTTTCCTTTTATGTAACAGCTTCCTCCATTGAACTCCAGTTGTTGTTATAGATGGATTAATGTTTAACTACATGTTACTATCTCAACTTTTCTTAGTCAAGGTTATTTGTCAGAACCAAAAAAGACTGAAAATTATCTGAGTAATTATTTTCTCAAGGATATATAATTACTATCATTCTGTTTGTATAAGATAAAAGTGATTTCATTGTATACAAAGAATTGCAAGGTGTACTCTTGGACCCAGGCCGTTTCAGAGGTCTGAAAGGTCAAAATTATTTTCTTAACAATTATAAGACATTGCTTGCTTTTTTGGTTCTGACGCTTTTTTACCAAGCGTATTTTGGAGTTTTCCAGAGACTACATGGTATATATCAGAATAGACTGAAAGCAGAAGCAGATATGAGAATCTAGTTATCTTCTATTAAACGCAAGATTAAAGATATTTGCAAAGATGTAAAACAGTGCTATTCTTGCCATTTTTGTTATTTTGGAAAATAATAGTTCTCATTAAAATATATTATCTATGCTAACATGTAATGGGTTTTGTTTATAATTAATAAATAAATAAGTCAGTCCATACTTGGCACAGTTCCAATATGCACTAATTTCAGTTACTACAATTAAATAATAACAGTCTCATAACAACATGGTTTCTAATAGAATACTATTATACGTGAGTAATTGCATAAAATGCTGCTAGCTCTCTAGTTAGAGGATAACATGTGAATAACAAATATAGGTCTTGATCAGTGATCAATCACATCACTTTATTCGAAGTCTGTCTAGGACTGGTCACTTTGCACCTGTTATTAGTTCATGCACAGAAATCAAAGCCTATAGCTGTGTTGTCTTCTTGTCTCCTGGTGATAAACCCACATGTTGTTTCATGAAAATGAATTATTGATAAGTGATGGGCCAACAAAGATGAAAACACGGCAGAGAAATGGAAAGTGATAATGCTAGAAGTGAAATTTGAATCAGACACAAATGGAGTTATGGAGGAAATAGTTGATCATGGGAATAACGACACTGCTTCTTCTGTTCAAGATCATTTAGATATGCAGCCAGAGAAACTTATTAAAGGCAAACATAAATGAGTAAAGTGGTCGTGACGAAAGGATGAAGATGTCCCAAAGGAAGAGACATCGACAAACCACTTCACAGTGTTGGGCCTCAGAGATTTTCACAACTTTGAAAGTGCAAAGGATAAAGTGTTGAAAACTGATTTAAACCTAGAAGGGAATATGTCCATTTGTCATGGCATAAAAATATGCTTATTCCATATATTAAGTTATACAATGAGAAGAAGGAAAGCACTATTCAAACTACTCTTTTTTTTATTATTTATTAGTTTCAGATATACAGCAGTGTTCAAACTGTTCTTGATAAGTTTTTTCCAAAGGAGAAACTTTGTCAATATTTCTAATGTTTTAAATTACAGTGTACTAAATAAATGTTTTACATTTTTCATTTCCCTCTACATTATAGCTAGAATAGGATAAATATATTACTATGATAATTGATATCAGTTTTAGGGGTTGGCCACAGATTTAACACTAAAATTTCTAACAGCTGCATGAGAAGAAGAGAAGTTGTTATTTATACATTCATTTGGGTTCAGTAGATATAAATAAAGCAATTGCCTAGAGATACAATTATTGGCATTAAAATAAGACAGATGTTTCTCACAGAAATAGTCACAGAAGATAATATATAATTACTATCTGACATAATAAACAATTTTCTTGACAACAACTTCAAGAAGACCCTCTGTGATTGCTTTTTCTGATGACCCTCAATGTAGGCGGATGTAATCTTACCAATGCACAACTGGGAAAAAGCAACGGGGCCAGGAGAGTGTGAATCAATGCAGTCTATATATCCAGCTGCTCTCAGATGATTTGGACTGACCCAAACATCCTATCTAATAATAGACAAACATGGTAATTAACCATACTTCCGACACACTTCCCATTGGCTAATCAAGGTGATATGCAAATTAACTGCCAACCAAGATGGCGTCCGGCAGCCAGGCAGCTGAAGCGAACAGGAGGCTTGCTTGCTCCAGTGAAGGAGGAAACCAAGGTTCCCCGCCTGCCGCCGCCGGCCTCTGAGCTGCACTCTAAGCAACAATGTTGCAATTATAGAAGCTAAACAAACCCCAGAAACCTGCTTTCAGCCCTGCAACAGTGTTTCAATTACAGAAGCCAAACAAACCCAGAGCAACCCAGGTACATGCCCTTGACCGGAATCGAACCTGGGACCCTTGAGTCCACAGGCCGACGCTCTATCCACTGAGCCAAACCAGCTAGGGCGCCAATAAATATTTTAAACCTCAATTGTAATGAAAGAAATGCAAAGTAAAAGAGCAATGGAAAACCATTTTTGCCCACCATGTTGATGAAGTTTTAAAACTGACAATATTTAACAGGATATAAAGGACATACCAAGTGGTAGCCTTGTCAATGCCCATTACATACCATTGCTATTGTGAGCAACAATGTGGCAAGGGTGGGCTTATCCTCACTCCATTTGTAGGGTGTTCTCAGAGTAGTACTATCCATCAGGGTAATGGGATTCTTCCTCATTCTTAATGTTTGCTGATGCTGGCCTAACCTGGTCAATCAGAATGACTTTTATCAATGGTTGTGGCACTGAATCCTCTTTGTTGCCTACATAGACATGAAAAATCGCATCACCATCTTGTAACTGCAAGGCTATCAGACTGAAGATGAAGCTAACATTGGAGGAAACAGTGAAGCTATGATCTTCCAGTTACATAAGTCAATAAATCTTTCTGTGTAAGCCAGTCTGAATTAATTGTTATTATCTACACTAATAAAAGAGAAACATGCAAATTGGTGTCACTCTAGTATACCCTCCAGCCAATCAGAGAGACTATGCAAATTAACCCAACAAAGATGGCAGTTAATTTGCATATGCAGGCATGGAGCAAAGACTGAAGGCTCCTGCTGGAGTGAAGAGTGAAGACTGAAGAGTGAAGACTGAAGAGGCTTGGCTTCTCCACTGAGGCCCAACCAAAGACCTGGGCCCGGGCGCCAGAGGAAAACCGGTGCCAGCATCCAGGGGGAGGAAGGCCTATTGCACGAATCTTCATGCAATGGGCTTCTAGTATATTTTATAAGCCTGTAGGACCTCAGTCTTACAAGAGTGGATAAGTTTCACATATTCTTCCTTGAATATCTTCTCTCTCAACTAAGCTTCTGACATTTATCCATCAGCAGTGAAGTTAAGACAATACCTTCTAGAAAATGTGTAGGGGACACCTATTCTCTATTGTCATTTGAATATGAACCCAGTTTTAGCCAGGGGAAGAGATAATGACCTTCTGTGAATATTGTAACGCCTACCTAGGACCAGCACCTGAGAAGCTGATCACCCTACCTCCATTGTGGACACCTACTATTACAACTCTAAGAATCCTTCAAAATACTGAACCTGCTCCAAACAACGTAACTAATGTTGATCCAAGTCCCAAGCCAAAGTTCTATCACATTGAGCATGACAGAGTTTTAGCCAAAAATATTAATTCACTGTAGCCAAGGTATGAAGTCTTATGAGGCATACTAAAGCAAATAGTAACAAGAAGAGTAAGTCACTGAATTTAAAGTAACTTAAAGGATTATATCACCAATAATATGCAGTAACTTTTCATATTACCTGCACTTCATCCACCAAGTTCAAACAGAGGAACAGACTTTTTTTCTGATTATTCAGCAACCAGAATGTTAAGAAGTTCGGAATGCTAAAGCTCACTCACTGAACTCGGGGCTCTGGGTGCTTTTTTTTTTAACACATGATAAATTTACTTATCTGCTTTCCTAGTTCACAACCAATCATAATGAGCGAGTCAGGATGGAAACCCAGGATGGAGCAAGCAGAAAGAAAAGAGGTGTTAGATACAGGCGGAATTGTAAGAAATAACAGCTAACTTGGTAGGAAGAGACAGCATATGCAAAAGCAGATGAATTCCAAGCAATCTTTTGGGGTCATATAGCAAAAAGCTCTATGTATCTTGAGAATCTCCAAGAGCAGCCACCGCACAGAACATATTCATAGAAACAGGCCAAGAGTAAGATTATCAACAAAGGTTAGATTGTGCTATGCAGTCTTTTTAAAGAGGGTAGAAAAATGGGTAATTCTTTTCTAAAAGCAACTCATCCAAAATGCTTAAAATATTATTGTTTACTGTGGTTTAAATCTGAACACTTAAATTGGAAGCTGCAGGTATATAGAAGACTGCACTGCACAATAAATGCTGAGTAAAGCACTATAGTTGAAGGAAGAATTTTAAGCTTAACTCAAACCTTAGTTACATGGAAAATATGAACACTTCATTCTCTGACTACACTGGAAATGTTAGGTGTTTCTGTTATTTGAAATAACATTCAAGTTATGAAATAATATCCTGACCAATAGAAAACTAAGAGCAACTATGTAACTGTCATTAAAAGTAGTTTATTTTTAAAACCATCATTTGTCTCCACTCTGCTCAGTTCATCACACTATCGTCTTAAATCAATCATTAGTCCTCTAGCCACAAGACAGGAAAAGTATGACTTTGTGAGGGAGTTTCTCTTTAAATATTAATTTAAGCGTTTAACAAATTTTATTTTTAAAACTGGTATGCATACATACTTAAATATGTACATTTTAATATTGTCCTCATAAAACAATGTTAAGCCATAGAAAGAGAATTTAGATTTTAATTCTGTCAAAAGAACTAAAATCAAAAGAATATATAAGCTTTACAATAACCTATGAAGCTTGAAAATAACAGAAAAAAAATGAGCAATACCTGATTTTCTATGAAGAATGGAGGTTTTAGAAAATGCCTGAAGGGCTTTAAAATTTATTTTTTCAAAGTTCTAAATGGAGAATATGCAGGGAAAATAATACTAGTTGGCATATAGAACCAAAGTCAATCTATGAATATTTCAGAATTGAGTATAGGATATTTAGATGCCTCAAATGACCTATTTTCTCTCCACCACAATCTGTGAAAAATATGATAAAACTGTACTTATTTGTTGAGATAAATATCACCCAGATATTCTTAGTCTACAATATATAAATTTTCACGGAAAATACCTCATGAAATAACTACATATACAATCACAATGAACCAAAATTCCGCTCAATTCCATCCAATCCCATGATCCTACCTAATCAAATAACCCAATTCTAAAGTTCAAAGTATAGCAATATTGGGTTTTTTTCCACTTTCCTATATACCAGCAACAAACAAGTGGAATTTGACATGAAAAACACATGCCATTTACATTAGCATCTCCCAAAATGAAATACTCCAGATATAGCTCACTTGATGGGGGTGCTGTGGTGACTGGGCCTCTGGACAGCAGGACCCACAGCCCTCATACCAGCCCCCAGACTGTGCCCCCATCCCTGTCCTGTCCTCATGGTTCTACCACCAAACCCTGCCCAGCTCCTGTTGGTGCTTTGGAGGTCCACCTGCCCATGGTGTCCCCAGCAGGACTTACAGGGGGCGGTGCAGGGGCGGGGGGAGGAGAGAACGGGAGGGCAGACTGCAAGTACTGTTCAAGTAGTTCTAAAAAGTGACCTTCACTAGCCACAGAAATCAGACAAGAAAAAAATATATAAGGCATCCAAATTGCAAAGGAAGAAGTAAAACTCATTATTTGCATATGACATGGTATTATATAGAAAGAACCCTAAAGATTCTACTTAACAGGGGTGGGCAAACTTTTTGACTCGAGGGCCACAATGGGTTCTTAAACTGGACCGGAGGGCCGGAACAAAAGCATGGATGGAGTGTTTGTGTGAACTAATATAAATTCAAAGTAAACATCATTACATAAAAGGGTACGGTCTTTTTTTTTTTTTTTTTAGTTTTATTCATTTCAAACGGGCCATAGTTTGCCCACGGCTGTACTAAAATATGATTACAACTGTCAGCCAATGGTTATTGGCACCAAGTCAATGCCAACAGGAATCTCCAACTTGGGGTGGGATGAAGAAGGAAACTTTACTCAGTGCAAACAGCTCAACTGAGATACATCAGGACTATGAGAACAGCGCGGCTATGGAGCAGCTCTGGGCGGAGGTCCTGGGGCAAGGAGGCCCTGGAGCGAGGCCCCTTTCCAGCCAGACAGCTCTGCTCTAGTCTGGTCTGCTCCCGGGAGTCAGTGTTTCAGCTCCAGGCCCCGGAGGGGAAACACAGTCTCAGGCCTTGATAGAAAGGGAAAGTGAGCTCTGGTCATACTGTTCTTCTGTGAGATGTTTTTAAGCCTAAAGAAGTGTGTGATTATATAATAATGTTTTAAACCTAAATACAGAGTATGCCTAAATTGTTTAAGGAGTAACGAAAAACATTACTGTGAAAGTATGAATAGATACACAAGAATGGTAGCGTGTGTGCAAGGGGTTGTTTTACTTGGTTTGGCTTTGTAAACTGTTCAATTTTTCCAGAACATCATTAGAGAATTACAAAATGAAATGTTCCTGTTTATAGACAAAAAGACACATGCCTGATCTATCTACCATTAAACATATGCCTACCATTACCTTGCTCATATTTAAAGAAATTCAAAAACAAATATGAACACACGTTGCTTGAAGGTTACTTTTTTAATTTTAGGGCTGTCATGGAAGGTTAGCAATGATCTAGTCCAAGGTTATTTTACACATGAGAAAACTGGAAAATGGGAAGGTTGCATGTCTTGTTAAAAGGCATACAATTATTTAAAGAAAAGTAAACCTAGAACTCAATTATATTTCCATTAAACCAACTTCCCAATGTAAATATCAAACCACCTCAGATTTGATATGTAAAAATGAAGACATAAATTCATTACTAGAGATGGATGAGATACTCAGAGTTTGGCAACTCAGAAAAGCAGAGAAAAGCAACAGAAACGCATCAATATTGATTTGTTCATTTTGCTGAACTTTAAGTGGGGCCATTTAAAACAGCCAAATGACCTACAGTGACTTTTTTTCTGAAAAGTAAAAGCCTTTTAGACAAAGCCTATCAAAGAGATCTCCTTACTAGACATGGATGATAATTTATATGCACCATCAACTATTTGGACATAAAGAAGAGCCTTAATAATATTATCCACATAATTAAATACAAAGGTTGAAATCGTAGCCAGAAATTGAAATTTATTTTAGCTACAATACTAAGGTTATGTGTTAACTGTAACTAAAGTAGCAATTATGTTTGTTTCACAGTAGAAAAGAATAATTATGCAAATAAAAAAATACAGCTAGCTCAGAAAGTAATCCACACAAATCAGTGAGAAATGACTGAAATTTCTTAAACTTAAAATATAATTTAAATGAGGTTGAGATACAAGTCCCTGTCTTCACCTAAACTGCCTCTGAAGAGGGAGCAAATGAACATTAAATGACCTAAAACCAGACAAAAATGGAGAAGCAAAAGGAATAGTACCAACCACTGAATTTATTAATTCAATAAATATTTGCTGAGAGTCATATGCTATATATAGTAGAAAGAATTTTTTTAAAAAAAGACTCAGCAAAAAGCAAACAAGGTTGCTGTCCTGTGAAGGTTAACTCTGATGAAGCATTTATGAAATACATTAGCCCAGAAGCACTGCATATGTTGGAACTTGCTTGAGACAATCCTCTTTTTAAAAAACTAATTCCTTCTAATAGCTGTGAAATAAAGGTAAGAAAATTGTTTTAACTACCTAACTTAAAAAATATTTTCCTAAGTTTAAAAACTTTAATACAGCCTATCTCCTTCAAAAGGTTGCATCCTAGACTGCACAAAATGGTACATTTAAAAGATTTCATATAATTTTAATGTTTGCAACCCCAGTGCCATTAAAAGTCAGTGAGGCAGGTCTTCCTGCTAGAAAGGTGAACATTTGTAAGAGTCCAAGTTAAAAACAAAAAGTCTCTCAAAATTATTAAATATACATCTTATTTGGCTTAAGATGCTAAACACTTTTTTTCACAAAGAAAAAAGAAAAATATAGATATAAACTGCAAAGGAGGAAAAGGTTTCATCATCTTTGATTCTTAGACGACTATCGATGGCTGATGGTGAGGGGTTTTACTGAACCAAGTACAGTAAAGTTAAAGCAACTTAATCGTTCAAAGAGGTTCCTAAGAAATGGATGCTTAGGACTTCAATTTTTTTACTACTCATAAATAAGACTTAAAGAAAATGTACCAGCATATTAAAAATAAGTTATTGTAGGCAGTAACTATTCCTTTCACAGATAGTAATTCCTTTAATAAATAGTACTGGTAATTATTCCTTTTATGTCTCTATATTTTGTAGAGTAAAGGAATACTACACTTATAACTAGAAAACTCGGAAGGAAAGGCACAACTTGGAATAAACCATTGAAACGTAGCCTAGATATCAACCACAGTCCCACTCTTGCTAACTGCAGACACAGCACTAGCGCCGCAATTTAAAGTGGGGAGAAAGCACGCACACACACACACACACACACACACACACACACGCTGGCATGTTGCAGGCACTCAAGATCTGCGGCATGAAATGGCTTAATATATCTAAACAAGCCAAAACAAACACGGAATGCACACTGATTTTGAGGCAACACGGTAAACAATCACCACAGTAGCGACCACTTCACCAAAAGCTGGCTGACAGCTCCACACGCACTAAATCAAAGAGCCCTCCCTCCCCTTTCACTCTGGACTCGAGATTGCACATTCAAAACAAACCCAGCCCCAGCCCCGCCCCAAACCGTACCCTCGGCCGCCGGCAGCCCTGGAACTGACCGAAAGTCCGGGGCCTCGGCAGTGCCTG
>NW_006383018.1:464366-464621 GCF_000327345.1 Myotis davidii | reverse complement strand
AGGCCCCCCAGGCTCCGGGAAGCCATGGCAGGCTGACCCCGCGACCCTTTTGTCTCGTGCCACCCCGCGCGCCCCACCCCCACCCGCACCTCTTCCAGGCTCTCCCTCTGGATGCGACCAAGGGGTGGCGGGGACGCGGGGAAGATGGAGAAGACGGCGGGGACTCGCACGGGGGACTGACGACTCGAGCTCCGCACCCGAGCTGCACACACACATAAATACAGGCACACACACACACACTCACGCGCGCACACT
>NW_006383018.1:457261-464149 GCF_000327345.1 Myotis davidii | reverse complement strand
GGCACGCAGGGGAGCCGCGCGGCTGTCTGCGCGGGGATTGTGGGATGCGGGGCCGCGGAGAGACCCGAGCTGGTTACGGACCCTTACCTGGAGTCTGGCTCTAACGGCTGGGATCTCTAGCTTTAAATGGCTGATTGCTGTCCTGGAAACCGGCTCCCAAATTCTATGGCATCTTTGGCTAAGGCGCTGGCTCTTGCACCCGACCTCAGGGCCTGACTCCCAGGAAGGAAATGGGGTTTGTCCAAATGCTCTCCCCTGGACTGATACACAGCTACAAATAGCCCAGAGGAGGGAGATGACTCGTATAATATCCGTCCTGGGATGTCTGCTGGTGGGATTTCTTGACCCTCCAGGTGTCCCCAGCACTGCCTGCAGCCAAGACTGCCCACGTAAAAACCAGCGCGGTGCTCAGTCTTCTGCACCCTTCTACGGTCCGGGGCAGCGACCCCGGAATTGGGTGGGAGCGGTGAGCCTCCTGGCAGTTTGGTCTTCCCCAGGGTGCTCCCTGGGAGAGGCAGGGAGGGCTACCTCCTCACGCGGATTCAGAACCTAGCGCCCACTTTTCCAGAGCTTCTCCCCCGCCCCGTCTTACTAGCAGGGAGGTCCTAGCTTCCGGCCCTGCGTTCTCAGGGACCCACCTAAGTTGATAAGTCTGTTCACCTCCCTTTGCATATCCCTGTGGGACCTTCTAGCAAGGCATTGTGCAAATTATGATTCTCAATAAACATTTATTAAACTTAACTTGAAGACACCTTTGGTATTATTTTACTGAAATTTTGGTTTGGGGGCTCCAAAATCCATATAACTTTCGCCTCTGGTTTTGCAGTTTCTCTCAAAGAATGTTAAATATAGTTTAGTGTAGATATCTCCATACTTTATGTATATTACATGTATATCATGCACAGTACTACAGGAGATACTCAATGTTGAATGCTTTCAAGATACAAAATTTTGTGTAATGACACTGTAGACTACTAATTTCCGAGGTCATAAAAAACTTTTTAATCTCTTATTATTTTAAAATATATTTTATTGTTTTTTTACAGAGAGGAAGGGAGAGGGATAGAGAGTTAGAAATATCGATGAGAGAGAAACATCAATCAACTGCCTCCTGCACACTCCCTCCTGTGGATGTGCCCGCAACCAAGGTACATGCCCTTGACTGGAATCGAACCCAGGACCCTTCAGTCCACAGGCCGGAGCTCTATCCACTGAGCCACACTGGTTAGGGCTAATCTCTATTTTAAATCATCGGGGCAAAGACTGAGCCCTTTCAGCTACTAAATATAATCACAATAATATAAAACTTTGTGCAAGAATAAAATATTTGCCTTAACTATTTTACTATAATAAGTAAATTTAATTCTATATTAAAATTATAAGAAAATAAGTTAGACAGGCTTTACATTTTATATATTACTAGTAAAAACAGGAGGGTTTTCTAGGTCAGCGCATGTATTCCCAAACATTTCTTGTCTGCTCTACAGAGACATAGAGACTCATCAGAAGGATTACCCTCCCAACAGCTCCAATTTAACTTGTCTCTTCTTGCTACCCCAAAAGTTTGCATTCAGAAGTGGCCATCCGGAAGCAGATGCACTGGCTATACAGGCAAGTCTCAGCAAAATATTTGCACTTGCAATGACCAATACTGCCTAAACTGAACTTGTTGTTTAAACACACATTAAAACTGCACAGGGAGAAGCGTGGAAATCCATCAATTATCAAGAAAACTCCTAGACACCCGCTGGTTTGTCCTGAGGGAGGAAGCGAACACACACCTGAAACACCCAGAAGACAAAACCAAATGATCATGTCAAACAGAGAAAAGTGAGGTGTAATTATTCTCAAAATTAGCTTTCTAGACTCGAGTACATATTCATGATACTAGTACTATGACTGAAATCTTGATAAAACAACATCTTAGATGATTAGGTAAAATTTTATTTTTCAAATTTACTTTTAGAGGGATTCAGTTGACATTGGTACTTGCTAAACAAGATTTTGCTTTAAAACAAGCCATTTTTTTTGTATGTACGGTGTGTCATTAAACTACCACATGGGGGCCTTGTTTGATAAAGCGAATTTCTTAATTTTCCAGAGCAATATATCCTGTATCACATTCTTTCTCTAGATTGCTATTCTGAAGATAATTAATCAATTATAGCCAGTACCAAGTATAATACTGTAGAACCACATGATTTTTCACACTGCTTTCTGAACTTCTTTTGGCATGTTACAATTCTTTATTTTATTTATCTGAGTATGTACACAAAGCTTATTCAGAGCTGTAAAAAAATTCACAGTAAAAATAATGAAAACTGTAAATGCCAAATTTAACCTAAAAGAATCCTATAGAAATGAATGGGCAAAGCATATTCATTCACTATTTTCCCAACCTCCTCTTTCTCCTGATCAGAAAAGACAACCTTACAAGTATAACATACAGAATGTCCTCAAATCTAAAAATGCTATAAGCCAGAGGTATTACCAAACCATTGTTTATTTTAATCTCAAAGAAGTAGACTTTCTAAGTACACCCAAACCCAGCAGCCATTCAGAAAAGATTGATAAAAGTGAAGACACAAACTTTTTAAAAAACCCACAAAGCAAGTTTCTCCATAAACAAAAGCTAAAGTAAAATGACAGCCTAGAAAACATACTTGAAACTTATATCATGGACAAAAACCTAATTGCCTTTATGTACACAGATCAATAAGTACTGTTTCAATAGAACAATGAAGGTGGAAGCCAAATAGGAGCCAGTAAAAGCACCAGTGGGAAGTAAAAATAATATAACTCTTAAAAACTTGTGAACAGAGTCACGGGGGCGGGGATGGGAGCGTCGTTGAGGAATGTTGAGTAGAGGGATGTTAGTATTTTATCCCTATTGTATTATTTTTTATGGAAGTGACTTGAGTACATTGTAAAGCTGGTGGAATGAAACCACTGAGAGGGAAAGGTTAGAAAAGCGAGAGAGAGAGAGAGAGAGAGAAAATTGATCAGAAGTGAGAATGCAGAAAAGCAATGGGATTCAAGGCACAGATGGATGGATTGAGCTTTGGTTGAAGGTGAAGATTGGTAATGATGAATTTACGAGGCACATCCACTTGATTGTGTGACTTTCTTTGACATTATTAGTGTCTTAGCCCAGGGTGCCATAAAAAAAGATCATAGTCTAGGTGGCTTAAACTACAGAGATTTATTTTTTTCACAGTTCCAGCGGCTTGGAAGTCCAAGATCAAGGTACCAGATGATTTGGTTCCTGGTGAGGACTCTCTTTCTGGCTTGTAAGTGGCCACCATTTCCCTATGTGCTCCCATGACCTCTTCTTTGTGTGCAGAGGGTAAAGTAGGGAGGGAGGGAGAGAGAACAAACTTTCTGGCATCTCTTAAAAGGTCACTAATCCCATCATTAGGAACTATTCTCAACATGTCATCTAACCCTAATTACCTCCCAAGGGTTCCATATCCAAATGACTTTACATTGAGGGTTGAAACCTCAATGTTTAAATGTGGGAAGACACAGCATTTGGCCCAGAAAAGTTAGACTGCTGGCATGCAGGTAATCAGGAAGATGTTGATTTCATGCAGGACTGAAATGTTACAGAGGATTAAAAGAAAAGTCATAAATACAAGGAAGTTTGGAATATTAACAAGAGTGTGATTCGAATGCAATTTAAGTTGGATATAGAGGAAAAGAAGAGAGAAGTGACAGGTTGAGGTAGAGAAGAGAGGGTCAAACGACTGGCTGATCTGTTGAGTTCCAAGAATAATCATAATGGATATAGTAAACAAGCAAACAGGGAGACTAGATTAGAGATTGTGGTCAGGTAGTGGCATACGTGCATGAGCAATTTTGGAATTAGAGCATTTATGGGTGATGACAAAAATCCAAGGTTTGTAATCATGGTAATGGGTGGCAGTGGAGGGCTATGTCTGGTGATGAGAGGAAGTGAAAAAAAAATTCAGAAGTCAGAGTGTTGAATGGACATTTATGTTGTTATGAAGTCACCCAGAATTATGGCAGGATTTGGAATACACAACAGCTGCTGTGTTATCTTCAATAATTTAGGGGGAGTAAGTGGAAGATTAGTAAATGCCAATACTGTCAAGTAATATAAACCTCAAGGACTCAGAGTAAATTTTGTTTGGTTTGCTTGCTTTTTACAAGAGGGTGGAGAAATAATGGTTTAGAAGTGACAATAGAAACCAGGAAGAACACTACTTCTCTGGCTCTGAGGTATGAAAGAGATGAAAATATTTAAAAACAAAACAAAAACATCCGTTTGAAAGTACAAGGGAAGCGAAGCCATCAGGAGAGATCCAGGTTTCCATTGAGGAAAGAGGGTGGAGGGACCACTCAGAAGAAGTGAAGACCATAGGTAGTATTGGTCACAGAGCAAAAGTTCCAGAGGGCATCATGGAAGGGGGTGGCAGAGAGGGTCAAGGTCAAGGAAGTACAAAACATGTATTCAAGAGGGTATGACTGGTGAAGCTGGCATTACAGGCTATTAGTGAGGCAGGTCCAACAAGCTGTTCTTTGTAAAAGGGCTTATTCTTTGGGTAAAGACTGATCAGAATTAAGTGGATTTGGTCTTACAGTTTCTTTAAGGAGAGCAATATGGGCCCTCATCTCAGAGGGCTTTTTCTTTTCTTTTTTCTTTTTCTTTTTTTTAACTTGGAGAGGAGTGTTAACAAGCCAAAAATTACTGACTCCAGATACTGCATGGAATATCATCAATTAATCTTCAGAGCCATTCTTTGAAGTAGGGTCTGTGATAGTCTGCCATTTACAAACAAGGAAACAAAGACTTAGTTTTAGTAACTTGCAGAAAGTCACAGAGTAAGTGGCAGAGCCAAGATTAAAGATCTATTGAACCACGTCCAGCATGGCCAGTGGTGAACCTGAGGGGGTGCGGTGAAGGATTTAAAACAGACAAGAGAATATAGCTGGGGCTAGGTGTGTCACTGTGCCTGGATGAGGAAACAGTGATACAACCTGTAAGCCGAAGCTTTATTTTATAGTCAGATCACACAAAGCAAAACAGGGCAAGATATTTACAATGTTCTTGTGAGTTTCAAATCTGCTTCTTTCCTGTTGTTGTCATGCTCTGAGCTCTATCAAGCCTTGTTTTGGCAGCACTTGCTTCACCGCCCACAGCCCATATATCCCTTAGCTACCTAGGACTGCAGGGTCAGACTATAAGGTCAAGCTTACAATCATAGCCTTTTGGCTATACTTGTGCTAGGAGGACTTTGCCCTCCAAGTTGGGATTTGTATGTGGCTTTGCCACAGTCAGTCCAAGGCTTGATCCTGTCCAAATGCTGTAGCCGCTCTCCACAACCTATAAGATGCAAAGTGGATACATTCTTTCTTAAAATGTATTTTTATTGATTTCAGAGAGGAAGGGTGAGGGAGAGAGAGATAGAAACATCAATGATTAGAGAGAATCATCTACTGGCTGCCTCCAGCATACCCCATGCTGGAATCTAGTCCACAACCCAGGCATGTGCCCTGATCAGGAATTGAACCATAACCTCCTGGTTCATAGGTCAATGTTCAACCAATGAGCCAAGCTGGATGGGCAAAATGGATACATTCTTTTTCTTAACATGTTGTACTGCTTTACCGAGAAAGTAACTATAGGTGAGCCTTAAACACAATACCGCTGCTTTATATATATCGTGCTTAAGAATCAATGACCAATTTATCACTTGTGGAATGTAGAGTCTCTAAGAGAGTTGAAAGGCTTTTATAATGCTTTTTAAAAATTAAATTTATTGGGGTGACATTGGTTAATAGGATCATATAGGTTTAAATGTACATTTCTATGATACAAGATCTGTATATTGCAGTGTGTGCCCACTACCCAAAGTCAAATCATCTTCTGTTGCCATATATTAGGCCTCCTTTACCCCTAACGTACCCCCTTCCTTCTTACAACCACCACACGGCTGTCTGTGTCCAGAAGTTTCAGTTTTATATCCCATATATGAGTGAAATCATATGGTTCTTAGTGTTTTCTAATTTACTTATTTCACTTAGTGTAGTATTCTCAAGGTTCATCCATGTTGTCACAAATGGCAGTGTTTCATCTTCTCTTATGGCTGAGTAGTATCCCATGGGGTATATGTACCACATCTTCTTTATCTAATCCTCTACTGAAGGACAGTTTGATTGTCTCCATGTCTTGGCCACCATAAATAATGCTGCAATGAACATAGGAGTGCATATATCTTTGCAAATACATGTTTTCAAGTTTTTCGGGTAGATACCCAGGAGTGGGAATGCTGGGTAATATGGTAATTCTATTTTTTGAGGAACTGCCAGACTGTTTTCCATCGTGGCTGTACCATTCCCACCAGCAAAAGAAACTGACAACAAAATAGGCAGCTGACCACTGGGTGATTATATTTGCAAACAATAGCTCCAACAAGGGTTTACTACCCAAAATATGTAAAGAACTCTTAAAACTCAACACCAAACAAATAATCCAATTAAAAAGTGGGTGGAGGACCTGAAAAGATACCTCTCCCAAGAAGACATACAAATGGCCAACAGATATATGAAAAAATGTTCAACCCTACTAGCAGTTAGGGAAATGCAAATCAAAGATACAATGAGATACCACCTTACACCTGTTAGAATGGCTATTATCAACACAACAAGCAACAACAAGTGCTGGAGAGGTTGTGGGGAAAAGGGAAGGCCATAATGCTTTATAAAAAAAATGTGAAATGAGCCCTAGCCTGTTTGGCTCAGTAGCTAGAGAGTCAGCCCGTGGACTGAAGAGTCCTGGTTTCAATTCCAGTCAAGGGCACATGCCCGGGGTTGCAGGCTCAATCCCCAGTAGGAGGCACACAGGAGGCAGCCGATCACTGATTC
>NW_006383018.1:419137-457059 GCF_000327345.1 Myotis davidii | reverse complement strand
CCTGGACCTGCTGGGGTTGGACCCCGGCATCTCATCATTGATGTTTCAATATCTCCCTCAACAAAAATACATATATTTTTTAAATGTGGAATGAATTTCACCTTTGGAGCTAACAAGACAATCACCTGATCAACTTAGAGAGGGTAGCAGTTCTTTTATTTTCCTCCTCCCTCTTATTCTTCTCTTTAGATTAAGACCTTAGCCTCATATTGTACCAGACTGAATTATTTTACATCAAAGGTCTTGTCAGAATTCTCCAGCACATCAGTTTCATTTTCTACCCACTCCCCTCCTCTTCTGTGTTTATATCACATCTCATCAACATTTTTCTGTCACCTTAATGACAATAAATACTCTTCTACAATATAATAACAAAATAATATTCGGTAATGTAATTGTATTATGATTTACTTAATCAATGCTTCACTGGTGAACTTTTCCTTGATCAATCCTGCAATGTTGAACTTTTAGCATGTTTCTAATTATGCTATTGCAAACAGCATTAGCATTGCAATATCTGCATATCCATGATTACTGCCTTAAGAGAAATTGTTGTATATACTTTTGAATCAGAGAATATGTGTTGAGTCAAAAGATAGGAGAAATTTTAGTGGGTACAAATTAAATTTTTCTATAGAGAAGTTTTACCAATTTATGTCTAGTAACAGTACATAAGAGCATTTTTCTACACCCTTGCTCTCTTGCAACTACCATTGTTTTTGCTGTTTCTGCATATAATAAGCAAAGAACAACATCTTATTCATATTTTTTATCAGTAGCACAATTGTATACTTATTTCATGTGCTTATTGGTCCCTTACATTTTGTCTTTGGGTTTTACCTATTATTGTTCTTTGCCTATATTTTCCAAAAGAGAATTAGTCCTTTTTATAGTGGCTTATTTTCCACTGGTCTATTGTATGTAGGCAAATACTTTTTCTAGTTTGCTGTTACCATATTTTGGTGCCTATGAAAAGGCTAAAAAGGGCTAATTCCAATGTAACCCTGATATTTGGGGGGCTAGCAATTGGAATCCATGCCGGCCAGCTCAGTGTACATTCTTGATAACCTATAATTAAGTCACTACCTCCTTCCCAGAAACTGGTCTTGCAGAACCTGTTACAGAGACCATTAAACTGTGAAGAGTGCACTGCCCCGGAGGGATGGTTATTAACGCTGGTGCTGGCTCCAGGCCAAACCATCAGATATGGCCTGGAGACCCCCAACACCTGGGGGCCTTCTTGCAAGGCCCGCAAAAAGGAACCGGAAGCAAATCCATATTTTTGGGACAAAGACCACAGGAAGATATAAAGAGAAGCCCCCTGCATGTTACTTAGATTTGGCAAGTTATTCCCTGAGTCCGCTGGTGTAAGTAAACAGGGTTACTCCTTTTCTCTAAAGTGTCACTTGGTTTTTCTGTGGTCTTCTGCAACACCTATAGAGTTATTATGAGGAGGAATGTAGGAGGCAACGTGCAGCTGGGAGAGGGGGGGTAGCAATCTGAATCAGTGCTAGTGACGTGTGTCCTAGTGCATTCTTATTAGCCTATAATTAAGTCACTGCCCTGTCCTTAGGCAATGATCTGTTTTCCTGTTTTCCTGGGTGCTCCCAGTTTGCAGGAGCCTCGGCCAGGAATTTGGCAGCTTGACAGGGGTGGGGGTGGGGGCAGGGGGTTGCTGGCACCACCCAGGCCAGGCATTAAGCTACAACCTAACTTCCCCATTCTAATTGACTCAGGAAGGGCAGTGAAAGCCTGCCACAAAAGCCTGGTAGTTAGGAAACAGATAGGAAACAAAGAAATTAAGGAATAGATAGATAGATAGATAGATAGATAGATAGATAGATAGATAGGGTAATCTCATTATAAGGGGTTCAGGCTTTGGATCTTCAAATCCCCTGAGTCAGCAGCGCTGCTTTAAATAAAGGGTTTTTCCTGAATCTCCAGTACTCCTTGTGTATTTTCCCGCACTGCTTTAAATAAAGGGTTTTTCCTGAACCTCAGTACTCCTTGTGTATTTTCCCATCACCTGGTAAATTCTGCAGCAATTTTAGTACCAATTTATGTCCACAGAGAATTTTGGTTATGCAAGCTAAAAATATATCAAAGTGACAATGATAGTAATGATAGCTCCCTGAAATTTTTGGGTCAATTTAATCATATATTTTGATACAAGCAAAGAGAAGAAAATGGTAAGACAAAAATCCTTGAGGGTTAAAGTGTATACATAGTTTAGTTGGTGTCCACTTTTGAACTGCATAGACCTGAAGTATTGAATTTTGAGGATAGGTTATTAAGCTAGAAATTGAAAGATTCTGACTCTACTGTGACCACTTGTCAAAAGTTATGCGACCCCTTGGCAAATTGCTTTAATTCTTTGCTCCTAAATTCGTTCTCTGATACTGTGCAGCTGGTATCTGTACAACCTACCTCATAATGTTATTATGAAGATACTTATTCAAAGGACTGTTACTGTCATTTGGATTTATAAAAATATTTAATATCCTTTACTTGCTCAATCCTCATTTAAACTGTCCTAAATGCTTTAGCAATTTACTATTTGAAGCTAATTTTCTATTCCCACCCCCCCCAAAAATAAAATTATAATATGATGAAAGGAAAAAAACCTGATTGATATTTATGTACAGACTCTTACAAAAATTTCCAGATTACAGTATTTCAAAGTTCATGCATGACCTTGCATTACAAAGCATCAGATCAAATAAAGATATGCTTCAAGGTGAAATGTGTATTGAGTAAGAAGAGGGTTGCAATAAAAAATAAAGTAACCCAACGTGTATTCAAAGTCAGCCAGGTTAAGTATTTACAATAATTTCTTTTGGTTTTGGCTTATTTTTTATTACTTGTTTGTTCTTTCCTCTCCTGCTACAGTGTAAATTCACAAAGGAAGGAGCTCTCTCTTGTCCACTTCTATAATCCCCCAAAGCCTGTGCCAGAGAGGAATTTAGTATATGTTGGTTAAATTAATTAGCGAGTAAGGTTGAGCTGTTGACTCCACTGAGGGTTAACAAGAGGCTTAGCAGTGAGGAAGGCAACAGCGGAGAGTTACTCTAAAATAATCCACCTGCTCCTTGCCTCTGATCTTAATCGCTCCCATTCAAATTTAATGTTACCACTAGAGTGACCTTTCTAACGTTGCTAGAAAAACAAATCCAACCTTGATACAGTCCTGACTCAAATCTCTCAGTGTCTCTCAACTACCTACATGGTACAGTCCAAACTCTTTTGCAAACAAAGTCCTTCGAATTCTGGCTTCTGTCACCCTTTTCGGCCTTCCCGCTTGTCACCAGTCTTACCTAACCAGGTGCCATGTATCTAGATATTGCTATCTTAGCATTTTAAAGGCATCATTTTTCTTCATATTTTTGTATTTGTATAATAAAAAGAAACTCATTAGTTGCTCACTATGTGCGAGGCTATTTTCATACATTACTTCATCTAATTCTTATAGACATCCTGTAAGAGACTGCTTTATCTCCATTTTAGAGATGTGGAAATGGAGACCTAGTAGAGGGAAATATAAATTTTTTATATTAGTATGCTCACTGGTCAGTAAATATATTAACTTTTTGTCTTTTGTGTCTGCTTTAAACATTTTCCCTAGTCTGGGTTTGCTGTTTAATTGTTTTTACAAACAAAAGTTTTATATTGTCAAATCTGTCAAACTTTTCTTAGTGATTTTTTTTCTACTCTAAATTTAAAGAGTCCTCTCTTTGGCAGCTTGATACATATCTAACTAACATTCTCTTACCATTTGTCTGTGTGTTTTTTTTTCCTGTTTATTTTAATGCACATGTCTAGGATTACCTTGGTAGGTGATATAACGTTAAAAATATCTAAATGGATCTATTTTCAGGTAAATAGTCAATTGCTTAAATACAATTTATTTAAAAATCCCCTTTACACCATTACTTGTGAGATTTTCTAAAATATAACAGAATTTGTTTCTGAGTTAGCTGTTCTGTTCCCTTGATCTGATAATCCAGTTTGTGACACTACCACATTGCTTTAATTTCACTAGACAATGCTAATACTTCCTTAATATTTTTTCATTAGATTTGGACATCTTCCACTTTTAGAAATTAGTATGTAAGTTTTGTGGATAGAAACTAACTTTTAAACTAAATTATGTTCTATAAATAAACACATTTCGAAGACCTGTTGTACGGTGACCATTATCTCCTAGGGCCAATGTTTAGAATAGATTGCTGTAACATGTCCATAAACTGTAAGGTATCTAGGAGACAAGATATTCATTGACAATCTGATTGCATAAATTCAGTTAGAAAGATAGTGTTACCATTTTATGAAGAGTATAATAGTTTATCATTAACTTGTCTTTTTTAAAAAAATCTTTTCTTGTTAAATTTATTGGTATGACATTGGTAAATAGGATCATATAGATTTCAAGTGTACATTTCTGTGATACATGATCTATATGTTGCACCACCCAAAGTCAAATCATCTTCCCTCACCATATACTTGGCCCCTTTATCCTTTACTACCACCCGACCCCCTTCCTTCTGGTAACCACCATACTGTTGTCTGTGTCTATGAGTTTCAGTTTTTTCCTTTTTATTACATTTATTGGGGTGACATTGGTTAAGAAAATTATTCAGGTTTTGGATGCACAATTTTACAGCACATCATCTGTGTACTTTACTGTGTTCACCACCCCAAGTCAAGTCTCGGTCCATCACCCTTTATCCTCCTTATACCCTCCTCCATCTCTCTCTGACAGCTGTCAGCCTGCTCTCTATTTATGAGTCTGTCACTGTGTTGCTTGTTAGTTCATTTTGTTCATGAGATTCCCATATATGAGTGAAATCATATGGTACTTGTCTTTCTCTGACTGGCTTGTTTCAGTTAGCATAATGCCCTCCAGGTCCATCCATGCAGTTGCAGGTGGTAAGATTTCCTTCTTTTTGTACAGCTGCATAGAATTCCACGGTGTAAATGTATATGAGTTTCAGTTTTATATTCCATATATGAGTGAAATCACATGGTCCTTAGCCTTTTCTGACTGACCTATTTCTCTTGGCATAATATTCTCAAGGTCCGTCCATGTTGTCACAAATGGCAGTTTTTCTTCTTTTTTATGGCTGAGTAGTATCCCATTATATGTATGTACCACATCATCTTTATCTAATCCTCTACGGAAAACACTGATTATCTCCATGTCTTAGCCACCATTAATAATACTGCAATGAACATAGGGGTGCATATATCTTTGCAAATACATGTTTTCAAGTTTTTTGGGTAGATACCTAGGAGAGAGATTTCTGGGTCATATGGTAACTCTATTCTTAATTTTTTGAGGGCCCACCGGACTGTTTTCCATAGTGGCTGTACCAGTCTACATTCCCACCAGCAGTGAATGAGGGTTCCTTTTTTTCCATAACCTCTCCAACACTTATTATTACCTATCTTGTTGGGAATAGCCATTATAACAGGTGTGAGGCGGTATCTCCTTATAGTTTTGATTTGCAGTTCCCTAATAGCTAGTGAAGATGAGCATCTTTTCATTTATCTGTTGACTGTGTGTATGTCTTTTTGGGAGAAGTGTCTGTTCAGGTCCTCTGCCCATTTTTTAAATTGTATTGTTTGTTTGTTTGGTGTTGAGTTGTATGAGCTCTTTATATATTTTGGATAGTAGCCCTTATCAGAGCTGTTGTTTGCAAATATATTTTCTAATTTGATTGGTTGCTGTTTTGGTTTGTCGGTTGTTTCATTTGCAGTGTAGAAGCTTTTCAGTTTGATATAGAATGAAGCCAGAGGTATCACATTACCTGACTTCAAATGACACTGTAGAGCTATAATAATCAAAACAACACAGTATTGGCAGGAAAACAGACACACAGATCAGTGGAACAGAATTGAGGGCCCAGAAATAAAACCACATGTACCTGGACAAATGATTTTTGACAAAGGAGCTAAAAACACACAATGGAGAAAAGAAAGCCTCTTCCATGAATGGTACCAGGAAAATTAGAAAGCCACAAGCAAAAGAGTGAAACTAGATTAGTTTGTGATTTTATGAATTTGGCCCCAAAAGCAAGGGAAGTAAAGGCAAAAATAAATGAATTCGACTATGGATAAGATTTTCTTTTAAAAAATCGTAGTTACTCTCATCTTCCTTGAGAAAAGGCTTACTCTTGGCTGAATTTTTTTCTTACTATACACCATGTTCAGGACAGTGAGAATATTCACTGGATATTGTAGTTGTATAAACATTGTCTTCCATTAAGTGAAAGTTATGGGCTTACATAATGTCAGAATGTTAAGGAAACGAAGAAAAGGCCTTAATATATACACATTCGTGCCTTCCCATTTTATGTCTTTTCCCATTCCTCCGATTATTCCCATTTCCCCAGGCATTTCCTTTGCTTACTTTAAAGGAAATAATCACATAAATCCTGTAATCTTATTGATGTAAGAGACTTATTTAGAAAGAATAGGTGTGTGTGTGTTTGTGTGTGTGTGTGTGTGTGTGTGTTCATTTTAAAATGTCTAAGTTTATATCCTGGCTTGGACTGCCTCATCAGTACAGGTAAGGCAAATTTTAATAAAGTTTCAGAAGTCCTTTTTAAAAAAATATATTTTATTGATCCTTTACAGAGAGGAAGGGAGAGGGACAGAGAGTCAGAAACATCGATGAGAGAGAAACATCGGTCAGCTGCCTCCAGCACCCCCCCCACGCAACCAATGTATATGCCCTTGACCGGAATTGAACCCGGGACCCTTCAGTCCGCAGGCCAACGCTCTATCCACTGAGCCAAACTGGTCAGGGCCAGAAGTCCTTTTTATCTTTCTTATGAACCCTGCCATGAATCTCCAATTATGGATGAAGGACCCTAGGAAGGACACTGAGAAAACTGACACCTAGATCAACTAAGGTTTAGCTCTCCAGGATTTTGTTTCTTATCTGTTTTTTTTCTAAACTGTAGAACTTCATTATGAAGCCACTACAGTAGGACACTGATGTTCCTTCATGATCCTATACATACAAGGTAACCCTCTTAGTTTAAATTCAAGATAGGATATAGTGGTTTGGATAAAGTTTTTGTCACTAGAATATTAACTGCAAATTAAATGCCAGTTTCTAAAAAAGAGCAGTGCAGTATGACTTGTCAGTTAGAAGGAGCACAACTACAAGGCCACGGCATGCTATATCAAGCAAGAGAGACAATGCAGGCAAATATTTGTCAGAGTTACAGATTACCTCACTGGGAAGGACTAATGCAAGGGAAACCAACTAAAGATAAGAAAAGGAATTCATCGGTGACTCACAAAAAGATCACACAATAAAAGTTTTGCAATTTTTTTACACTACTGTGGTTATCACCATCCCCCCCATTTTCTATGTGTTCGTATCATTTAAAGCCTTTTAATAGATACTTTTATTATTAAGCACAAAAATGCAACTTGTAATGAGCATTGTTTATTTCACCCCCTTTTCAAGGATTGTGCAATAAAATAAACTCAGGCTTTCAGCTGGCCAGCTTCAGAATCTTAGATAACTGGAATGCAGATACTACTAGGGCACATAGAATGCACTGTAGATGGAACCTAAAGCCCTTCTCCTGGGTCCTGAAGAATGCAGTTAAAACAGGCTGAGACTCATGAAGGGCAAAAATACAAATCAAGATGAGAGAAATTTCACATGAAGGTGAAGTAAAACGGCTAGAGAAAATGATGCACCTGAGCCCCTAGTGAGTAACCCACACTAGCCAATCTGAAATCTCCAACATTTAGAATCTCCTCTCAATATGATAGGAAGAACAGCAACCTCACTGTGAGAAAACCTACATTGTAAACTTGATCCTCTTTCTGATTATGCAGCCTTGGTTAATTAGCATCAGAGACTTGGTGTAATGAATAAATAACATAAAATATCCTCTACATACATTGCCTAGGCATCCATGAATTTAGAGAAAAACACTGGAGCATGGGAATTACCTGAAAACCATTTAACAGAAATAATTTTACAAGCATTAATATTCAAAAATTTTGAATATCTTAACTGCATTATTCAAAACTTTGCTCTATTCTGTCTTGCCGAAACCGGTTTGGCTCAGTGGATAGAGCGTCAGCCTGAGGACTGAAGGGTCCCAGGTTCAATTCCGGTCAAGGGCATGTACCTGGGTTGCGGGCACATCCCCAGTGGAAGATGTGCAGGAGGCAGTTGATCGATGTTTCTCCCTCATCGATGTTTCTAACTCTCTGTCTCTCTCCCTTCCTCTCTGTAAAAAATTCAATAAAAAAATATTAAAAAAAAAAAACTTTGCTCTATTCTGTCTTGGCACAAATGAGGACATCCTACTTAAGATTGTAATCTTTTCCTGACTGGCATACCCAGTCTCCTTCCTCTGCTGTTTTCCCCCATAGAACTTTCCAACTTTGAACATGCTAAATCACTTATGTTTTGTGCTTTTATCAATCTACCTAAATATAATATCTACCTGGGTGGGGAGTTTTGTTTATTTTATTCATGGATGTATTTCAAGCACTTAGAATAGTACATAACATACAGTAGGTACTCAATATTGTTGAATGAATGAATGGGTGATTTCCTAATACAATTTTAAGATCAAACATTTTCAAGTTAAGTAACAATTATGAAATCAGATTTAACCAAATATGCACTGATCCAATTAGTACGGTATTCCTTTCATATGGAAGTATATTTTATGTAGATTTGTCTTTTGAAATTACACAAACCTTTAAAAACAAAACAAAACATGTATGAACATTGGCTCATTGAACTGAGTTGACCTTGTTCCCAGGAGAGAGTTCATTTAAGATCAGGAAAGTTCAAAGTCAATGAATCATAAAGCAATAATAAAAAAAAGGAAATGACACTTTTTATGAACTCTGCAAGTTCAGAACCATTTAGGGTAATATTATTATATTAGAAATTCCTCAGAGCTGATGTCTTAGGGTGAAAGGTTTGGCTATAAAGAGAATGATAAATAGATATATACTAGGATTGATCCAACCAAATATGTATTGAACCTAAAAGGAATTTCCCTTGAAAAATAATCTTCAGAACAAATTTACTAAGCACAAGAAAATTGGGCTCATTACTTTATAACCGTATTTTTCATTTTTAACTGAAATTTCTCTCAAGTAAGCTGCTCACCCTTAGGTCTGATCAAGTAATTAAATCAATACCACCTCCCCGGGAACTGACTTTTAGGCCTTTTGCTTAGACAACATTCCACTTGCTCAGACCAGTATCTCTCCCCTCCAGATTTTCCCAAGATCTGGACTCCCCCAGAGAGTTCCCTGTCTAGAGTTCTTTAAAACCTCTGATTTCCCACCCGTGGGTGCTGGTGCCATTTGGAGGCTCAGCCCATCTGGTATCCAGACAACCTAATAAATTTATAATCCCTTACCACTTTTGGCTCTTGCATTCCTCCTTCGGCGACCCTAACACTCACTAATCTATATGTATAAAAGCTTAAGCAACCGTTAAGACTGAACAACCAGAACAACTGGAACAACCCATTGACCAGTCGCTATGACATGCACTGACCACCAGGGGGAAGATGCGTGCTCCCACAGTAGAGTGCCACTCAGCCAGAAGCCAGGCTTATGGCTGGCGAGCACGCAGCTGCAATGGTGGGAGCCTCCCCCGTCTCCATGGCAGCACTGTGGAGCAGCGAGCAACTACGAGCAGCAAGCAGCGAGTGAATCATATGTATGAGAACCAAGATGAGTATGAAATAAGATCTGGCCATATAGATATGTGTGTGTGTGTGTGTGTGTGTGTGTGTATGACATATATATGTCCCTTAGCATATTAGGGACACTAATATGCTAAGTGTCCCTCTAACCACCCGACCAGTCACTATGACATACACTGACCACCAGGGAGCAGATGCTCAATGCAGGAGCTGCCATGACGTGCACTGACCATTTACAAAGAAATGGTACCATGGACCTGGTGCTGACAAAGCAACACTCGACTTCCCCCAAGTGGGACACAGGCCCCGGCACCACCCTGAAGTGACAGCCCCCCAAATCGCAGCCAACACTGCCGAGACCCCATGGTTCATTAGCCGGAAAATGAAGATTTAGAAAGCTTAGAAACTTGACTGAAAAGAAGTAAGAAATGGTGGACCTTGAAAATGACTTCATGTTTTTTGTCACTGCACAGAATATAGTCAAACACTGCTGCAGTTAAATATTTTACCCTTTGTTCTCCCTGCATGATCTACAATAATAATCTGCTCCATGTTGATATGTACCGCTGTGTTGTTGACAATTACCTGAAAGAGAAGATGGGGTGCTTCACTGGGCTGGAAAAAGTTTAGCTAAATCAGAAAGCAGGTCTAATTAAGCAAGCTTATTCTATGTAGATAAAAGGCTAAATTGACTTGCGCACATGTGGTACATATAAAGCTCCCACTGGCGCCATTCGTATGTGTGTTTTGATCTGTCATTGTCAGTCGTGAATTTGGCTGACACTTCTATTATAGAGAAAGAGCAAATAGCGATATTAAAATATCTTCTAATTAATTTCCTTTCCATGTGCATGAATCCATGTACCAGGCCACTAGTCTATTAACAACAATAATAATAACAATAACAACAGAAGTAAAGGTTCAGAACTTCTACATGCAGGTAGTAAGCTCACTGCTCTACATTTACTGTCTCATTTTACAAATGAGGAATTTCAGTAGTAGTGAGAATGAATAAATTCTTCAATGTCAAATGATCTGAACTTAAATTCAATCTTAGTGTTCAAGCCCATGTTCTTTACTGAAATGCTAGCTTGTCTCTTGTTTCTAAAACTTAAATTTATCGGTAAAAGGCCAAATTTGATACTAATGAGAACATTCAAAACATACTTCTGTATATTCTGAAGACAGATGCAAAAGAAGTTCAAACTACTTTATTTCTTGGCAGGCCATCTTGAAATCAATTCATAGCTACCTTCAGTATTTACTTGGGAAAGGATAGTGCTCATTTCTTTTTATTACTGACTTTATGGAGAGAAAGAGAGGGAAGCATCAATGTGAGAGGGTACCATCAATTGGTTGCCTCCTACACACTCCCTAACCTGGGATCAAAACCACAACCTGGGTGTGTGCCCTGACCAGGAATACAACCCACCACCTTCTGGGATGATGCTCCAACCAGCTGAGCCACTCCAAGCCAGGGAGATAATGCTCATTTTAAATGTAAACTTTCAGTTTCGTTTGTGAAAAACAAAACAATACAACCACCCTGTATGCTAAAATTACACCAATCTTTCTCCCCGAATGCAAACATACGACTTGAAGGACTGTGTGCCCATTCATCTTCATATTGTCAGCATCTAGCAGAGTACCTACCATATAATTAGTGCTCAATAAAAATATTAAGAAGAATCAAGAAAAATATTTGCTTCAGTTAAGTCCATCTTTTTTGTATGAATATGCTTTAAAATGTCAAATAATGCTGTTAATGGGAATTTCTCATGTCTATTCAACAGACTAAAATTGAGTACAGTACCTGCTATCTATCTCTACTCCACCTTGTATTAGGCACTAGCAACACAGCACACACACACACACACACACACACACACACACACGACACAAGATTCCTCCCCTCATAGAAATCTACTTTTTAGGGCAGTGATGGCGGACCTATGACACGCGAACTCATTTTTTGGTTGACTTTTCTTTGTTAAATGGCATTTAAATATATAAAATAAATACCAAAAATCTAAGTCTTTGTTTTACTATGGTTGCAAATATCAAAAAATTTCTATATGTGACACGGCACCAGAGTTAAGTTAGGGTTTTTCAAAATGCTGACACGCTGAACTCAAAGGTTCGCCATCACTGCTTTAGGGGAACGACAATTAAGTCCTTGATTAGTTTTTCCTCCTTATTCTCTTCCTCGGTGGAGTTATGAATTGATTTAAAGGAAAAGTACCTCCAGATCTTTTCATCTTCTGGATGATTCTTTGAGGTTGATATGGAAGCAGCAATTAGATAAAATGCATCCAAGTTACCCAGACAGTTGATGGCAGAACCAAAGCTGGACTCATTACTTCAGTCTACGGTTTACTTTTTTATTTGCTTATGTATCACCTCTATTTTTACCTCTGTCTTTTCTTAGAAACATGCTACAGAAATTTTCAGGAATATGAGGATTTTTGAAGAAATGTAGACTATTGGGAATTCTTAATGTTACTTGCTTTAACCAGTTAATTTTGGCCTTCACTATATTTGACTGTTCTTTAATAAAGTCCCACTGATAAATGAACAATTGTAATTAGGACCCTGGACTCTCTTCTTTATCCACATCTCCATGCTTTATAAAAAAAATTTTTCCATTGTAAAAATAATGCACTTATAAAAAAAATGTAAAATAAAGAAGTTTTTAAAAAGATACTGACTTAAATTTCATCACCAGAAAACCATTCTTGTCTATCTACTGAACTTACTAGTATAGTCAATCTTCCAAACCCAACTGTGCTATAATAAAGAATTTGTCTCATCTTTGTCCAGGGTTCCTGGCATGGAGCTCCTAAAGGCTTTGGAATTTCCGGAGTGATGTCTTTGTTAGGCGAATGAGGTGACTCAGGGTGAGCCTCTAGGATGGGGCTAATCACTAGAAAGTCCTACTACATGATCAGAAGATTGAAACTTTGGGCCAGTGCTTCCCCTGGGTAGGGGTTGGGGCCTGGAGCTGAGTTCCATCACATGGTCAATGTAATCAAGCACGCCTATATAATGAAAACTCAGTAAAAATCCTGGCCACCAAAGCTCAGTGGAGCTTTGTGGCTGGTGAACACATTAAGATGTTTGGAGGAGTGATTTGCCCTAACTCCATGGAGAGGGCACAGAAGCCCTGCATCCTTCCCATACCTCATCCTATGTATATCCTTTATAATAACACTGCAAGATTAAGTATATAAAAAACAAAAACAACCCATTTTCACATTTTGAGGTATTTCTTCCTAATTATTACAGCAATTAATTTGCTTTACATAGCTAATATTATGCTGTCACAATTTCCCCCTGCCTTTTTCCTTGTATATTAACATAGGTATTTTCCAATGTTATTACAAACTCTTTTCAAGCACATTTTATTGTTTCCATTTCAACGATGCAGGAATGAAGGTATGGAAGACTGAGCAACCTGTCCAAAGCCACTCAGCTAAGGGACGAAGTTGGAATTCAAACCCTCCCGAGACCCCACTTTATTCTCACCTTTTTCTTGATCTTACGCCTTTGTCCCTCTCCCATTAATTGCATAATTCATTTAAAAACTCTTGTGCTTTTAAAAAATATATATATTTTTATTTATTTCAGAGGGGGAAGGAAGAGGGAAAGGGAGATAGAAACATAAATGCTGAGAGAGAATCATTGATCGACTGCCTCCTGTACATCCCCCACTGAGGGTTGAGCCTGAATCTGAGCATGTGACCTGACCAAGAATGGAAACGTGACCTCCTGGTTCATAAGTTGATGCTCAACCACTGAGCCACACCAGCCGGGCTTCTTGTGCTTTTAAGGTAGATTTATTTTAATAGAGGACAGTACCTCACTCAGAGGGGTGATTCTGTAGTGAAGTTTTAAGGCTGATAGAGGTTATAGAACTTTCAAAGAACCCTAATGATAACTTAGGCAGCTACCCTACTAGTCTGACTTCTAAAGTTGTCTCTGATATCACGCTCTTGACAATATTTTCAACAGGCATTTATTAAAGCTTTACTTTTGTAGGTTGCTGTACTGTTAAGAGAGAAAGAGAAATTCCTCATCATAAAAACATTAATAATAAATAACAAATGAGAAGTACAGATAATGAGCTGGGGAGGGCTAGAAATCATTTCTGACTAGTGTAGACAGAAGGGTTCACAGAAGAGTAAAATTCAGGCTTTTATTTGCCATTGACTTGACACATAGCTAAGTCACTTAATTTTAAATTAAGTCAATTTATTATCACCTGATTACCACTTCAATGTTGCAGCATTGGCTAAATAATGTTAAGAGAAATAGCCTCTTTAGAGATTATTAGAATACTAGAGGCCCGGTGCACGAAATTTGTGCACAGGGCAGAAGGTGCCTCTGGCCTGCACTCTCTTGCAATCCCAGACCCCACTGGGGATGTCTGACTGCCAATTTAGGCTGCGGGATTGGGCCTAAACTGGCAATTGGACATCCCTCTCGCAATCCGGGACCGCTGGCTCCGAACTGCTCGCCTGCCTGCCTGCCTGCCTGATCACCCCTCACCCCTCTGCCTGCCTGCCTGATTGCCCCTAACCACTCCCCTGCCTGCTTGCCCTTAACCACTCTGCCTGCCTGCCTGCCTGATCACCCCTAACCACCTTTGCCTCGGCCTCCACCGCAGAAGCTTTGTCCAGAACGTCCGGAAGGACATCCAGAAGGTTGTTTGGCTGACTGATCTAATTAGCATATTATGCTTTTATTATTATAGATTAGAGTTACAGAGAGTAAGGTGGGGTTTTTTTTTTCTTTTAAGTGCACATGTGCATAGAATCAACCTGATGCAATCCAACGTGAGTTTAGGTACAGTCATCATTCAATGTTCCTTGTCATCAAGTATAATCACATGTCCTTTATACATAAAAATCAATCACACCTAAATGGGTGGAGAGTGTGTGGGTCCTTTATTTATTGTGGCCACAAATGAGTCATTTGTCTTGCTCTTTGGACTGGAAATCTCGGGTATATTCTTTCTCTGACTCAGGTCAATTAAGTTCATCAAGGTGGACTTCTTTTTGAGTATTGAACTTTTAATTCATACTCAGATTGGCTAAATAGAGGAGCTTGGAGAAACAGGGGAAATGAATTACTGGAGTAATCAGGGAAAGAAACACACAGGGTTGATAACAAAAGAAGCATGGGAAGACCCTCCTGAAGAATTTGTTTTCCTTCTTAGAAGTAGGAAAAGTAGATGGAAAACATAATAGATATGCTGTACATTTATTGACAACACATTTACAGACATTAAAAAGGAAGATATATGAATTAATATTCATGTGTGCATGTTTAATGGGCTATAAGAGAAAGACAACTAATGAGTATACGAAAACACTGGTGAACCTCCCACATCTAATATCTAATATTTCAATGCACTGGGAGAAACTCACTGTTTATGGAATTTATATGGCAAATACTTTTTCCCATTTAAGATTGAGTTGTTTGATAGATCTTTGCATATTAGATTTGCTTAAGGGAGAGTAGAAAGGTGTGTTTCAGAAAAGATTAATGGGTGGCAAATAGGTTCAAACAAAATAAGGCAACTAGCCTGTCAATAGTATTCACAGAATTCCTATCACTGGAAAAGCACTGTACTAACTATTCTACAAACAAATAAACACAACACAATTCCTGTCTATCTGGGACACTAAAACTTTTACAAATAAAATAACCTACAATCTCCCTGAAGGCAGAATGTAATGTTTAAATCACCTATCACTAAAATTTAGCACAATATCTAGTATATGGCAAGCAGTTAGTAAATGTTTGCGGAACAAATATTGACTGAACTGAAGCCCAAATTTATGGAGAAATATCCCAATAAGTATAAGTTTAAATAACTTAAAATATTTTAAGCAGCATACAATATATGTACAATATTCTTAGAATAAAAAGCTTTTATATAATTTTATAAGTCAATCTGCTCATTCATTTTTCCATTTATTCACGTCACACATATTTATTGAGCATTTACTACGTGCCAGACACTGTTTCTAGCTTGTCTGAGCAAATAGCATGATATCTTAATAAAAACCTGAAAAAAATGAGGAAATGAGCTATACTGCACAGCTAACTTAAGAAGGAGTTTCAGCCAGAGAAAATGTGAAGTACAAATGCCCTAAGCTGGGAGCATAGCATGTTCGATGTTCAAGGAACAGAAGGCCGATGACACTGGAACAGAATTAATAAGAAAAGAGTAATAGGAGATGAGGTCAGAGTTAAGAGGGGGCCAGATCATGTAGGAACTTGGGGAAAACCTTGGATTTACTCTGAGTAAGAGGGGAAAATGGTTGGATAGTGACAATTACACTTGACTGACTCTTAACAATACAGCGTAGGGAGGGGAGGGTGGAGAGAGACCGTAGAGAAGGGTAAAGGTAGGAGCAGAAAGACCGTCAAGTTAATCACATTTCCCTTATACATAAAAATCAATTGTTGATGTTATTTCGATATTCATGATGACAGATGCTAGGGGAAGTGGCAATGAAGGCATAAAAGGGCATTGCATTTGTTCATTTTCCTCCACTGTAAAATGGGGGTGAGAAAAATAGGACTTACTTCACAGCGTTCTTGTGAGGATTAAATAAATTAATCTCTTCGGACAGTTTCTGGTATATGGCCATTGCTTAGTAAATGTTTTTTATTATTATTCCCACAAATAGGTATAGGACAGACTGCAGCAGGGATGCGAATCTTGAGTATTGGGAGAGTACATACAAGTTTGTGAAAGGGCTACATGCTGGTGGAGGACAGGAAGATGCAGAATTGCAGAGAAGCACACTGCAAAAAGGGAAAATAGCTGCTTGCATGGAAGTGTGTGTGAAGACTTGGAAAGGAACTGCTTGGGCTTCCCTGAGGAACTGCCAAGTGCAGCTGTGACGTGTTCCCAGCAGTCGTGGGCAGTAATGTGAGCCCGGAGTCCATCTTAAAGGTCAAGGATTGTGGCTTGGAAGTAGCTAGAACTGTCTATTAGTTTAGGTCCATCATATGTTATATCCATATTTTCATGACCGTGGAGCAAAGAAACTAAAAAATACATATTAGAAAAACAGAGCTCTTTTGAAAACTTTGGTCTCTTCTGATCCTTAAACTATGTATGTCCTTGATAGAGATTTTTCACTTGAAGCTTAAGCATGTAGACAGTATAAGCAGCATAATATTATACTTAAAAATATCTGCATTGTTTTAGGGAGGAATTAGGGCAGTTTACAAGTATACACATTATATAACAAGATCTCAAACTAAAGGTGGGATAAGTAAAATAAAGATGGAAACAGGGCAGAGGCATACATCAGATTAAAAATCCATGTGATGAAGAGGAAAGCTGTACCCATTTGCTCCAGGTGGGACCACAGGGTTGGTGGTAAGCCTGTAAGCAGTTGAACAGATGCTGCCCACATGCATATCCAGTTAGAACAGAGAGAAAATCAGTGGCCTGTTAGAAAGTCTAATTAACAGTTTGTAAAGAAAGAAACCTGACTATATGGCTAAAACAAAAATCAAGGCATGGAAAATTTGGAGTGAAGAATGGAAAGAAAATGATGGCTTTGAGGTATGACCTTAAAAAGCAGGGAAAATGCTCATACCATGCAGTTAAAAAAAAAGAGTTTTACTTTAAACCTTTGCAGTGAGCTGAGAGGCAACAGGCAGAGAATGCACAATTCCTATCCTAAAATGTCCGTTTGAATGTACATATTAACATTTTTTTCCTATTTATGTCCTTCCCTTGATCTTCAAATAAAAGACAGATGAACAGATAACCACAGAAACTGTCAAACACACCGAAGAAAGTCTCTTGTAGAAAACGTCCCCTGGCTTATTTAAAGGTGCTGCTAGGAAAGAAAGTTTAACTTGTTTTAACTTCAACATGGGCCAGGTCGGAGATTGTTTTATTAACTATATTTAGATGTGATGCCAAAGAAAGTTTCCCTTATCTACTTGAGACCTGGGGAGCCAAATTATGTCTCTCTCTCGAGAGGAGAGAGCGAGTAGAGAGAGTTTTCTGGACATGTAGAGACATAACTCTATAAACGTAAGCGCCCCCCAGTGATTCAGCGGGTAGGCGGTTCTCTACCGGCCCTTTGGCGGAGGGGCGACGGTAGCAAGGACATTCCTCCTGGAAATACAGCCTGTTTCATAACTAGCGCAATCAGCAGTCAATCGAGCGGGGCGGGGAGCAGTCCTAACTGGCCTGGCTGATTGGCTCGGCAGGAGAGCCGCAGGGTGCTGGCTGCGCACGCCCCGCGGTTCACTCCCTTGGCCGCAGGAAGCCCGGGCGCAGTTGAGCTTGGGCTCCTCCTCACGCGCATCCGCCCGGGCTTTCCACCCAAATCGGCCTTTTTTCTAACAGAATTCCCGTCTTGGGGGACAATCCGAGGAAAGCCCGAGGTAGGGGTGTGGGAAGTTGGGGGCTGGGTGGGGACAGGACGCAGAAAAGATGGGGCTCTCCAATTTCTTGAGTTTGGTACCTGTTGGAGAAGCGCTTCGGAAGGGATGGAGGCGGTGATTCCAATTGGGAAGTCCGTGGGGACCAATTGGGGATGAGACCTAGAGTCCCCCTGGGAGCTCGTGGAGCACCCCCAGCCCGAAGCTTTCGGCGCTAGCCACGCGTGCAAGACTCTGTAGCCCAGAGCGCGGAGAGCCGGCGCGGTGCGGATGGCGCGGCTCTGAGTCCGTGGCGGGTGGACCGGGGCGCATCGTCGGAGGCGGGAGGAGCCGGGAGGGAGAGCCTCCTCGCCGGCGGGCAAAGTTCAGGTCGCGCCGCTGTCCTCCAGCTGTGCTCACGTGCGGAGGCCGGAAGCCGGGCGCGCACGCCAGCCCCCTGCGACGCACATCACCCCGGGAGCGGCCGGGGCACTTCGGGGTGAGCGCACGGCTCTACGGCTCCGCCCGGGGATCGGTCTCACCTCCGCCTCCTGCGCATCACACTTTGGTTCACCCGCTGTGGTTTCATCTCCTCAGGTCGCTATGGATCACGAAGAGGGCCGCAATGGCGGAGCAGGGGAAATCTTGAAAATGGACAAAAAAAGGTAGCCGGTTTGTTTCACTTTCGTATCTTCCATGGCCTGAGAGATCTGGGCTGTGTGTTTCTAGCCCCCGGCCCTGAAATCAGTGACCAGGTGATGATGAGTTTAATCTTAATCTAACGGAGCTAGCGATCGCTCTGTGGGAATTCACTGGCCAGAGTTGAGCACCGCGTTTGCAGTTTCCCCTTCGCCTCGGTGAGCTTCTTCCTGGCCCTTTGAGCTTTAGGACAAGGCTCGCATCCTCTGCTGCATTTGATGACCTTCTGCTTTACAAGCCTCAGGTCTCATCTGCTCCCTGCTTATGCTCTGCTCCCTCGGCCATTCTCTTGCTTCTCGTAAAAACAGTCAGAAGCTTTGCATTGTTGGCGGCATGGCAGGTGGGACGGAAGACCAAAACTACATTTAGGTCTGAGTGTTTTTAAAAGGGCAGTGAATATCTGACCCTCGTTAGAAATCGTGAAAAGAGAAGACTTGCAGTACCAAAGAACCGACTAGCGTGGTGTGATAATATCCGGATGTATAAAGAATTGGCCGCTCGGGGAAAATAATTTAAGTAAATTCTGGTCGAAGTGCAGTGTCTACACAGGAAATGTAGACACTTCACACAGTGGGTTCATTGTTAGCAGAAAATCGTAAAATAACACAAATTAATATGTTATTGGAAACTGAGCTTTTTAGTGTAAGAGAAAAGAAATATAAATGTGGACATCAAGTAACTTTTTTTTTACTAGTAAATGTTAAACTTTAATTGGAAACTTCAATATGAACCCATGGTTTTTAATAGTTCAATTTCTTTCCAGTGAAAGGGACAATAGCAGTGAGGACACTGAGTGCCAGATGTTGGGTTCTAAATACCATTCCTCACTCAAAGAACTGTGGACCCCAGAGAGAAATGGCTAATTCCAACCAGGTCTGGACAGGGAAAAAGAGGGCTTGGAGTGTCTTGTGCAATGCCAAAACAATAGAGTGGAATTTAAGTTTTCAAAGGACAGGAGAATAGTAATTGAACTTGATTGTGAAATACTGGATATGATTCAGGAGTTCTTAATAAAATTCTGAGAGGAGGAGGAAAGTTAGAAAAGGGTGAGAGAAGTAGAGAGAATAAAGGAACATTCTTTTTTAAATTATTTTTTTATTGATTTCAGAAAGGAAAGGAGAGGGAGAGAGAGATAGAAACATCAATGATAAGAGAAAATTATTGATTGGCTGCCTCGCATAACCCCCACTGGGGATCAGACCTGCAACCCCCGGCATGTGGCCTTGACTGGAATGGAACCTGGGACCCTTCAGTCTGCAGGCGGATGCTTTATCCACTGAGCCAAACTGGCTAGGACAAGGGAACATTTTTTACAGAAAAACGCCAGAGGTCATTTTTGAACCTGCATTGTTATAATTGATTCAGGCAAGGATTGTAATGGATCCTAAACCACTAGTTGTACCTAAACATTATGTGTTTTTCCAATGGGGAGGTTTTGCAGTTAGTATTTTAACCCAGTGATCAGACTTGGCATCACTCATGGTGGAAATCAATGTATGAGTGACAAGACACCACCCAGGAAGTATATGAGCAATCCAATCAAGCTTCTAGACTGATGTTGTCCAATAGGAATATAATGTGAGCCACACTTGTGACTATTAATTTCTAGTAGCAACATTCAGAAAAGTAAAAAGAAACAGGTGAAATTACTTTGAAAATATATTTTAAGGAGCCCAGTATATACAAAGTATTATCATTTCCACCTGTAATCAGAATTATTAATCAGATAGTTTACATTCTCTTTTCATACACCTTTTAATTGTGGGGGATATATTCCAAGCCCCCTGGTAGATGCCTGAAACCAAAGATAGTACCTAACCCTATATATACATTTGATCCTTGAAGAGCATAGGATTGAGCTTCACAGGCCTACTTATACTCACTATTTTTTCTGTTGACCCATAGTTTACCAATGCATTTCACACTTGTGTTGTTCAAGAGTCATAGATGTGATAATGGTAGGAAAGCATGTGAAATGTCATAGTGTTTGCAACTTACTCTAAAATAGTTCAATAAAATATTTACAATGAGCCCTGGCCAGGTGACTCAGTTGCTTAGAGCATCATCCTGTGCACCATTCCCCATCAAGGCGCATACCTGGTTGTGGGTTCCATTCCCAGTGGTGCACATGTGGGAGGCAACCAATCGATGTATCTCTCTCTCTCTCTCTCTCTGTCCCCTTCTCCCTCTCTCTCTGCCTCTCCCTCCCTCTCTCTTTAAAATCAATGAAAACATATCCTTGGGTGAGGATTAAAAAAAATTAACAGTGATAGTATATACTTTCTTATATAAAGAAAATATGCTCAAAAAGTTAACAATTGTTGAATTTAGGTGAACGTTATATGGGTAGTCATTACTATTTCAGTTTTTCTGCTTACTTAAAAATAAAAAGGAAAAATATCCATAGAGTGGAAAGTATACATTTTTCTTTTGTTTTTAATTAAAAAACAAACAAACTTGGTACTTTAAAGAACTTATGACAGAAACAGGGATATTGGAGTAAGAAATATTGAGGGTATGTGGAGGGAAATGGCAAAGAAATTGGTTCAAGCCTGCACATACCTTTATTTTATTACTAGAGGCCTGGTGCACTAAATTTGTGCACGGGGCGGGGCGGGGGGGGGGCGGTTGTCCCTCAGCCCAGGCTGCGCCCACTCACAGTGCAGGAGCCCTTGGGGAACGAGCCTAAGCCAGCAGTTGGACATCCTTAGTGCTGCTGTGGAGGTGGGAGAGGCTCCCACCACTGCCACTGCACTCACCAGCTGTGAGCCCAGCTTCTGGCTGAGAGGCACTCCCCCTGTGGGAGCGCACTTACCATCAGCTCCTGTGTGGAGCGTCTGCCCCGTGCTGGTCAGTGCGCATCATAGAAACCGGTCCTTCCGCTGTGGTCTATTTGCATATTGCCCTTTTATTATATAGGATTGGTTCTTATTATGGCCTACAGACTTTTATTTTTCAAGCTAGATTTTTTTTAGTTAAATTGTGCTCATCCTCATTGATATTAATCTGTTCTTAATAAAACTATATCCTTTTTCCCTACTTTTATTGAGATATAGTTGACATACAGCACTGTATAAATTTAAAATATACAGCATAATGGTTTGACTTACATATATTTTGAAATGATTACCATGATAAATTTAGTTAACATCCATCATCTCATACAGATACAATAAAAAGTAAAACTTTTTTTCTTTTGAAGAGAACTCTCAGGTTCTACTTTCTTAACAACTTTTCTATACATCATTGTTAACTACTAGTATAGTCATCATGTGTACTTCTTCATCTTTTTTGTTGATACATCCCTGGTACCTCTTTATTTTGTTGTTAATCCTTACATAAGGATATTTTTTCCATTTTATTTCTTTTTTCTTTCTTTTTTTTGTAGAGAGAGTGGAGAGAGGGAGGGAGGGGGCAGGGAGAGAAAGAGAGAGAGAGAGAGAGGGAAACGCTCATGTGAGAAAGATACACTGATTGGTTGCCTCCTTCACATGCCCTGACCTCGGCTGGGGATGGAAGCTGCAACCCAGGTATGTGCCCTTGGCTGCGAATCGAACCCATGACCCTTTGGTGCAGGGCTGATGCTCTAACCACTGATCCACACCAGGCATGGCTTTGGTACTTTATCTTATAACTGGAAGTTTGTACCTTCCTCCTCAGTCCTTCCTCCCTCCTCCTTGTAACCACAAATCGGATCTCTTTTTCTGTGAGTTTGGGTTTTTTTTTTTAAAACTATACAGTATATTCTCATTTGTAATTATAAAGAAGCATATATATGTCTTTGTTAATAGGTTTAAAGCTTGGATGACCAATCGTACCCCTTGGAATACCTATATTTATAAATATTCTTAATTACAATGAGGTTTGATGAACGACTTGCCTTTGGTCGGCCCTGTGTTTCAAGCTGGTGGGTAAATGGGTAATCTAGTGGGGCGGAAAGCATATCCCTGCAATGCAGTGACTCAGAAGGCTGAGCTTGCCCACGATCTGTGGTGTTGAAAGGCTAGACGTTCAGTTGAAATCTTGGCTTTGCTCTAGCCCTGTGCCCTTGGATAAGCTAGTTAATTCCTCTCGCCCGCAGTGTTCTTATCTCTAAAAGAACAGGAATGTGCCTGCCTCACAGAAATCAATATTAAATTATTTTGGATGTTGAACACACAGTGAAATATACGGATAATGTGTTATAGACTTGTATGCTTGAAACCTATATAATTTTATTAATCAATGCCACCCAATAAATGTAATACAATTAAAAATTGTTAAATGAGATTATGTATGGGAAGTGTTCATTTAGCGCTTCAGCACCATTATAACTTCTTCAAAGTAGCAGCAATATTTAAAAAGAAAAAAATAAGTAGAAAGCTTAGAGCTCAACTTCAATTATGTACAACTATTTTTCTCCTCTCACCCTGGTCCCAGGGTTATTGAAACCATGCCTTTACTGGGCGTTGGGCGGGGTCACATTTGAAGAGTCATGTTTGTGTATTTTGTGTGTTTATGTTCGTCTCACATCACTCCAAAGCCAAATATGGGATAAACTCTGGATTTTTTTTTCATTAGAAGTCTCTTCGGCTCTTTGACCTTGCTTAGTGTAAAGAACAAAGACAAAGATGAATTAACTTTTTGAACTTGAAAATCTGTGTAAAAAATAATATGGACCTTCTCTGACATAGTCTGTCTTTTGTACATTTGAAAATATAGATGTGGCGCCTGGCGATGGTGGGTTTGCCTTCATGTCCTTGGTGGCAGTTACGTAGCGTGGAAAAGGTTGCAGTTAGATTCATTTGAAATCTAGGCTCAAAATAATAATTGACTGTAGCTTTTCTAGGTTACATTTATTGCCATAATGGTCCATTTAGGGCTCCAGACATCCTTTCAGAATTAGATTTGTTCATAGTGATTCGATTACTTTTCTTATGAGGTTATTTTATGCTCAGTAGCTGACTGCCAATACCCTCCATTAGCAGAGAGAGCGATTAAGGTTAATATCTGGGTAGTAGATGGAATATCTACTTCTAGAATTCTTAGATGATAATTCAGGAGATTACCCTGGGAGAGCATGAATAATTTTCTATTAGTAAAAACAGAAATCTCTCTTTTTTTTAGTAATTTTTCTAATTGCAAAAGTCGTATGTCTCTGTATGTTTTTATCATAGAAAATTAGAAAATGCCAAAGGCGCAAGGAATAAAATATATTGGTAAATATCTCAACACCCAGTGATAACCACACATATAGATTTCTAGGACACATGTTAACATGTTTACACTTCAGAAATAGGATCAGACTATTAACCTGCTTTTTTACTGAATAATATATTGTAAGCAAGTTATAAACTCTATGCTAATTTGGTAATTTAAAATGTTATATAACTTTAAAAGTTTTGTGTAATTCTATTGCTATGTTTTTCAGTAAAAAAAAAGAGAAGAAAGAAAAGAAGCCATCTGTCAGTGTACTTACAATGGTGAGTTTTGAATTTATTCACTATTCAGGATACATAGGAATTGACTTCTCCTTGCCTAGAGAAGAGATATTTTACCTCGTATGATTATTTCTGGGAAAGCATTTGAATGGAGAGGTAAACCAAATTGGTTTAATTTAGCTTACTTTCAGGGTAATGCCAATCATAACTTGCCATGTGAATTGAGCCTCAGTAGCCACCCTTTTTGTCCGAGGTTTCATTATCCTCCTAGTTAGTTATGTCACCAGTGATCTGTTAATCTATGCCAAGCACTGGGCGAGATGCTTGCATAGATAACAGCTCTCTCAGCCACCTGGATGAGACCAGCCACATAGGACACAAGGTTCCCTGTCTGCAGGGGCTCTGATCAGAATCCTGGCGGATTTGAGGTCAAAGTCCCCGGTATTCATACAATAAAAGTTTACAATGGATTGTTTATTACTGTGACTTGATACATGTAATCATTCTTCTGTGCTGATTAATTGGCAGTTCTAGAATGTGAAAACCTTAATTCTTTATCTCATTTTCTGGTTGCACAAAGGTTGCTCAGAAACTTTATTTTCATCAATTGGAAATAAGAGAGGGGTTTTATAGATGTGACTGGTTGATGGTCTGTCTCTCTACCTGAATTGAAATTAAATTCATTTTGAGACCAAAACATTTCTGTCTTTCATAGTTTAGTTTTTATTATTTGTAGCTTAAATTTTAGAACAAACCTTAGATTTTAGAAAATTTAACAGACTTAATACACAGAGGTAATACTACCAATACTATTCAAGGCACAAAAGAATAAAAATCTAGAATTTCAATGTGATGTAATAACACACATACTGCTCTATATGCCATGTATTGTTCTAAACACTATGTATATGACCTCAGTTTTTCCTTATACAGGTACTATTCCTTCAGATAGATATTATTATTATTCTAATTTTACAGATGAAGAAGGCCACACACATTAACTTGTCCAACGATAAAGTATGGGGCCAGGATTCAGACCTGGGAAGTTCATGTTCTAAATCACAGCACTTAGGATGGCATAGAAAGAATGTATTCTAAGCCTGTGCCAAAGTGCTGTACTACAAATATGGCTTTCCCTTGTGTCTTTTTCCTGAAGAGTTGACACAGAAAACTGTGAACTTAACTTATATGTAAAACCTATAAACACAAGAACCCATTAAGAAAGTTTAACAGTAAAATGCTGATGTTATCGGCCTTGCGTATTAATAACATTATCCGGTTAAGACAAAACCTTACGTGTGTCAGGGGGTTTCCAAGAACCCCAGGTTTGATGATTCACTAGAAGAACTCACAGGACTTGGCATGTAATTACACTCATGGGTAAGATTTATTGCAGCCGGATGTGAAGCAGAACCCGCCGTGGGACAAGGCACATAGAGGGACGTCCGGGAGAAACCAGACACAAGCTCTCCCGCGAGTCCCACTTCATTCCCCCAGCAACGAGCTGTGCCAACACATGTGAAAGGCTATCAGAGGAACTCAAGACTCAGCATGCAATGTTGTTACTGGAGGGGAGGGTGGGGCTGACCCTGGAGGCAGAGCACGTACAGAGATTCCAAACTCCCAGAAGGAAGGCAGGTTTTCAGGATCCACCACATTGTACAAATAGTTCCGGCCTCTTTATCAGCTAAGGTGGTCATAACCCTCCCCAAATCTAAGTTCTAGGCACCAGCTAAGGGCCAACCTTATATGCAGGCCACTCTAAATAGCACATAGCTAGCAAGTGCAGTGCTTCCTCTCTGCCAGGCATCTTAAGCACTCCCTATATATTATTTAACTTCGTCCTCACAACAACTCGATGATATAGGCACTTGTGTTGTCCTTATGCTCCAGATGATGAAACAGACTCAGAAAAGTTAAGCAACACATTGAAAAGTCACAAAGCTAGTAAAGAGGCAAGCCTAGAATGTTGCCCAGATCTGCATAATCTAGAGCCAGTGCGTTTAACAACTTCATGTATCATAGTTTATGGCGGGGGAAACTTTTATCTGCTTGGAATTGAAGAGTCCTTTGTTGATGCTGTTCTCTTCAATCACCTGGTCATTTCTCAGTCATTGAAGACCACCTGGTTCATTATCTCCCTTTTTACCCCTGGTGCCCCTACTATCTTGGGTGACCTTTATAGGCTTATAGATACCAACTCTTGACCTTCACAGATGCAATAATCTTGCCCTCCCCTTCACCCCAGCCATCACTCATATACTCACATCCTGGATTTTGTTATTTGAAACAGTTCTATTTCCAAAGTGACCAATTGAAGCAGCCAGTTTGAATTAGCCAACCATCTCCTCTCTGCAATCTGGTCCCTGTTCTCTCTGGATCTTGAGCCCACTGACTCACCAGTTTCCCTCAGCCCCTCCCTATCTTCTTCCTCTTTCTTATCTAGCTTCAAGTAATGACTATCTCTTTAGTTAGTCTCTTGCCCAAACTATGAACTTCTTTTTACCTTTCTTTTATCATAGATAGCCCAGGCAAATGCTTTGGTGCTGGAGAAAAATCTCACAACGGGGTGTATCCAGCACAGACTGGGTATTGTTCTTCTGTTCTTTTCCCAGTGTCAAACCTGTACTCTTCCAATTTCCTACCACTTCCTCCCTGGCCCTCAAAACCGCCTCACTCTGGGTGGATAACCTCTTACTTCACTAACAAAACGGAAGCCACCTGACGTAAGTTTCTCAGCTCTTCTTTTCCAATACACAGACACCTGGATCCGTTCCCTTTTTCTTCCCCCCTATTATAACTGTTGTGCCCAGATTTCAAGATTCCCAAGGGCCCACCAGGGAGCCAGCGAGTCCGATGCAAAAGCAAAGAGTCATTTATTTCAAACCTAGGTTTGGCTCCCCTGCCCCCCCTTACTGGCACAGCAGCAAGTGGCAGAGAGAGGGAAAACTCTGTGTGGAGAGAGGTTTTATAGGGGATTGGGGTAAGGGGAGGAGAAAGGACTGTGGGCCCTGCCGATTGGCCAGGCGCGAGTCGGTGTCTCATTACACAGGATGTGGTCATAGTGATGACGTGCTCTTCCCTTGACTATCATTGGCCAGTCCAGAGAAATCCTGGGCGTGGCCAGCAGCGGCTTGGCTGCAGGGAAGAAGCCAAGGTAAGATGGAGGGCATAGCTCTTACCCTGGGGCAAGGTGGAGGGCGTAGCCCTTACCCTGGGGCAAGGTGGAGGGCGTAGTCCTCGCCCTTTCAATAACAGGGAAGCATTTGGTCCTTAAAATTCACTACTCACTTGAACTTTGACTCCTATATAATTTGCCTTCTCAAGAACCTTATATTATTTAATATTCTTTCTTCTATGTGTCTTCAATCTCTCCCTCTCAGCTGGGTCTTTTCCATTGGCATTTACACATCAAGTGTCTAATTTTATTAGTGCCCCCCTCAATAGATTTTCTTGTATTTTTATTGTTGACACTATTACAGATGTTCCCATTTTCCCCATCTTTGCCTGCCTTCACCCAGCCCCCTGTCCAACCCCGTCCCTCTGGTTATCACTACACTGTTGTTTGTGTCTGTGGGTTATGGATATACTAAAGGCCCATTGCACGAAGATTCACGCAATAGGCCTTCCTTCCCCTGGCTGCCAGCACCGGTTTTCCTCTAGCACCCAGGACCCAGGCCTTCGGTCCGGCCGCAGCAGAGCAAGGCTTGGCTTCTCCACTCCAGCTGCAGCAGAGAAGCCAAGCCTCTTCAGTCTTCAGTCATCTTCAGTCTTCACTTGGACTAGAGCCTTCAGTCTTCGCTCAGTGCCTATGTATGCAAATTTACCTGCCATCTTTGTTGGGTTAATTTGCACACTTGTCCTGATTGGCTGGTGAGTGTAGCGGAGTGATAACCAATTTACATATTTCTCTTTTATTCGTGTAGCTGTTTGGCTAATCCCTTCACTTTCTTTCATCCAATTTCCCCTCCACTCGCCCCTTTAATAGCAGTCAAGTGCTAGCAAGGCTGAATTCCTTCTGCAGGCTCTAAGAGAGAATCTGTTTCCTTCCCTTTTTCAGCTTCTAGAGCAGTGGTTCTCAACCTTGGCAGCACATTAGAATCACCTGGGAATCTTTTTCAAATCCTGATTTCTGGGCTCATCCTCCAGAAATTCTGTTTCTTTGTTACTAATGTTGTGGCCCCATAACAAAGAAACAGAATTTCTGGAGGATGAGGCCCAGAAATCAGGATTTGAAAAAGATTCCCAGGTGATTCTAATGTGCAGCCAAGGTTGAGAACCACTGTTCTAGAAGCTGCCTGCGTTCCTAAACTCATGGCCCCTTCCTTGTATCACTCCAGCCTCTTATTTCAGTAATCATTCATTGCTCCTGATTTTGATACATTTGGCTCCCTCTTACAAGGACCCTTGTGATTGCATTAGGCCCATTTGGATAGTCCAGAATAACCTCCTATTTCAAGATCCTTAACATCGACAAAGTCCCTTTTCCCATGTAAAGAAACCTATTCACAGGTTCCGGGGATGAGGATGTGGACATGTTTAGGGTGAACAGGGCATTATTCCACCTTCCACTCCTGGTCTAGACTTCGTTTGCTCTCCTAACCACTCTCTTTACTGCTAGTCCCCCTCCTCCATTTCTGCTCATCTAAAAACTTTCCTCCATAGTAGCCACATCACATCACCTCAGTTCCATCCTTAAGATGCTGTAGATGGGAAATTTAGAGTAGAACCCAAATTCCCTCCTGTGGCTATAAAAGGCTCTCCATATGACCTCTGTCTCATCTCTGACTTCACTATGGACTCTTCTTCACTCTGCTCTTGCCGCAGTAGTAATTCCGTTTGGTCCTTGAGACATACCATCCCAGGACAAAGCTTTGCATTTGTTCTTCCTGCCTGGAAGGTTCTGCCTCCAGATTGTCACATGACTGATTATATCCTTCCTGTCACTGAGGTCTCAGCTCATATATTGCCCCCTCAGAGAGATGTCCCTGGTCAGCCAGTCTAAGCCAGTAGATCCTGCGTGTCACTGTGGTCCAGGCTCCACGAAGGCAGGGGTTTCGTATGTGTTCTTCATCGATAACCAATCCTGTAGTTAGCTAACAAGGAACCTACAGTAGCAAGCAATGGGAATAAGCTTCACTATTTCTATCTGCTTTATGGGCTGCCATTCACTACCTCCAAGAGCTGCTCTGCTCTTTATTTCTCCACTTGTCAATTCAATACTTATTCCTATTTCTTGCTAATGTAAGTTCCTTGTTAGCTAACTATAGGATTGGTTTCTGTTTCTATAAAGAGTATATAGTAGTTCTGAAATTTTGCTTTTTGCTGCTGTGTTTTTTATCTTGATCTTGAGCTTTCTTTTGGTTTACATGACCTGCCCAGACCCAGTTTTTACTCAGTTTCCTCCCTACAAACCTGCTGACTAGCCCTAGGCAGTTTGGCTCAGTGGATAGAGCATTGGCCTGCAGACTGAAGGGTCCCAGGTTTGATTCTGGCCAAGGACATGTGCCCGGGTTGCGGGCTTGATCCGCAGTTGGGGGAGTGCAGGAGGTAGCCAATCAATGATTCTCTTTCATCATTAATGTTTCTATCTCTCTCTCCCTCTCCCTTCCTCTCTGAAATCGATTTATAAAAACACCTGCTGACTATATCTATATCTTGCATCCACAGAAGGAGCGCCTGCCACAAACAGCCACAGCTGGCATCCTCCTGTTTCTTTGCTTTCTTCTATTTGGTTTTCTTTCGGTCCTTAACTAGTTCTTTGAATTATACAGGTGACATATTGTTTCCCAAGTGGGCCTTTCAAAGAGCCTCAGTACCATTTCCCTCACCGCACCCTCTTTCTGTCGCTTTTTAGATCCAGAGAAGTCTTTCTTTCCTTCTTGTGACTGGCCTGCAGTAAAAGAGGTTTTGCAGGTCTACACTTGGCAGTCATTATGACCACCTTCTGTCTTCTCAGGAAATCTGTTCTTTAACAAGCATCCATCTTAATTCATTATTTTCCTCTTCCTTCTCACTATAGAGGCCTAATTTCATTAAAATCATTTTACATTTATGCCAATGCTATTATGCAGCAGATCTGTGACCCAAGCCACTTTCTTAGAGCAATAACACGAGTGCTCAATGGGGTTTGCTCAATGGGGTCCTCGGAGGAGCCTTTGGCAATCCAGATTTTTCTTGACTAAAAAATTTTAAGTTAAAAAATGGCTTCTGTTCTTGGAAATCAGAGCAACATATACTGTTACTGTACCATTAAAGATTTTACAGCTCCCAAGAGGAATGTCTTGTCCCTCTCATCAAACCGTATGCATAAGAAAAGGAGACATAATGGATTCAATATGAAGAAGTAGGTCAGAGCTCAGTAGAGGAATCAAATGCCCTTTTTTGTCATTGTTGTTGTTAATCCTCACCTGAGGATATTTTTTCCATTGATTTGTAGAGAAAATGGAAGGGAGGAAGAGGAAGGGAGGGAAAAGAGAGAGAGAGAGAGAGCGAGAGAGAGAGAGAGAGAGAGAGAGAGAGAAGGAAACATCAGTGTGACGGAGAGAGAGAGAGAGAGAAAGAAAGAGAAGGAAACATCAGTGTGAGAGGTGTGAGAAACATTGATTGGTTGCCTCCCGCATGTGCCCAGGTATGTGCCCTTGACTGGGAACTGAACCCTTGACCCTTTGGTGTGTGGGAGACATTTTAACTACTGAGCATACCAGTCAGGGCGCAAACACCCATTTCTAATTAGGCTATTGCAATAGTTTGGCTTGGACCAGGGTGGTAGTATAAAAAATGTTTGGGTTTGGGTTATGTATTGAAAGTAAAGCAAACCATCCGTGAAACTGTGCTAATTGTTCCTATTCTCTTTTTTTCAGTTTCGCTATTCAAACTGGCTTGATAGATTGTATATGCTGCTGGGGACTTTGGCCGCCATCATCCACGGTGCTGGACTCCCCCTCATGATGCTGATTTTTGGAGACATGACAGATAGCTTTGCAAATGCAGGAAAGTATCAGAACATAACTTCAGCAAACACAACTTTTACAAATATGACTAATCAAGGTAAGTATTATTTGTGGTTCTGGTTTTATTGGAAGCTTAGGAAAAAACAATTACTTAGAGTGATATTACTACATATGCACTAGTGTGTTGAGTGTGGTGCGAGGTGGAGGGATCTGAGCTATAGTTCATATTTGTAATGAGTTTGATAAGAGAATATTCATGGGCATTAGAGTGCACAGTGGAAGTGCTGGCAGAGGTATATAAAAAAAGAGCTCTATGAAATCAGAAATGTGTCAAGAAGTTTCAGGAAGAGGTATAGGAACCTAATCTTGACCTTGAATGATAATTAGGAGCCAGTAAAACTCTCTGACATATTGGATATGGGTGTAACAGACAGGAGTCCAAGATGGTTCTAAAGTTTATAGCCTGAAAAACTGGATTGGGCTCTTCGGAAGCAGATGCTAAAATGGAAAAATGGGTCCGAGAGAAGGTGTGTGTGTGCATGTGTGTGTGTGTGTGCGTGTGCGTGCTAGAACTGGGGAAATAATCGCTTGTTTGTATACAAATGGAAATGGTCCAGAAGAGGAGAAGGTGATGCCTTAAGAGAGGGAAGAGATTTGCTTGCTTTAGCGAGATCCGTGAGAAAGGATGGGACATAATGCTCAAGAAGAACTATTTGCTTAAGGTAGGAGCACAGTTAGTTCACCTATAATAACAGGTGGGAAGAGAGAGCGTTTGAGTACCAATGCCCAAAGGTGGGTAGATGGGGAGGGGGGAATTTGTGAACATTTTGTTTTGATTACTTCACTTTTGCTCAGTGAAGTAGGAAGCAAGACCTTTGGCTAATTACGGAGATCTAAGACAATCCTCTAGGACTGATTTTCAGCCCGTGTGCCACAGGAAGTTTTAAAACATGTAGTACCTGACTATGTAGTCAGGGACACTGACCTCTTTTTCCTTAGACTGTCAAATAAAAAAAAAAAAATAACAACAATAGCCATCTGGTATAAATACCCTGTCTTGAACCATAAATATATAGGTCATATAATAATGTTGATGGCATTTAAATATATAAAATAAATATCAAAAATATAAGTCTTTGTTTTACTATGGTTGCAAATATCAAAAGAATTCTATATGTGACACGGCACCAGAGTTAAGGTAGGGTTTTTCAAAATGCTGACACGCCGAGCTCAAAAGGTTCACCATCACTGATTTAAACTAAGCTACCCAAAGACTTAGTTTAAAACCTGTGTGCACTCAGGTGGTAGAAATGTTGAAAATGCCTGTTTGAAAAAACACTTGCGAATACAGTGATGCCCTGTAGCTTTTACAATGACCCTGCCACCTTCCCATCTTTAAGTCTCTGATGAGAGCCATGAATCCTTTCCCCAGAAGCAAGCACATGAATATTCATAACATTTTGGGGTATTTAAGGAATTTTTATACCTGTCTGGTGATCTGGAGAACCCCTTCTTTGTGATACTGAAGAGCACATTGTTTATCCTAAGGCAGGACTACCTCAATTCTGTGAATGCAGGTAATGAGTTAGGCCAGGCACTGTTACTGTCTGTTTGAGCTATGTAAAATCCTTATGCATTTATTATATCCCTTCGTGGAATTCAAAGGAAGGTGACAAAAGGGTTGTGCCACCTTTGAATTGACATCTTACCACTCACCAAAAGGGGAGAATCTAACATTTTGATGCCGTTGATGCCGAACCTAGAGATGAGGGCAAATGAATTCTCTGATGCTTCTGGAGGGAGAGCCAGGCTACGGGGCCTCCAGATACTCTCAGACCGTTTTTCTTCTTGACGTCCCCCAGGTGTAGAACCTCATAACTTTGCCCTGGGGGTAGACTAGGTACCAGAGCCTCCTTGTTGGACAAGAAGTATTCCTTCCTTAAGGAGATTTGGATTTGCTAAGGCTCATGAAAGTGTGAGCGTTTTAAGCTAAACAGAGGGTTTAACTAGACAGCGCTAACATCTTTCTGAGAGCAGATCTTTCTCTGCCGTGCACTGGACCCCTCCTTAGCTCTCTCTCTTGATACCTCACCCTGGTGGTCAGACACCGGCCTTTTCCCTGCTCTTTTCGTTGTGGACCTGATTTCCTGATACCCGACTCCCAACGCTCTCCATCTCGTTGCCACATTTGCCTTTGCCTTGAAGTCTCTGATGAATTGAGCCTAGGGAACTCCACGGTGTGAGCAAAGGTGAGCCGCTGCTGAATTTCAGTAGGATTCCCGTCTTCCTCGGGACTGTCCACTGTCTGGAAGTGGGCCCAGATAGAGGTGATAGTGACTTTAGGCATTTTGCATTGAAGGTGACAGGTTGGAAACAAGTGTAAATGACACTCAGGCCGTTGAAGAAATGAAACTGAATCTTGGTATAAAGAGTAGGACTAGAGATTTGGCAATATTTGAGTTGAAGGGATATTAAATCTCCTGTGATAGGATATGGAGAAAAGTAGAAGGAATTCGAGTCTTAAGCCTTGAGGAAAAACTCAGTTAACAATAACTAAAGCTAACATTTACTGAGCATTAAATATGGACGGATATTTATTACTGTTCGTAGTGTTTTACATGTAGTAACTCCTTTATTCCGTTCATGAACATGAGGTTGAGACTACTACCTATACTTTACGAATGAGGACATGAGGCCCAGAGGGTTGAGTACGCTTAAAGTGCCGGAGGTCGTAGAGTTAGCAATTTTAGTATTTGAACCCATGCAGACTGGCCCCGAGTCTGTACATTGAAGGAAATAGAGCAGTGGTTCTCAATCTTCCTAATGCCACGACCCTTTAATACAGTTCCTCATGTGGTGGTGACCCCCAACCCTAAAATTATTTTCATTGCTACTTCATAACTGCAATTTTGCTACTGTTATGAATCGTCATGCAAATATCTGATATGCAGGATGTATTTTCATTGCTACAGATTGAACATAATTAAAGCATAGTGATTAATCACAAAAACAATATGTAATTATATATGTGTTTTCCAGTGGTCTTAGGCGACCCCTGTGAAAGGGTCATTCGACCCCCAAAGGGGTCGTGACCCACAGGTTGAGAACCGCTGAAATAGAGGGACACCAGAAAGGAGGACACTGAGGTTAACATGCTAATCCAGAAATTGGAGGACACAGGGGAGATTTGCCAGGTCTCATAGTGGTTAAGAGTCAGAGATACTCTTTACATAGTTCCTGATTCTTTAATGTCTCTAATGATTCACTTTATGGCACATCCACATTGACGGCCTTTCTCTTTCTCTATAACTATATTACGGTAGTTTCTGTTCAATCTTCTACCAGGTTGTGGGCCAAGGAAAGGATAAAATGAGACACTCAAATTTTAATATGAGTTAATAATTCAGATAAAAAGGGATAAATTGGAACTAATTTATTTTTATATTTATCATTATAATCCCTACTCTCACTGCTCTAAAACTCATATGAGAAACCTGGAAACTATTTGTAAAATGCCATTTCTCAAAATAGAATCTATATTTAGCTGCTAATCTATGAGTGCATGTATTGAGTGCAGATCTTGAATGTGTATTTCAAGACTTTAGTGTTGTAAGCAAAGGAAACATTGCCATCTGTGTCCTCAAGGCCAGCATTATGGTATGCTCCAAACTCTAAAAATTTCCACGATGGATCTGTTTTCTTTTACTTATTCAAGGCTTTTCTCTGCTGCTGACCATTTCATTGGAAAAATTCTTATAGATAGATTTCTAGAAGATTAGGTACCAAGTAATGGCAATATAATTCCAAGTATATTATTTAGTGTGGCAGTTTATTTTTTAAGTTTGAGTTAAAACTTAAAATATGACTAATTTTTCTAGAATTAGTGAAACATAGTCAGATTTTTTTTTTTAGTTGCTATCGAAGGAATGCTTTTCAGCCAAAAAGTAGATTAGTTACAACATGCTACCTGCAGTATATTATAAAAACATCAAAAAATAAATAAAGATGGGCAGCTAGTACCTGACCCATTCTAGGGGCTTAAAAGTGGGATGAATAAAGCAAGCCTGAATTACAGAATTATGTGGGTGAAACAGAGCCTAGAAATTATCTTGCCCAAACCCATATTTTTATAGGTGTAGAAGCCCAGGAACTTGAAGCCACATGGCCACGATGGAATTGATGGCTAGTTGACAGAACTGAGTTCCTGCGTCAGGAGTCCTCCCTTGAGTGTTTGTTTGTTTGTGTGTTTGTGTTTTTGTGTTTTTTTCTGCTCTACTAGGGGTTTCAAACTCTGCCTAAAATTGTAGCAAGCATCAATATTTCCCACTTGGTCTTTCCTCCAGGTACCATCATGATGAGGTAGAGTTGCTTATTAGTAAGTCAGGTAGGTCAGCCCTGGGGCCTGAGCTGTGAAGCAGCACACACCAGGAGAGCGTGGCTCCTGGAGTCCTCTTTGTTTGCAATGGGCCCAGCCACACCCAGTGGCAGGCACTAGCCTGAGCAGTGCACAGATCATCTAGGCCAGTGGTCGGCAAACTCATTAGTCAACAGAGCCAAATATCAACAGTACAACGATTGAAATTTCTTTTGAGAGCCAAATTTTTTAAACTTAAACTATATAGGTAGGTACATTGTTATTAACTTAATTAGGGTACTCCTAAGGCTTAGGAAGAGCCACGCTCAAGGGGTCAAAGAGCCACATGTGGCTCACGAGCCGCAGTTTGCCGACCACGGATCTAGGCAAAAGGTCTAAATTCCTGCACAAGAAGACCAGAAAACTTGGAATCATGGTATTCCTGAGTTAGAAGGACCTTGTGGGTCAAAAGTCAGGGGTTGACTATCTTCTATAATCAGAGAACCACCCTATGTCAATAACCTCTGTCACGCAAGCTTACCTGATCAGATAGCTGGAAGGGAGGCTTCCGTGGCTGAAAGTGGTAGATGGGAGCCCAGAGCCAGGATAGTCACTGATAGCGTTCTCTCCCGCCCAGCTACACCTGATGCAGAGACAGAGCGAACGCAGCAAAGAAGCTTGACTGTTTCACGCTCTGTCAATGCAACAATAAATGTGTCCAGGCTGATTTTTTTTCTTTATTAGTTATAAGATTTCCTTCTGCTCCAAAATTAAAACAGGATAATAAGTAGCGGGGTAAAGATTCGTTTCCTTATCAGTCCTGGAATTTTCTATCTTATCCAACTAGCCAGGAAGTATTTCTAAATGGTATTAATTGTTACTAGTGTGTATCACGACCAAATAAAGAAAAACCAGCACTTGTTATTTGTTGATTTGTTGATGGTAGCCATTCTGACAGGTGTGAGGTGATATCTCATTGTTGTTTTAATTTGCATTTCTCTGATGATTGGTGAGGTTGAGCATCTTTTCATGTGTCTGTTGGCCTTGCCTATGTTCTCTGTGTCTCTTTATTCCTTCCTTACTTTCTGTACTCCCCCTACGTGTGGTCTTCCCCAGGGTTCTATGCTTGCTTGCCATTTTCTCCTTGCCTGCCACCCTGTCCTCACAGGTGAGGAGAGATCACTTTTTTCTCTCCTAAATTCAGCTATGGCCAGTAGTACATGACTCCTAAGTCTTTGGACCTGAACTCTCTCCAGAACTGGAGAGCCACCATCTGAATACTTATGGACATCTTCAATCGAATGTCCCAGGTACCACAAAATCTTCAAAACTGAACTAACATCTGATCAGACCTGCTGCTTTGGCTGACTGCTTATTTCCCACCATGACCCCACCCCACTCCAGAAGCTCACACCTGAGGTCTCAATGGTCCTTTGTTTGGACTCTCTCGACTTCTGTTCTATCAGTTGCTGAGACCTGTAACTTCTCCCTCTCTAAATCTTATGGGCAGTGTCTGTCTTTTCTGTTCCCACTTAGATCCTCTTTCTTTACATAATTTCAGTAGCTCAAGTCTCTCAGTCTCTCCCTGTTTTAATCTTATACTTTGCTGGCAGCTAAATCATCCTAGATCATGGATGGAACCTGGTTATGGTTTGTTTTTTGTTTTTTCTGAACAAACTGCTAAATGATTACTAGTTTTTATACACCATACCTGTGTGGCCCAGATTATCTTTCCAGCTACATATCCACCTCTTCCCATCCTCAAAACACACCCCACACCCCAGTTGAACTGGCTCACTCATTCCTCAAACTTGCCGTGGACTTTTGTCCATGTTGTTCCCTTTGCCAGAAAAAGATTTCCTCCCCTTTCCCATACCTGTCAAAATCAGACCCATCAGAGCCAGGCCCTCTCATATCCTATCTACACTAATAAAAGACAAACATGCAAATTGACCATACCTTCACTATGCCTTAAGCCATGCCCACCAGCCAATCAGAGCAACTGTATGCAAATTAACCCAACCAAGATGGCAGCCGGCAGCCACGGTGCTGGAGCAAGCAGAAGACTTGGTTGCCCCAATGATGGAGGAAGCTAAGCTTCCTGCCTGCCGCGGCTGGCTCTGAGCTCCACTCAAAGCAACAAAGTTTCAATTATAGAAGGTAAATAAACCCCAGATCCCTGCTTTCAGCCAGCCATGGCCATGGAGCTTGAGCAAGCAGGAGGCTTTCCCTCCCGCCTGCCCTGGCCGGCTCTGAGCGCCTCCCAAGGCTACAAAGTTTCAATTATAGAAGGTAAATAAATCCCAGAATAAAAAAGAAAAAAGAAAAAAAGGAGAGGCTGGGAGCTTCTGTTGCCGGGGGAGGGGGTGGGCTTGACCAGCCTGAA
>NW_006383018.1:416040-418849 GCF_000327345.1 Myotis davidii | reverse complement strand
ACGGGGGGAGCGCTCCCCAGCCACAAGCCAGGCTGATGGCTGCCAGCACAGTGGTGGTGGCGGGAGCTTCTCTGGCCTCCTCAGCAGCACTAAGGATGTCCAACTGCATCTTAGGTCTGCTGGTAAGTGGACATCCCCTGAGGGCTCCCAGGCTGCCAGAGAGATGTCTGACTGCCAGCTTGGGCCCAATCCCCTGGGGAGCAGGCCTAAGTCAGCAGGTGGTCATCTCCTGATGGGGTCCCAGACTGCGAGAGGGCACAGGCCGGACTGAGGGGGACCCCCCCCATGCACAAATTTTTGTGCACTGGGCCTCTAGTACTATAATAAAAGGGTAATATGCTAATTGTCCCCTTGACCCGGAGGAGTTCAACTGGGAGTTTGACCACTCACTGTGATGTGCACTGACCTCCAGGGGCTGCGTGGAACATGGCAGGTGTCAGCAACGCTGTGCTGGCAGTGGGCAGCAGTGGAGGCACTGCCAGCCCCAGTGGGCACCAACAAGAGTGGGACTGTGGTGGAATGGTAGAGCAAGTGGGATGGTGGGCGGCGCCAGGCCAAGGCAGATGCGAGTGGGGCCCAATTGCCCTGCTGATCGCCACTCAGATGGTGACCAGAGGCAGCAGTGGGGGCACAGGGCTGCCGCCCAGCTCCCAGGAACTGAGGGAGCCTGGCAGGGGCCTGATGACTCAGGCAAAGGGGAATGCACGGGGACCCGGGGGCCCAGGTGCTGCCCAGTGTCCAGAAGTCAGCTGGGACCTTCCCTTCCACACCAGATTCCCGTGCTTCAATCGACAGTCAGGCCTAGGGAACACACCCATGCACAAATTTCATGCAATGGGCCTCTAGTTATATTATAACATAACTTTTTAAGTTATTATAAGATTAAAGGTGTGCCTACCCAATGGTCCAGCAATCTTGATTATTTCATTTATTCTATAAAAATATATACCATGTATTCATATGTGTGTGTATAACTATGTTTAATGCAGCATTGCTTATAACAGTAAAATATTGGAAACAATTAAAATAGATGTAATTTTGAAAAAATAGAGATACACATATAAACACACATACTGACATGGAAAATTGGCCACTGAATATGGACTGTAATTCTATTTAAAAAATAAGCTTGTATATGTGTTTGTGTATCTGTATACATGTATTCAGAGAAGAAAACATGAAAAAATATACACCAAATATCAAATAGTGATTATCATGTGTGTTGGTGGAGGTGGGGTATTAAAGTTTTAGTGTCCAACAGTGTCAACATTTGCTAATACTATGTGATAAGCTCACTGGTGTTTATTACATTATCCTTTGCATTTTATATATTGTAAATAAAAATAAAAACTGGAAAAATGCAGTGTTAGATTTTAAATACTAAGTGCTTTGGTGTCAAGTCTGCACTGATATTTATTTATCAGGACAGAGACCCTAGAAAGACTTTTTCCTGTCATCTTTGAGTATAAATTGGTTATACTGGGAGCCATCATAGCTTCAACTGTCTTATTTTGAACACAGGTCCATGGGAAATGATCCATAAGACTACCCAGACCTGCTTCTAGTGAAGTATGTGTGTTTGTGAATTTGTGTGTGTGTGCGTGTGTGTGTGTGTGATTGTTGCACATGGCCAGCAGTGAAGGATTTGAATGGATGCTGTAATGTTTACACACAATTAAAACTGAATCAGTTTGAGCCATTTTTTTGTGTAAGTTGTTAAGTAACACAAATGTGATTCATTTTTGTATGCTTATTTTTAATGGAGGAACAAAGAGACATAATGGTATTTTTTTTTTTTTGTCTGTGGTGATCTAGGTATGCTCAACATTACAGATCCCTACGAAAAGCTGGAGAAGGACATGACCAAGTAATTTGACATTTTCCTTACTCTTGTAAAGCTTTTCTGTATCTAGAGTGATTGTGGCAATGTTTAAAAGTTTGCATTTAATAAAAATTTACAGTTTTGAGGAGAACAATACTATTGTTAGTTTTCTAGGAGGATATAATGCAGAATTTTTTTAAGAAAATGATTAGCTGCATAAGATATAGAGTTACTAGTAAGTCTAGATTAGATTTACATATGCATTGGTAAATATAGAATACATATACAGGGCAATAAGATTTCAAAGTGGCCTTTTGAAATGTAGAATCAATTAAGAATCACATTGATTTCAATAGCTTTGTAATTATTAGTTAGCTTCCGGGATGTTTTCAATAATGAGGTAATAATGAGATCAGTCAACAGGATTTTTTAAAAACACAGCATGTAATCCTAAACAATTAAACAAAATATCCCAGAATAAATATAATCACTTTTACCTTAACTCACCTCAGGGAAGCTTTTGTTAATGACTTACGTATCTTGAAGTTTGTGCCCAAGAACAGGTTATAAAAGATGTCCAAAGGCATGAGTTGATGAATCAGAAGATAATTCCACATTATCCTATAAGCGATCTGGTAGATTTGAAGAGAATGGAAATGCTTGATCATTTATTGAAAGATGAGAAGCAAGTACTTCCAATATTCATATGGGAAATTTAATATTGGGGAAAATAAAACTGTCCTATAATCACCTTGTAAAGTCTTAAACATAAATATATTTATTTGAGTAATCATAGACTGACAGTTAAAATACATTCACTGATTTTCAAAGCATGAGTTCTACTTGTTAAATAGGATTTCTTTTTAGCTTTGTCTTGCTAGATCGTTCACACTTAGATAATAATTAATCATTGAGTTACCTATTAACTAAAATTTAATATTGGAATTGAATCTCCCCTGATAGACATTGTAAATGACCAAGTGTAGC
>NW_006383018.1:398607-415536 GCF_000327345.1 Myotis davidii | reverse complement strand
CTGAGTCGTGAACAGTGCGATCAGAGACTGGTTATTACATAACCATTTTTATAGCTTTTGTATGGTTCATTCAAACACAGTTATTTGAGGATGGCAAGTAATGAACTTTTTAAAAAATGGGAATATTGATATATTTAATTTTAGAATGTGTGTCTTAATTGCTTAATAAAACCCAACAGTTGTTTGGCATTCTTAAACAGGAAGAGTCAGAGTGAGGAAACATAAATTCAATTTTAGATGATTGAGGGCCTGGTTTTAGAAGATGCTCATGGTTTTCACTGTTAGAGTTTAAACTAGAAGGACTATACGGTTTGCTTCATTAAGCATTTTAGGCTAGCTCACGATGGCCAGTTGGGCAGATGATACAATAATACTTCTTATTTTCAGTTGTCTCTTGGCATCCCAGCTCTGCCAGATTAATAACAAAAAAGCCAGGGGACCATTTCCATCTCTTGGTTTCACTTTCTGGCAAGGGCTGTCACTTCTTTCCACGTGCTAGTGTGCAAAAACACCACCTCAACGTGCGCATCAACTGATGCTGAGGTGTTACAAGCAGGTAGGACAACCGTGGTAGATCTTACCTGATGCTCTGATGCTCCAAGCCTTTCACAACAACTTGCAGTCTCTGTGCTGGGCACTGGCCAAGTGTGTTACATGCATTACTGCATTACGGCTCTTAGTTCCATTTTACCAACTAGAAACCTGAGGCTTAGGCAGGTTAAGCAGCCTGCCTGAGATTACACATCAGGCAAGTGAAGAGCTGGAATTGGAGCCGACGCAGGAAGTGCACTCTTAACCATCCTACTCTGCCAGCACAGAACATAGTTGGAGGTCAGCCTGCTCATTACAGCCCCTTCCTATCTGTTAAGGACCGAAGGGTAGCCAGAGAGCCAATGAGATAAAATGAGTGGTGTGTTTGGGAACGGTGCCCTAATCAGAAAACAGTATATGCAGTTCTTTTCTTGCATTTCAGGTACGCCTATTATTACAGTGGAATCGGAGCTGGTGTGCTTGTTGCTGCTTACATCCAGGTTTCATTCTGGTGCCTGGCAGCTGGAAGACAAATATTTAAAATTAGAAAACAGTTTTTTCACGCTATAATGCGTCAGGAGATAGGCTGGTTTGACGTGCATGATGTTGGGGAGCTTAACACTCGGCTCACAGAGTAAGTACCTAGTTTTATGTGGAACTCAGACGTGGTTTTGATTCTTATTAAGATAAAAGAGATGTCATGACATCTGTTAGGAGATGTGAGTACATCACTTACAGTGGTTCTCAACCTTCCTAATGCCGCGACCCTTTAATACAGTTTCCTCATGTTGTGGTGACCCCCAACCATAAAATTATTTTCGTTGCTACTTCATAACTGTAATTTTGCTACTGTTATGAATCGTCATGTAAATATCTGATATGCAGGATGTATTTTCATTGTTCGCGATCCACAGGTTGAGAACCGCTGACTTAGAAGTAATTGGGAGACTAAGTCTCTTTTGAGCAGCGGCCATGTCTTGTGCATCCTTTTTGTCCCCAGTACATGAGAGGGGACATGAGGGGGGGCCTGCATGGCTAGTGCTGAATGAGGAACCGACTTCCCAGACAAAAGGTGGTCTGCCAGCGAGCAGTAGAGCAAAGCATGACACTTCCTGGGGCTAGAGCTGAGATGTAAACTAGTTAACCCCACTTCCAAACCAACAAAAACTGGATTCAGGAGAAAAGTTCTGTGTTCACAATTCTGACGTCTGTCTCCAACACTGTTTGTTCTTTTAGTGATGTCTCCAAAATTAATGAAGGAATTGGTGACAAAATCGGAATGTTCTTTCAGTCGATAGCAACGTTTATCACTGGCTTTATCGTAGGATTTACACGTGGTTGGGAGCTAACCCTTGTGATCTTGGCCGTCAGTCCGGTTCTTGGACTGTCAGCTGCCATCTGGGCAAAGGTAGGTGACGCCTGTGAATCCAGGCCCTCAACCTATGGCTGCTTTTACCAAATGATGACCCTGACTCTGTACCTGATCCATGGTTTTAAATCTTCTGTTCAAAATCAGTGGGAACCAGCAGATGCCACCTCACTGAGTTCCACCCCTCCTGGGACCCCACGCTGTCCTGGGCCCTGGGGTTATTTGGGGATGAGCGGAGAAAGGAGTAGCTCTCCTATGTCACCCTCTGCCTTCTTAGAAAAGGCATGCTCACCTCTTTAAAGAACTGTGTTCTCTAGTTGTTCTGTGTTCTCTAATTCCATACTCACACAGCAGATAGAAACCCAACTTTAGTGAACCACACATGTGTCCCATTCAATTAGCTTGATTAGTGTTAATGTTTTTGGTTTGGTAGATTTTGTTAATTTATAAATCAGTTTTATCAGCATTATAAATGGTTTTATGTTTATATATATTTAAATCCATTGGTATGAAAATAATTTTAAAAAATACTTCCTACTCCGACATGCATTGTAAATACTAAGCCTGTAGTTCTCTCTCCCGATCACAAAGGCAGAGTAAACTTATTTTCCCCTTTTAAGGCTCAGTGTGGTATTCATTTTAAACCTAGTAAGATGTAAGAGTGTGCTGTGGTGGAGAGATTGGCCCAGTATGTAATTTCTGTTGCGTTTAACACAACTTAAAGAAGGTGCTACAAATTCGTGTGGCAAAAAAGATATCAAATAAAGGAGGGCCCACCAAAGCTGAGGCTAACAACATTAATCAGGCTGCAAACATTCAGAAGTTTCAGATTTTTATTCTGTAGGATAGATGTTGTTTTGTTCTTGCAAACAGTAACTACCATTTATTGGGCATCTACTATGTCAGGCCACTAGATGTGTTATCTTCCTGAAGTATAGCTATTAGATCATCTTACAGAGGAAGAAACTGAAGTTTTGAGGATTCTGTTAATTTGTTGCTCAGAGTAACACAGGGTTTCAATGGTATTCTTGGTGGTTAAATTGCATCTCAGTATCAGTCAGCTGAAATATTTGGCAAAAGCTTCTCATGTGAATCAGTTTTTCTATTGATTAGAATATTAAGTGAGTCAGGTGACCAATTTTTCATATGAGTATTTGTTGATAAACTATACAAAATGTACTGATGTCCGTGCTAGTTAAGTTAGGAAAATAACTCATCTTTTATTAACTAATTATGCATTGCTTCAGATACTATTTATTTGATAACTTGCTTATTACTGGAGACATACATTTTAACCCTCACTCTGCATTCTCTGGGTGTCAGCCATTTAAAAAGGAATGTGGTCCAGTCTGGGAAGCCCCTTTGTCCCTGTGAGCCTGAGGCTGTCCTACCCAACCCAGAGACACCAGGGCAAGAAGGAAGAACAGAAAGGGACCCAGTCCCGGCAACCTTCCTGGTCCAGGACGCCTTTTAGATGGGCACGGGGATTCTCTTTCCCACCCAGGCACAAGTAGGAGCACCCAGCACACTCTGCTCCTAGCAGGCAATACCTGGTGGAATGACCTTGAGAAGCCCCTTTTACCCCCTTAGGTAGCAGAGGCAGGCTCCATAGGAGCCCCAGCAGCTCCAGATAAACACCTCTGACCAAAATAATACTAGCAAGACTCTGAGTATTAAACTGCCAGTAGAACCACAACTCAAAAAAGTAGGCCAAAACGAATACAAAAAAAAATGATGAATGTGAACTGCAATTGAAAGTTTTTTTAAAAAAATAGTAGGCCAAAACTCGCATGCTAAACCCAAAGAGGGTTACTCCTTGTTAAAATAAAGGTTTAAACAGGACTCAGAGTCTCCTAACATAATAGATAAAAGGTCCAGGATATAATAAAATTTTACTTGTCACTCCTAGGACCAAGAAAACCACAACTTGAATGAGAGAAAGACCAATTAAACCGACTATAAGTCAGACGCTAGAATGATTTGACAGGAATTTTAAAATGGCTAGTATAAAAATGCTCCACTAAGCCCTTACAAATTCTCTTGAAACAAAAGAAAATATCAGCAATGAAATAGTTAATAAAAAAGAACAAAGTGAAATTAGAGAAATGGAAGATACAACAACAGACTAATCAGGATGGATGAGCTCTTTCAGTGCGTGGAGATGATAGGATAGGATCAGCGCATCTGGAGATGGAACAATAGAATTCATCTATTCTGAAACGGAGAAAATGAAAAGGCTCAGGGACCTGGGGGACAATAGCAAAAGATCCAAAAGACAATCATTTATTACCATTGGAGTCCCAAAAGGTAAGGAGAAAGAGAGTGGGACTGAAGGAATATTGGAAGAAATAATAGCTGAAAATGTCAACCCAACAATAGCAGGCTATCCTTCAACAACTGAATGGTTAAACGAACTATGGTACATGGATACCGTGGAATACTACCTGCCAATAAAATGGAAAAAACTCTGGATATACTTAACAACCTCAGAGAATTATACTGGGGGTGGAGGAGTGGGGGAGGGAGAGCCATTCAAAAAGGCGACAAACCATATGATTCTATTTATGTAACATTCTTGGAATGACAAAATTATAGACTGAGAACAGATGAGTGCTTTCCTGAGGTTGGGGGTAGTTGGGGAGGGGAGGAGAGGTAAGGGGTAGGGTAAAGGTGGCTATGGCTATGAAAACTAACATATGGGATCCTTGTAATGAAATTGCTCTGTGTCATGACTGTAGTCACATGAACATACAGAGGTGATAACATTGCTTATATCTAAATACACACACCCACACAAATACATGTAAAACTGGTAAATCCGAATAACATTGATGGATTATATCAATGTTAAATTCCTAGTTGGGACACTGTTCTGTAGTTTCCCAGATGTTACTATTGGGGACAGTTGATGAAAGGTGCATGGGATCTCACTGTCTTGCTTCTTACTACATGTGAAACTATAGTTATCTCAAAAACAAAAGGTATCCATTATCTCAAAACCAAAACTTCGTTGAGAAATAGAAAAATGAAGGTCAAAATATCTATAGTGATAAAAATGTATTGCTTCCAAACACATGAGTTTGAATAATATAAGATTGCCTATAGTAGACAGTTTTTAACTTAAAGACTGATACTAATTAAGCTTTGTTAAGAAATTGTCAGCCTTTGGAAGAAGGGATGGGTCAGTGATTCTTCATATTGTTTATGTGGGTAGTTGTAATAATGGAATCATCACCATTTGATTACATTAGACTAACAGTGGAAGTTGCCTTTTTATATCCCCAAGAATAGTTTGGAAGGCTTCTTTTTAACAGGCATGATCTCTTCAAGTACAAAAGCAAAACAAAACACTTAGTGAAGATTTTCCCATAGTTTTGCTTACCCATATGCTTATAATTATGGAATCTCATGGGGAAGGCGGGGAAAGAACCAGGTTTATTGAATGTTGTATGGTACTTGATATATTTAACAGTGACTTAAAATAGCATATTTTGAAACTCCTAATTCAAAAATATTTCTGGTAATCTTCTTGTTGCCTGCCTCAGTTGTGGGTGACTGTTGTGGGCTGATGTTTTAAGAGAAGCAGAGAAAAATAGCTGAAGCATATTGGATGTGCCTCTCATATTATGCAGCGTGTTTGCTCAGGGATGGCATTGAGCTCCCTGGCTCAGACCCAGCGCTGTGAATGATTCAGGCAGGTGCCGCCCTGGGAAAATGGCTGTGAGAAGTCAGCAAGGCCTGGTGTGTCGGGGGATATTAGATAAGTGCATGCAGCACAATACCTGCCCGTAGGACATAGTTAATAAGTGTTTGCTTGCTTTCACCCACCCATTCCTACATCTGCCACAGCTCCTTTTTACTTTGACACACAGCAAAGGAAGAAGTGCACTGTTAAAACTAAAACAGCTTTGAGCTCTTTATGACGAGAAGGAATAGACTCGTAGTACTTATGCAAGTGAGTCTGCAAATGCCTGTAAATTATTGATGAAACAGTGTAATATGGTTAATCAGTATTGTGTTATGAACTGCTTGTGTGTAACCTTTAGCTAGATGGTTGACTACGTAGGCATTCCAGGTATAAATAGTAACCTTGGCTCTTCGCCCATGCCAGGTGATTTGATTTTCATAATAGGGCCCATTAGGACTAGAGTTCACAGATGTCAATGGATGGTTTCAGAGAGTGAATCCCTCTAGGCGAGCAGGGGTCGCCTAAGACCATACTGCATATAAGATATTTACATTACAATTCATAACAGTAGCAACATTATAGTTATGAAGTAGCAACGAAAATAATTTTACAGCTAGGTCACAACATGAGGAACTCTATTTAAAGGGCCAGAAGGTTGAGAATCACTGCTGTAGGTTGTTCTTTCAGGCCGTATGGTTCATTCAAGCCATATGGCATCAGGCTTGAATCCTGGGTATTTTCTTTATTTTTTATTTTACTTTTAAATATATTTTTATTGATTTCAGAGAGGAAGGGAGAGAGAGAGAGAGAGAAACATCAATGATGAGAATCATTGATTGGCTGACTCCAGCACACCCCCTACTGGGGATTGAGGCCACAACCCAGGCACATGCCTCTAGGACCGGAATTGAACCCAGGACCCTTCAGTCCACAGGCTGATGCTCTATCCACTGAGCCAAACCAGCTAGGGCCTGGGTATTTTCTTTATTTGTAAAATGATGTAATCTCTTCATCCCTCCATTTCCTCACAGATATAGTGGGGACAATAGTACCTACTTCACTGTGCAATTGAGAAGAGTAAATTAGATAGATCCTGTGTATTTAAAGTACCCTGTACTGTTTCTTCCACAGAATAAATGCCTAGGAACCAGAAAGAGGAATCAAAGAACACCCATAAAACAAAGCCCTCCCTGGTGGCTGCATGTATTGTTTTGCTCAGCAGTGCCAGCTTTGATGGCATGTGAAACTTGCTTGTCGCCAGCATTCTTCTGGCTCACACTTCTGAACCAGAGTACCATGAGCAATTGCTGCGTTTCCTTGGTGTAATGCCCTTTTCCCACATTTGCTTATGACTACATGCATATGTTTAATTTAAGATCTCTCCAGACTCCTAGTTTTATTTATTCAGATCAGGATTCCTGAAACATTCAGTGAGAAAATAGTATTTTAATGGAATTTATTATATACTAGAGGCCCAGTGCATGAAATTCCTGCATGGATAGGGTCCCTAGCCGCTGCCGGCTGTCGGCTGGGGCCTTCCTTTGTTCCACGCCGCCCCCTGGTGGTCAGCGCACATCATAGTAATCGATCTAACTCCCAGTCTTGGGGACACTTTGCATATTAGGCATATATATATATAATCAGCTCAGTTCTAAAAGAATTGAAGTGTCTCACAGAGTGAATATCCATATACTAAAATTTAGAATGTCATGACCAAAACCAAATAAAAGACAGATTTTGTTCAATGAATATATTAATGTACCAGCAGCATCTATGTATATATTTGTATTTTACAAATGATAAAATGAACTTGTTAAAAAATTTACATGATCTGAAATTGCATTTTTAAACAGATATTATCTTCATTTACTGATAAAGAACTCTTTGCATATGCAAAAGCTGGAGCAGTAGCTGAGGAGGTCTTAGCAGCAATTCGAACTGTGATTGCTTTTGGAGGACAGAAGAAAGAACTGGAAAGGTTTGAATCTCTTTTTAAGTTGATAGGAATGTTAAATTCTGTTTCATCTTTTATTCCCATCAGGTTGACAATGTATATGTTTCTTTAAACAGCTTCATCCATATTACAGCATGTCTAATATTCTGGAGAAGTTGTGATTCTAGTTGTACTCTTCTTTTTGTTATTGTTGTTAATGTCATATACTTGGGTGTGTTTTTTTTAACCATTTAAACAATTTTCCAGTTACAGTTTACATTCAATATTATTCTGTATTAGTTTCAGGTGTACAGCATTGTGGTTAGATAATTATATACTTTACAAAGTAGTCCCCTGATATTTCCAGTACCCACCTGGCACCATACATAGTTTTTACAATATTATTGACTGTATTCTCTATGCTATAATTTACATCCCCATGACTATTCCTAACTAACAATTTGTACTGCTTAATCCCTTCCCCCTTTTCACCCAGTCCCTTAACTCTCCTCCCCCTCTGGCAATAATCAATCTGTTCTCTGTATCTATGAATTTCTTCTTATATCTGCTAATTCAAAGCATTTCCTAGAGTCTCCTAGGTGGGTAATGGCATAAAAATAGTTCCTCGGTGCTGAACCATTTTATACCTGGTGATAATGTTTCCATCTAATAAATTCTTATTTCTTTCTGTATTTGATTTAATTGACACATACCATCCTTGATTTTCTAAGATTGAATGAGTATTTTGTGTAATATCTACAGGGACATGTTAATTTCTGGTTCACTTCCCCTCTTGCCTGGCCCCTGATCAGTAGCTCTGCTCCATGATTTAGAAGATAAAAATATAATTAAAAAGCACATATGTGCAAAAGTTCAAAATCTTTTTAACTTGTCTGTTAATATTTCCCTGGCAACTACTTATATTCCCTCTTATTAGAGTTCTGGGAGTATACACGGTAATTTATTGAAATTTAGAATATCAGATTCATTGATTTCTGAGCAGCAATCGAGTTTACTTAAAATAACGTCTGATATTATAGTATTTTAGGTTACGAATATTTCTTTTAGAAAATAGGAAAAACTAAACTATATTGTTTGGGAGGTTATGCATTGTTTGTTAAAGCCATAAAGGAAAATGGGAATTTTTGTAACCAGGATAATGATTACCTGTCCAGGGGATAAGGAGTTGTGAGTCATAGTGGGACACAGAGCAGGGGGTTTCTGTGGGGCTGACGGTGTTTCATTTCTTGACCTCAGTTGTGGTTACGTGGCTATTCACTGTATAACTATTCTTTAAACTGTACATATGTGTTTGGAGTAGCCTTTTGTTCATATGCAACATTTTACCCCACAAAGATGTCCTTTAAGAATGATTTGTGATGATGCAGTACTATAGTCCAAAGGAAAGACCCATCTTGATTTTTTGCTAAGGTTTTTGCTCTTCCCTTAAGATACATCTGACTACTAAACTGAGAAGTCTTCCTTAGTGACCAGGCAAACATCCAGTAAGATAAATCCCTTCTTTTCCTAGAGCTTAAATTCTAACAGGGCAGAGGAAGGGTACAGACAACCACAAAAAAATAAAAATAGAAATAAAGCAGGGGGGGTAAATATTATTGGGAAATAAAATACTTTTTTAGAGTCATAGGGGTTTCTGTGTAGAGATGTTATTCAGGAAGTTCTTTCTGAGTAGTTGATGCTTGAGTAGACAGAGAATGGAGGTTTTAACTTGGGATTCTTTCCAGTTTTCCTCAGTGGAAAGGTGGACCAGAAAAGTACGATGGCCACCAGCACAGGGAGACAAGCAAAGCATGTCTGCATCTTCCTCATTTCTGAGCCAGAGAAAAGCATTTCCCCATGGAAATTAAAACCTCAGGCCTATACCTCTGCACAGTAGGGTCTGAATTTATATAGTCTACAGGCCACGGAAACAAAGAGTAAGAGTACTAAATAAAAATAAAAGCTATAATGATTGGAAAATAAGACCAACATTTTCATTATTCATAGATGATATGATTGTATGCATGGAAATTCCTGTAGAGCCTGCAGACTAACAGCATAAAGTAAGATCTGAGAACCTGATCAGGATTCAGAAAAAAATGGCATTCCGGGAACCAGCAGTGGCCAATTAGGAAATAGATAGTATTGCACCGTTCTAAGGTGCACATTTTTCTGTCACAACTCATCTTCTCTGGCATTGAGATAAATCCTACGATCAGTGTCTTTTTACAATTGCTATAGATCTGGATGGAGGTCGATTCTTCCAGGTGGGACTTGGGTTTGCGCCATTCATTCACTGGGGTCACTGATCCGAGACCACCTTACATTAACTTCTTTGTCTACACTGGTAGTATGAATTCACACTCCAGGCCTGCATGGATACTGCCTTATGGTGCAGATTCCCAGGGGAGGTTTTTCCCTGCCTTTACCTATTGCCAAGGTTGAAACACAAGTTCTCCTGCTGTCACTTTCCATGTGGCATGTGCTTATTATACTGAGGCTCTAGACCAGCCGTGGGCAAACTACTGTCTGCGGGCCGGATCCAGCCCGTTTGAAATGAATAAAACTATTGAAAAAAAAAGACCGTACCCTTTTATGTAATGATGTTTACTTTGAATTTATATTAGTTCACACAAACACTTTATCCATGCTTTTGTTCCGGCCCTCCGGTCCAGTTTAAGAACCCATTGTGGCCCTAGTTTGCCCACCCCTGCTCTAGCCCTTTGGGTCCCACCTGTATATGAACTGATGCTACATAAAATAACAGAATAGGCCCTAACCAGTTTGGCTCAGTGGATAGAGCGTCAGCCTGCGGACTCAAGGGTCCCAGATTCGATTCCGGTCAAGGGCATGTACCTTGGTTGCGGGCACAAATCAATGTTTCTAACTCTCTATCCCTCTCCCTTCCTCTCTGTAAAAAATCAATAAAATATATTTTTAAAAAAATAACAGAATAGCAATACTTCCTACAATTAATCACATCCTAAACTTGAGAAATATGGTACTTTTGAAAGATTATTAGCAACAACATTATAATGAGATATGGGATATAACCTGGGTAGAAGGGAGAGGGCATTATGGGAGTCAAGTCCAATATGCAGAACTTAGGTGAATCTGATCATTTTAGTTCACTAAAAGTGTAAAGAAATCAAGATATTTTTTAAATGGAGTGTTTTAATTAGTAGGTACAGAAAGAATTTTGTCCCCTAGAGAAGATGGTGATCAACTTTTTATTATAAGAATAAGCAAGTGAAGTGGGCCTACATAGTCCTATTTAAAGATTCATTTTATATATGGAAGCATTTCTTCAGACGATAAGTTACTGGGATGTATCTTTGAAAGAACAACCTCCCCTGGAAAATTGGAAATTAGTTTTGTCTGAGATTAAGAGTTGATTAAAGTCTATAACCTGAAGGCCTAAGGTTCTTTCCAGCTTGCCCATTTCTTAAAAGTTCATTTATTCAACAAATTTAACCAGCATCTACCACATGACAAGCACTGTGCTAGGCTCTGGATTGTCAATGAATCGGAAAGAGAGGATATTTGCCCTTATGTGATCCTTAGTCAAAATAGTAAGGTAGAAAAAAAGGGGAGGAAGGAAAGTAAGAAGGAATATAAGAAAGACATCAAAGAAGCAGATTATAGATTTTTAAAACATGCAGTGAACCAATCAAAGAGTGTGCTGATGAAGGTGAGGAGGGCAAATTTGCTTTAAATATGGTGGTCAGGAGTGCATCTCTGAGGAGGTTCCATCTAGGCTGAGACGGAAGGGATGAGAAATGGCCTTCCCGGGTGAGGGCCGGGATAGTAGAGGCTTTTGGATGTCCTGAGGTGGCAATGACTGTAGGAAATACAAGGCTCCTGTGGCTGGAGCTCAGCTGAGCCAGGGGAGATTGCGATAAGAGAAGCTGTTGAAGGTGGGTCAGGCCATAACGTGGGGAATTGCAAGTTGTGATGAGGAATTAGGATTTTATTCCAAGGGCATAGAGAAGGGGTCGAGGATCTTAAAGAAGGGAACGGGTGTCCATATCATGTTTAAAAGTAGAGGCCTGATGCACGAAAATCGTGCAAGAGTAGGCCTTCCTGCGCTCTGTACCAATCCGTGCAGGTGCCCGACGACCGTGATGCTTTATCTCACAGGCTTATTGGCCAGGTGAGGGGCACACTTGGCGTCACACATTGTTGCGGTGCTCCGCCTCTTCCCTCAGGGCTTGATTTGGACTGAAGGTAAGAGTTGGCCTCCCTTCCTCCAGCTGCTGGCACCGGCTTCCCTCTGGCACCTGGGACCTGGGCTGGCTTCCCTCCAGCCCTGGCTTTGTCTGGAAGGATGTCCAGAAGGACGTCTGGTCTAATTAGCATATTACCCTTTTATTATTATAGATTATTTCTCTGTCTGTGATTGGTCTGGTGAATAGAAGAGAGCAGTTAAAGAGTAGAGCCAGGTGGGCTAGTGGGAAGGCTGCAGTAGTGGTCCAGGTGAGAGGGCTTACTGTGGCCGAGACTGCTGCCAGGAGATGGGTGACAGGTACATAGATTTGGGATATATAATTTGGTGGTAGAATTGATAAAACTATTCTGAGACCAAATATAACCCTTCAGTTTCTTCCCCTTCCCTTCTCTGCTTCCAAATAGACAAGCAACTAAGGTCTCTCAGTCTCCCTCTTCAGATTAGCAGGTGCAGGAGGAAACTTAAAATGAAAATTAACCAGGATTTAAAATGAATTTAATCATTAGTAGAGAATTGTTTTGTTCTCTTTAATTACATTTTTTTCTCTCTGCATGTGTCTTGCAAATGTTTATCTATTAGTGTTGCTTTTTATTTGCTTAATTAAAATTGTTCCTTGCTCTTGGAAGTGGCTAGTAAATATTTTTATAATATTTAAGAAGAATTTTTTTTCTAATTATCAATGTTTTTGTTGTGTGACTTTATTCCATTTTAGGAATTCCTACTTTAATTACCATTTTCATACTAATGCTTTTAGTGAATTTAATAGCTGATTTTGTATTGTGACATTTTTTATGGCAATGCTAATCAAAAAGTAAAAGGAGTATTGTTTATGTCTCCCCCCTTCCTTCCTTACCCCTTCCTTTTTTTTAATTTATCTTTTCTGGTATCTAAATGATTTTCTTCCTTGTTGCTTCTTCCTACGCAAATGTTTCCTCTGGCTGCATGCGACATCAGTGAAAGATTTCTACATTAGTCTCTCGGTAAGCAAGAACTGAAATAAAGGAGATAACAGGGTGTGAGTCATAACCGTTAAAGTTCTTTAAATGTAATCATGTATAATTTATGCTTAGTAGTACTTTTCACCTCAGATCAACTCATGATATATATATATATATATATCAACGATTGAAACATCTTTCTCAAAGATAATTTTTTTGTTCAAAGGTTAAAACTGGCAAGTTGGGGATTGACATTTTTGGAGGGAGAAACTCTAATAATATGTTACTATTTTATCACCATAAAGTTCTGTTTAAATTTGGTCTTCGGCGAACATGGGGGCCATGTAAATTTCATTCGACAGACTTTCCCAACTAGTAGAGTAGCTGGTTAAAAAAAGTCATGAGGCCAAGAAAGAATGCATGTTTCCATCTGAGCAGGGCTTGAACCACTCTGTACATGCGAATGGAACAAACATCCAAAGGAAATTAGTATAACATTTAAATGGTCCATGTTTTTGTAGATTAAAGACCTCAAAATATGAATTCTATATGGAAGTAAGTTCTTTTATCACAACAATTATGAACTCCTTTCCATAAGGCAATGGTCTAAGTTCTGCAGGGTGTTGTGATTAAGAGGATAAAGACAGATTTAAAGCTTAATTATAATCTGTCCTATTTCCCTACTAATATTACCTTGATTCTATATTTTCAAAGATCCTTCCTTTACTTTAAATTTGGTCCCCATGATCTTATCTCCACATCTTTTTTGAGCAAAATAGTCTGTTGTGTTCCTTTCAAATGAAGATGAAGTTACAGACAGTATCTCCTTTCACTTTAACATCACTGCTCCCCACGGGTTTAAAAAGTACTAACGTTTGGGAGGATGCTTTAGATCATTAGAACTGGAGGGAGAAAATCTTATCAGCGGACACCAACATTGTTTTTGCTTTTTATTTGCTTCCTTGCTGTTGCCCTCTTTTGTATAATTTGAAGTGCTATGTAATACTCTTTACATTTAAATAAACTGTATGGTTTAATCTTATTTCCATAGTGATTATTTTTAAAATAATCAGTTGAAATTTGCTGTACTTTCTGTGAGAAGTATTCATGGGTATTCTCCAAGTGTGGCTAATATAGTGGAGACCTTTGTACTGTGAACAGGGTACACGGTCCTCAATGTGCTGAGATTGTTATTGTCTTAGTCCTTGAGGCCTGGGGTGGGTGACCTGGGCCACCAGGCCAGAGCCCCTTCCTCCAGCAGCGGGCAGCCATGACATGACCGTGTTGGGAGCGGTGACTGAGGGACTAGGATGTAGGCAATGTGTAGAAAGACTAAGGAAGGGGACACTGCTACATAATGAGGGATTATTATATATTTTTAAGCCTGCTCATTTTTTTAGGTCAGTGATTTTTTAAAATAAATGTCAATGGAAATAAGATAAACTACATAGTTTATTTAAATGTAAAATGTATTGCATAACATTTCACGGCTCTCAAAATGCTCCTACACCTATGTCGAACAAACTCAAAAGAGACTGGGGGCTTTGCTAGAAATAAATGACTAAGATTTATTCCCGGTTCTTATAGTATGCAAACTAGAAACAGCGAAGCAAAACCCCAGAAGTGTTCTGATGAGGAAAGAAAAGTTAAGCGTTCTTATAATAAAAATCGTATCCTTGAGAATAATCAGTTCTGCATTCTTAGCCCCACGATTGGCCCAGAACCATTACCTGTCAGATGTCAGGTGATCTGGATGATGGATGCCACTTGGTGTGGAGGATAGGCACCAGGAGGTCTGGTCTTGTCCCGAGTTCTTTGGTGGATAGTCAGAGGGTTATCTGCAGTTAAGTAAATGTCTGGGCATTGAAGCAAGACTGGAAAGTTCAAAAGTTTTCATTTCCCAGCTTGTTAAAGCAGGAATAGAAACACTTCATGCCTCAGCCTACTGGCTTTGAATGATTTAGCAGCTTGACCATAGTGACTCCATTTTATTTCTTTACCCTTTTCCTCACTTTTTTCTTTCAGTTGGTTCTTCTAGTAGACGCACAGGGATGCAGGATGGGGTGCAGACTGTCTCCAGAGCTTCTGTAATATTCAGAGACTTAAAGGACTTACTTATGTTGAACACTATCTAGCGTTATATCTTCGGATTATTAATACATTTTAAAAGCATGCAGATTGTAAGGGAAAGTACAGTGTTCATAGTGTCTGTTTTGTTTTGTATATGAAACAATGCCAGTGTTAGAAGTTTGCTAACTATTATTCCACTTATTTCACTGTTGCTTAGGCCAACAGAGAAGGGGCTTTTAGAAGACTTCCCCCACCAACTAATCTCTGTAAGACTCAGTTTCCTCTTCTACAAAAAGAGATTAAATAGTTCTAACATCCTAGGGTCAATGTATGGAAAAAAAAAGAGAGAAAATATGTGTAAAACACCTACCATGGGGCTGGGCACATTCTAAATAATCAACAAGCATCATGCTCTATTGACCCATTTCACATGTTTATGAGTATATGTGATCATTTTTGTTACTCCTCCCAGGTACAACAAAAATTTAGAAGAAGCTAAGAGAATTGGGATAAGGAAAGCTATTACGGCCAACATCTCTATGGGCGCTGCTTTTCTGCTGATCTATGCTTCGTATGCTCTGGCATTCTGGTATGGGACCTCCTTGGTCCTTTCAGGAAAATATTCTATTGGAAAAGTACTCACTGTAAGTGATATTATATTAAGAATCACTGTTTAAAATGCCAATGAAATTGCAGTGTGGTCTTGGCTTGACTATTGGAGAATATATCTTGAAGAATGAATGAATAACACAGACATGCACTATTAGGTTAAAAAGGAAATTAGATGTATTCAACAACCAGTTTTGTCTTTTTTGTAACCCCCCTTGAAAAGTCTATCCTGTGGCCTATGTTATAATAACATCACCCGTCTCTATAGCATAAACTTTTCATTAGTTGAGATTATTTCTTTGTGCCATACACTATGCTAAGCACTTTACTTTTATTTTCTGATTTACTATTCATAACAATAAATGGCAAAATACACTTGAACTTCTTTTCAGAATCTTTTGAATGACAGCTAATACACCTAACCAATTTTTGGAAGCATAGAGTGCTATTCTTCCTAAAAGAATATGCTGTTTGGAGTTTCTCTGCCACATAGATCTTTGTACAAGTATAGAAGGCTTGCCATTTGATGCTATCCTTTTGTATTTAAAGACAATGAACTATTCACTGACCAAGCTCAATCTACATCTTTTTAAAAAAATGTTTTTATTGATTTCATAGAGAGGAAGGGAGAGGGAGAGAGAGAGAAGCATAAATTGACTGCCTCCTGCATACCCCCTACTGGGAATCGAGCCCACAACGGGGCCATGTGCTCTGACCGAGAATTGAACTGACAGCCTCCTGGTGCCTGGGACGATGCTCAATCAAATGAGCCACACAGACTGGCCGGGCTCAGTCTGCATTTTGATCTAATAAAGTACATATTGTTAGATGTGTCACTTGGTTCCTTTTTCACAGGCGAAGTAAAAGTACCTATATTCAGTAAATGACAGACCCAACTATTTGGTTGAGTCCCTTAAAAACAGTTCCCTTTCTCAGGAAACAGGTTGGTAGTGTAGATCTGATAATTGTGTCTCTTGTTTTTTCAGACCGTTGCCTCATGCACAATGTATAGGGCTCTTCAGTTAAGAATGGTTTTAACCAAAAAGCTTGTATTAGGATAGTGATACTGTGGGTGAACCTAGGTTGGCAAGAGAAGTGTTCTGCTTACTTGTGATGTAGATAGGCAGTTTTAAATCCAGTATTCACTGAACACAGATCTGCCTTTCCAACTGGAACCATCAAGAGTAGGAGCAAGCACAGGATTTGATATCAGGCCCACGTGTTTCAAATTCCAGCCTACAACTTTTAGCTGTAAGATTTGGGGCGGCCACATACAGACTTTTCAAGCCTTCATACCTCTTTTGCCAAATATAACTGGCAGTATTGTTGTAAGGACTAATTGATAAAATAAATATAGAATCACTTAGCAAAATTCCTTGTATGTAAATTCTTGGGGACTAAAATTACTGTGTGTTTTAGAAAGAAAGGAAGTGGCATCAGTTCTCTTTAACCCAGATGAGAAACAAAGTCAAAGCCAGGTCTTTATCCATAAGACACTGATTTGGGCAAAATAAAAACCTATTTACCAGACCTCAAAGAGAACACAGTTTGGGGGGGGGGGCA
>NW_006383018.1:381073-398590 GCF_000327345.1 Myotis davidii | reverse complement strand
ACCTGGTAAAAAATAATGCCTTAGGTGTGTGTCCTTTATAATTTACAAAATATTTTTATATATACTGTTTCATTTGATACACCAGCTCTAAGGTTGCTGGGTATGGAAAATAGAATCTTGCCTGTTTTTGCAAATGAAGAAATTGAAACCCAGAAACTCTAGAAGGATTGCCTGGAGACATATAGCCAATTAATGCTTAGCCCAGGATTCAGACCTAGACCTTGTGTGTCTCCTACTCGGGTGTATTTCCTCTATCTTCTCCTGATGATCTAAACCAAAATTCAAGAAATATTAAAATATTCTATTATACTAGTAATAGTCTGGTCCTATAGAATTTACACACTGAGCAAGTAAGGCTAACCCTGCATTCTAAGTTGAAAAGTACTTAAACTTTTAAATATTTTTAAAGATATTTTTAACACCCATTATTTATATGTTGCCTTGCCATTTTAAAATTTAATAAGTTGTATTAAGAAAAAAGAGTATAAAAAAAATTGTCTAAACAGTGCCTCAGTAACTTGACGATTTTCCTTCACATTCTTCAGGTCTTCTTCTCTGTGTTAATTGGGGCCTTTAGTATTGGACAGGCATCGCCAAGCATTGAAGCATTTGCAAATGCAAGAGGAGCAGCATATGAAATCTTCAAGATAATTGATAATGTAAGTCTCCGCTGGCTGTTTACCCAGCTATTTAAAAGTTTTTCTAGTTCCAAAGTAGATTTCTTTATCACTTGTTCCAACTCTCCACAAATGTCACACAAACCTAGTTAAATCTTCTGGTATTTTATTCTGTTTAGAAGCCAAGCATTGACAGCTATTCGAAGAATGGGCACAAACCAGATAATATTCAGGGAAATTTGGAATTCACAAATGTTCACTTCAGTTACCCATCTCGAAAAGAAGTTAAGGTACAATGATAAATGACTAATCAATGATTCAATGATGTATTGAATAAAGAATTTCTCATACTTTCCTTTAGAGACTTTAAAAGAATGTGAATATTTAAACCTCATTTTGAATTCATTTGTCCGTTCATAGTCCTGTGCATTGCTCTGAAGTTTATTTCTCATTCGTCCTGCTAGATCCTGAAGGGCCTCAACCTGCAGGTTCGGAGTGGGCAGACGGTGGCCCTGGTTGGGAACAGCGGCTGTGGGAAAAGCACCACCGTCCAGCTGATGCAGCGGCTGTACGACCCCACGGAGGGCATGGTGAGAGGGCGCTGGCCGGGCTAGATGCTGCAGCGATCACAGTACCATTGCAGACCACACGCTCCAGTGCCACAGTGAATAAAATTCACACTTTTCATTTCAGGTCAGCATTGATGGACAGGACATCAGGACCATAAACGTCAGGTATCTGCGGGAAATTACTGGAGTGGTGAGTCAGGAGCCTGTGCTGTTTGCCACCACAATAGCCGAAAACATTCGCTATGGCCGTGAAAATGTCACCATGGACGAGATTGAGAAAGCTGTCAAGGAAGCCAATGCCTATGACTTTATCATGAAACTGCCTAACGTAAGTTCTTCTTTTATTAAAAAAATATTTTTATTGATTTTTTTACAGAGGGGAAGGGAGTGGGATAGAGTTAGAAACATCGATGAGAGAGAAGCATCGATCAGCTGCCTCCTGCACACCCCCTACTGGGCATGTGCCTGCAACCAAGGTACATGCCCTTGACCGGAATCAAACCTGAGACCCTTCAGTCTGCAGGCCAACACTCTATCCACTGAGCCAAACCGGTTAGGGCATAAGTCCTTCTTGATCTTTGTCATGCTAGAGGTTCAGAGACTAGAATGCTGACCTAATGCTTAACAAGTTAGGAAACTGTGATCTGGAGGAATCTTCTAAGAAGGGAAATCCAGACAACTTCAGATTTTAAAGCTCTAGCAGCCAGTCAGATTTTTTTTTTAAATATATTTTATTGATTTTTTACAGAGAGGAAGGGAGAGAGATAGTCAAAAACATTGATGAGAGAGAAACATCGATCAGCTGCCTCTTGCACATCTCCCACTGGGGATGTGCCCACAACCCAGGTACATGCCCTTGACCAGAATCGAACCTGGGACCTTTCAGTCCGCAGGCCGACGCTCTATCCACTGAGCCAAACAGGTTTCGGCCCAGCCAGTCATATTTTTGAAAAGGAAGGTTGGTTATTGCCAAGTTTTAAGGAACTGGATTGTATTACCTGTGAGGCTGGCATGGTCTAGGGCAGTGGTTCTCAACCTTCCTAATGCCACGACCCTTTAATACAGTTCTTCATGTTGTGGTGACCCCCAATTTCATTGTTACAAATTGAACATAATTAAAGCACAGTGATTAATCACAAAAGCAATGTGTAATTATATATGTGTTTTCTGACGGTCTTAGGTGACCCCTGTGAAAGGGTCATTCGAGCCCCCAAAGAGGTTGCAACCCACAGGTTGAGAACCACTGGTCTAGGGCAGTGGTCGGCAAACCGCGGCTCTTTGGTCCCTTGAGTGTGGCTCTTCCACAAAATACCATGTGCGGGCACACATGTTCAGTGCGAAGATGACTTAAAACTTTAAGTAAAGTTTATTAAGTTAATTTTAGGGAACGTTGTGGAGTGAAAAAAGATGTAGTGTCGAGGATTGAGAAAGGTATGTTGAGATGGTTTGGACATATAGAGGGGATGAACGAAAAGAGATAGATGAAACAAGTATACAAGACGAGTGTGGATGGGCTCTGGGAGAGTTGGAAGTAAAATTTGGCTCTCAAAAGAAATTTCAGTCGTTGTATTGTTGATATTTGGCTCTGTTGACTAATGAGTTTGCCGACCACTGGTCTAGGGGATTCCTTCCCATCTTAAAACGGGAGCTGAGATAGCTTGTGCTTCTGTTAAATCATCCTGTGTTTTCTGCTGTAGAAATTTGACACCCTGGTTGGAGAGAGAGGGGCGCAGCTGAGTGGCGGACAGAAACAGAGAATCGCCATCGCTCGGGCCCTGGTTCGCAACCCCAAGATCCTGCTGCTGGATGAGGCCACGTCAGCCTTGGACACTGAAAGTGAAGCAGTGGTTCAGGCGGCTCTGGATAAGGTGTGTGAGCCTCAATTCAAACAACCCTGATTCATAAGCATTAGATCATCTCACCTTAAGTTATTCTTAGTATTTTTATTTATTGATTTCTTTTGAGAGAAAGCAAGGTAGAGAGAGAGAGAGAAAGAAGCATCAGTTTATTGTTTCACTTATTTATGCATTCATTGGTTGATTCTCTTATGACAAACTTGGCGTATCAAGACGATGCTCTAATTAACTAAGCTACCTGGCCAGGGCCTTAGTATTATTTTTTTTTAAGTAAATTTTCAATCGCTTCTAAAGTGATTCCTTCCACTATCAAAATAAAATAAGCAGGCCTCTGGATCTGTTTGTTTCGTTTCTATTTACTTATTTTTTTAAATAGAGATGAATAAACTCCCATTAAAAGGTACTTGCACATTTTTAAAATTAAACAATGAGAAATACAGACTCAAAGGAAAATGGGTCTTTATTGTAATCTTGAAAATGTAGTTTTAGAGAAAACCTGTTATTGAGGTTTTGTGAGTTTTTACTTTTGTCGACAAGAGGGAAATATAATCCGTAGGTTCACGTTTAATTTCCAAGATGTTAAAGGCTTAATGAAGACTCCATGCGAAATGAGAAACCTCTTATCCCCCAGAGAGAGACCATGACATGTCCTTGACTAGCAACAGGGTTTGAACTTCCTCCAATTCTTGAGTTGGTGTGAGTCATTCACCAAAGAGGATTTGAGTGCTTCTTCTGTGCCAGGCACTAGGTGCTGTGTCCCTGGCATACAACGTAACCAGGCCAGCTCCGTGAGGACGAGGAATGTGGAGATCTTTTAACCCAAAAGCGCTCTGAGTGGAAGTGTCACAGTAGAATTCAAAGATGAACTCGTATTTGTCCCAACTCTTCCTCTCTCTAATAATAAAACAACACTGCATGTTCCTTTAAACATCCCGTCATTGTGCTTAATAGATTGTTGAGGGAGGAAAAAGGTTATAAAAATTGTGTGGTGTTTTCCGCCTTCGCTCTGCTTATCTGTAATTTCACATCTGTGTTTTCTTATTATTCTACAATAGTATTAACTTATAAATAAAAACTATTTTAAAATGTTGCATTTAAAAATACTTTCTGCTGCCCTGACTGGTGTGGATCAGTTGGTTGGGCATCTTCCCATGCACTGAAAGGTTGCTGGTTTGATTCCCAGTCAGGACACATGCCCAGGGTGCGTGCGGGCTCAATCCCCCATAGACGGCTTGCAGGAGGCAGCTGATAGATGTTTCCCTTTTACACCGATATTTCTCTCTCTCCTGCTCCCTTCCTCTCTCTCTAAAAATCAACAAAAAAGTATTAAAAAATTTAAAAGCACGTTTTTGTTATCCTTTTCTTGAAAACGTCCAAAGCATTGAGCCATTGTCTTCTCTACTTTCTAGTTGCCATTACCTAATTTTCCTACATGTATTTTTCTCCTTAGAGTTTTCCACTTTTTCTCATATTGATCTTGATATCTTTTCTGGTAATTTGTTTTGAGAATTTTATTGCCAGTTCCAGAAGGAAAATATAGAGTACCAAATATCATAAGCATTGGAAAAGTTACAAAACCTAAAGAAATCTCATACAAATTCTGGTTATCTGGCTGTGTTTAGTATTAAAATAACACTGAGATTGACATTAGAATTATCTATAGCTCTTCAGTGTTTCCATAGTGCTTCACCTAGGCAAAGGATCATTTACTTAGAACTTCCTGTGTGTATGTCACAATGCTTCACGTGCATTATTTTATTTAGTATCACACTTATTCTGAAAAAAAAATGAGTACTATTATCATCCCCATTTTATGTTTGAATAAATTGATCCTCACGCAGGTTAACAGATTTGGATAAAACACTGGAATTCATAAATGGAAGAACTAAGATATGAGGTGAAATCAATGTGACGCTGAAGTCTATCTGGACTGTGCTGCCTCCTAGTTACTGCCTGTCTTGATCCTCCAGAAATCCTGTGAAATAGCTAGTGTGCACCAGTGTGGCACACTGGCCTGTGTCTGCTCTGATTGGCCAATGCCTGGGCTCTAGAGTTTTTAATTTGAATAAGCCCTTAAACTGTAAACTTAGGGGTGTACATAATATTAACATGTGACTATCATATGTATACTTATCTTTATTATAAGTATAAAGCATCATTTAAGCCAGTATCAATTGACTGTATATTTACTAAAGCCAGAGACTACATTATATAGCTTGGATGGTTTTACAATGTAAACATTGATACTCAGTAAACACAAGTTGAATGAATAAATTTTTGCCTAAAATGGTTCATGTGTTCAAAAGACAAATTTTCCTCTCTTTAGGCCAGAAAAGGCCGGACCACCATCGTGATAGCACATCGGTTGTCTACAGTTCGTAACGCTGATATAATTGCTGGTTTTGATGATGGAGTCATTGTAGAGAAAGGAAATCATGATGAACTCATGAAAGAGAAAGGCATTTACTTCAAACTTGTCACAATGCAGGTACAGTCTACCTCCAGATTTTCCTAAAGTACCTCAGGTATACACTGATTTTGCTGTGCTTAGTACTATAAGTAAAGGTAAGTTGATTTGATTATCTTGAGAAGTGAGGGAAAAAAAATACTTGAGGGATTTAGGATTAGACCACTGTTTTAGATATCTTATTTCTCTTTAAAGGAGGGAAAATAAAGAAGGCTTATTAGAGAAAGTTAAAGAAAAGTCTAAAAAGGTTTACATGTGGCTGTTGAGCAGAATAATGGTTAATCTGAATTGAAGTGTTTGTAAGCAGAAAATGCATTCCAGATTCTGAATACTTAATACAAAAGAATGCAAAATATTTCAATAAATATCTGCACTGATTACATGCTAAAATGCTAATGTCTTCAATACATTAGGTTAAATAAAATATATAATTAAAATTGATATTACTGGCCAAGAGACATATGAAAAAATGCTCAAAGTCACTGATCATCAGAGAGATGTAAATTAAAACAACAATGAGGTCTCACCTCACACCTGTAAGAATGGCTACCATCAACAAATCCACAAATGACAAGAGCTGGTGAGGATGTGGAGAGAAGGGAACCCTAGTACACTGCTGGTGAGAATGCAGACTGGTGCAGCCATTATGGAAAACAGTATGGAGTTTCCCCCCAAAATTAAATATGGAACTGCCATTTGACCCAGTGATCCCACTTCTAGGACTATATCCTAAGAAACCCAAAGCACCAATCATAAAGAATGTATGACCCCTATGTTCATAGCAGCACAATTTACAATAGCTAAATCTGGCAACAGCCCAAGTGCCCATTAGTAGATGAGTGGATAAAAAAGCTGTGGTAAATTTATAGCATGGAATACTATGCAGCAGTAAAAAGAAGAATCTCTTACCCTTTGAGACAGCAAGCGTAGGGACCTGGAGAGTATCATGCTAAGTGAAATAGGTCAGTCAGAGAAAGACAAGTATCACGTGAATGCACTCATATGTGGAATCTAAATAACAAAATAAATTGATGAACAGAGTGGATCCAGAGACATGGAAGCATGGAACAGAGTGTGGAATCCCAGAGGGAAGGTAGGGGAGAGTGGGTGGGGGAGTGGGAGGTAATCAATCAAAGACCTTATATGCAGAACCCATGGACATAGACAATAGGGTGCTGAAGGCCTGGGGCAGGAGGATGGGGGCGGGTTTGAGGGGGTCAATGGGCGGAAAGGGGGATATATGTAATTCTTTCAACAATGAAGAATTATTAAAATCAAAATATAAAAAAATAAATTCACACAAAAAGATTGTTAGTACTTGTCTCACACTTTTTAATGTGGCCACTGAGAAAATTTAAAATGACAGCTGTGGCTCACAGTATGGCTTATACCATGTTTCTGTTGGCAGCACTGGTCCAAAGCAAACATGACTGAGCCAAAAACACCCACAAAACAGATGACTAGATCAGCTATGTGGAGTGATGCCATGCCATTTTAGCATATTTAGTGGGAATCCTTCTTATTTAGTGGTTTTAATTTTCAAATATATTATAAAAAACAAAATGGCGGTTTAACTTTACCCTTTCCTGTATGTTTATTCAGATTGCCATTTTCCTGGATACCTGATATTCAGTGATTAATTTTCATGGGTTAATGGAGCCTAACCAGCTTATGCATATATCTTGTTTATTTTAGACAAGAGGAAATGAAATTGAATTAGAAAATGAAACAAGTGAATCCAAAAGTGAAACAGATGACTTGGAAATGTCTCCAAAAGATTCAGGATCCAGTCTAGTAAGAAGAAGATCATCTCGCAAGAGTATCCATGCACCACAAAGCCAAGACAGAAAGCTTAGTGAAAAAGAGGCCTTGGTACGGAGGGCTAGGGGTGGGGTAGGAGTGGGAACAAGAAAGGGTTATCCAGAATCCTCCTGTCCTATCCCCCAGAGCGTTCCACAAACCAAAATCTCAACATGTTAGACTTGGGCTAGAATTTATGAATGATAATTTATAGGTCAAGAATTATAGAATTATAATGTATAATGTGAAGAGAAATATTATTATAGGGCTTCAAATATAAACATTTCTATTCTTTTATCCCTACTTGCAAATATTCTTGTCATGTTTGTGGAAATATCATTTAGTTCTTTAAAAATAGAGGAGTAACAATCAGTCAGTGCTTTTTTAAGTATTTATATTTTTTATTTTAGAGAAAGAGGAAGGGAAAGGGAAAGATGGAAACATCTTTGAGAGAAACATTAATCTGCTGTCTTCTGCATGCCCAATTAGGGATTGAGCCCACAAGCTAGGTATGTGCCCTGACTTAGAATCGAACCAGTGACCTCTTGTTGCATGGGTCCATGCTCAACCAACTGAACAACACTGGCTGGGCATGCTTTTTTTTTTTTTTTAAAGCTAAAGAACCATCAATTGATTCGGAAATAAGAATTAGATACATTCATTAAAATTTTTTTTGTATATGGAAGAACTGTGCATCATTAAATCAACTAAGTATCAATTCTTTTTCTTACTAGCCTGTTGAACTATTTTGTGTTTTCCAGGATGAAGATTTACCTCCAGTTAGCTTTTGGAGGATTCTAAAGCTGAATATCACCGAATGGCCTTATTTTGTGGTGGGTATATTTTGTGCCATTATAAATGGAGGCCTGCAACCAGCATTTTCAGTGATATTTTCAAAGATCATAGGGGTGAGTGTTTATGTTTACTTCTGGATTTACTTGTGAGTCCTGACTAAAGAATGAACTGTATATATTTGTAATCCTATATAATAAAAGGCTAATGTGCAAATCGACTGGATGTCCAAATGACCAGTCGCTATGATGTGCACTGACCACCATGAAGCAGATGCTCAACGCAGAAGCTGCCCCCTGGTGGTCAGTGTGCTCCCACAAGGAGAGCACCACTCAGCCAGTAGCCGGGCTCATGGCTGGCAAGCACAGCTGTAGTGGCGGGAACCTCTCCCACCTCCACAGCAGTGCTAAGGATGTCCGACTGCAGTCAGTCGAAATTCCCCCGAGGCCTCCCAGACTGCAAGAGGGCGCAGGCCAGGCTGATGGGAACCCCCCCCCCAAGTGCACAAATTTCATGCACTGGGCCTTTAGATGTATATAAAAGCCACAAAGAACATGTTCCTTTTCATGAAACTAAGCAGCTTGAAGATGTAAGAATAGAAGTCTGGTAGTCGCTTTCTCTAGGCCCCAAGGGACCAGATCCCTGAAGTAGTTGATGAAACTGACTAGGTGACTGAACCTTACCTGCCATTACTAGGCTCTGAGTAAACGTCATGAGCTGTCCTATCACCACCAAGCAGAGAGAGTCCCTCGTGTATTTGTCAGAGGGAACTCTTCTCTGATAAATGCACTTATCAAGACATGAGCAGGCCTAGCTTGCTGCCTCCATAAGAAGTCCATCTCGTTTATTAAGATGCAAACAAATGGAGCAGCTTCCAAAAGATTGCAATTGTCATACGTTGGTTGCACTTGCTTTTAATGATGGCATTTTCAACAAAAAAGGTACGCTCCAGGCAGTAATGCTTTCTTTTTAGTGACAGATATTCAGACCTCAAACTGAGGATACCCTGGCCCTAACTTCTGGAAATGGAAAAAGAAATGGATCACTACATACAACATAGGCCAAACACTAACTTTTGATTATATCAAAAACTGCCATAAGTATTCAGGTCTACCCATGCCTGGCTAACTTATTTCAGGTTGCCATTCATATGCTTAATGTATTCATATTAAGAAATAGTTTTAATATGAAGAAATATTTTTTCTGTGTCTGCTTTGTGCCAGCTACTGTTCTAGGGGCTGAAAAGGTAGCAAGAAGGAGACAGGGTCCGATTGCATGGAGCATATGTTCTAGGTCAGGAGTTTAGCAAATATTTTTTCTATAAAGGATAAGATAGTAAATATTTCAGGCTCTGTAGGCCATATGGTCTCTGTGGCAAATACTCAACCTTGCCATTGTAGTGCAAAAGTTGTCATGTTAAAACGTTATATAAACATTTGGGTGGTGGCCTATATTTTGCCAATTCCCTTTCTAACATTGGTCTTGCAGGCAGAGAGGGAGATAGTGGTATCATTAGGGGGGAAAAAAGGAATTGGATTAGTTAAGAATGGGTTTTTGCTGTGTACAACAAAAACTCAATTTAAGCATTTTTTGTTTCTCTCACCTCTTACATAACAATAGGTTTAAAAGCAAGTGGTCCAGCCCTAACCAGTTTGGCTCAGTGGATAGAGCGTCGGCCTGAGGACTGAAGGGTCCCAGGTTCGATTCCAGTGAAGGGCATGTACCTTGGTTGCGGGCACATCCCCAGTAGGGGGTGTACAAGAGACAGCTGATCAATGTTTCTCGCTCTTCAATGTTCCTAACCCTCTATCCCTCTCCCTTCCTCTCTGTATAAAATCAATAAAATATATATTTTTTTAAAATAAAATTAAAAAAGCAAGTGGTCCAGACTGACACATTAGCTCCTAGATATTATTAGGTAGGCAATCAGCCATCGGCCTCATTGAAGGTTTGTAACACAGAGTTTAAGGTTGTGGGCTGTGAGTTAGGTTGCTTGGGATTATATCCCTGAATCATCGCTTGCTTGGCTGTGTTACTTTGAACGTGTTAATTAACCTCTCTGTGCTTAGTTTTCCTCTGTGTAAAACAGTGATGATAATAAAACAAACCTCAGGAAGTGATTGTGAGGATAAAAGAAGAGTATACATGAATTTGCTTAGAATAGTGCCTGGCACAGAGTAAGAACTCACTGATTGGTAGCTATTATTTTTGTTGGAATGACATCAAGAAAAATTAATTTTTTCTAAAAAGCTTTTTTTCTTTACAAAGAATAAAATTGTCTGGGTTGGGTTGGGAATGTGGCTGTTACAACACTGATTTGGGCTCACTGTTTAGAGCGATGTTTGCTGTCTTCCCCTGTGGAGTGGTTATTCTCTGCATTCCTAGAGCCCAGTATATCCTAGTAGCTCTTCTGCCCCTCTCTGGGAGTGCCTCCATGTGTGGTGTTGGGTCGGCTGGCTGTAGCTCCCCACTGGCTTCCTAACTGGCCATGCTACAGAGAAGGCTGGGTCAAGGAAGCACCTCTCTTTTTTTTGCACTGAGTGGACGACCACCGCTTTCTGATTCACCCAAATCACACCAGCAGACTTGTCTCCAGACACCTTGGGACAATGTGAAAGGTCCAAATTGTAAAGCAGTGAGTGGCCGTACAGCGTAGTTTCCCACCAAAGGAGGAGCAGAGTATTCGGTCTCAGTTCCACTTCACAGAGTAGGTGTGGCACTCATGGCTCCGAGGGGGAGTCTGAGCAGGAAAAGGGTTGGGGTGATTTGGGAATGACAGACCCATTATCAGTCTCTAAGGAAGGGGATGCATGTACACCTTTCAGTTTGGGATTAGGGAAGCCAGCCCCAACCTTCAATATACCAAAGGCCTCTTGACCCCTGGTTACTGCGCTAGATGGGAAATGGGTCTGACCCTGAATGACTTCTGTAGTGATTGAACCCTTTAATTATTTTCTTAACAGATTTTTACCAGAAACAATGATCCTGAAACACAACGACAGAACAGTAACTTGTTCTCACTGTTGTTTCTAGTCCTCGGAATTATTTCTTTTATTACATTTTTCCTTCAGGTAAGTGTCTACATTTTCATTTTACTGATTTTGAGAAATGCATCATTATTCCACTCTGAGAATTTAAAAACATCTATTTAATTTGCTTTTTACTAGAATTGCTCCTATATTAACTGGGCTATTCGCAGCTAAATTTCTTTGGATATTAAAAAAAATGTTTTGCCTCCTCTGGCTTCCTTGCTTACCTCCTCCTCTTCACTCTTACCATTCCAGCTCTAACATTAATGAGATCAGAGGGAACAGACCACAGGAATTCAGTGCCCTAAGAGATGAGTATTGTAAGGCATGATGGGTTTTCGTGTTAGACATAGGTCAAGTACAAGTTGAACCAGTTTTTAATGTTGTATCCTCAGGCATATAATTAATTTAAACTAAGTTTTCTCATTTGTTAAATAAGGATCATTAACTGCCCTAGATCCGAGGTTGGCAAACTGCGGCTCGCAAGCCACATGCGGCTCTTTGGCCCCTTGAGTGTGGCTCTTCCTAAGCCTGAGGAGTACCCTAATTAAGCTAATAACAATGTACCTACCTATATAGTTTAAGTTTAAAAAATTTGGCTCTCAAAAGAATTTTCAATCGTTGTACTGTTGATACTTGGCTCTGTTGACTAATGAGTTTGCCGACCACTGCAGATGATTAAAAGAGATAACGTGACTAAGTGCCTAGGCCTGTGTGAGGTGGTTCTTTCTTCACTTGTGCTCTTTGCATCTGTTTCTTCCCTCTCTCTCAGTCATGCCCAGCATGCTACCCGGGAGCACAGTGGAGCTGTGGTTGCCTTCCTCCTCTCCTCTGATTCTGCAGGAGGCGCGGGCATTCAGGACGGCCTCTGCTCTGCTGATGCCCCACCCAGGCACTTCCTCTCTGCTTTCGCCGTGCCACCATGCCATCTGCACCTCGGCCTCTGACAGGTCCCCTTCCTTATGGTGTCCTCTCACTCTCCACAGGGCTACACATTTGGCAAAGCCGGGGAGATCCTCACCAAGCGGCTTCGATACCTGGTGTTCAGGTCCATGCTGCGACAGGTATGTGCATTGAGGACTGGGCCCTGAGATGTGCAGAGCTCCTGGGCCCGTGGAGGCAGGTGGTGGGGGCGTTCTCACGTCACTCTTCGGAGCTCCTGCACTGCTCTTCCCTGGGTCCCGTGGGGAAGATGAGGCTGGATGCCGCCAGGTGCAGGCTCAGGCCCTGCCGTCTGCCCATCTTCAGGGGGCGGGCTCAGGATGGCTGCGAGGCCGTCTCCAGAGCAGGTTCACCCCCAGCTTGGCCTCAGCAGCTGTTGGCAGAGCAGGCAGAAGTGCTCTTCAGTCCCCCTCCTCCCTCTCCTCTCTCTTTCCTTCTTTCCCCTGGGATACCCAGGGTGCTGGTGTTTCTTCCCAGCAAGGGATGCCCCCTTGCTTCCCACAAGGCACAATGCACCCCACACCCATTTCTTCACTGCCCCGTTCCTTTGCTGGGACTGATGGACTTATTTAAGCTGCAGTGTCACTAGCTGATAATGACTTAATTTAATGGCGCTCACATTTTACTCCTTCAAAACCCTAACTGATAGAGGTGATGTTTTCCTGGGGAAAGGGGTCAGGAGATTCGAGGAATGTAGCCCAAAGAAGTCCAGTTCAAAGAGGAAAGTTTCTTTAATAACCATCGCGAACATTTTGCGTGTGACTTTGTAATGTAATTTTCCACTGTTCATTTACCAGTGAGTAAAAGGATGCCCCCGAGATGCCGGGGCACTGGAACCTGGCTGAGAAACATCTGTGTGCTGTCTTAGAATTCCTGGGTGATATTTGCTTTGGTTCCTCCCCTTTCCCACTCCTACCACTCAATGCCACTTTAAAAGAAGAACGAGTTATCAGACTTGCTAGCTAGTGACCCACAGAGCCAGGGCTGAATCTGATGAGCGACAGAACACTATTCGACGGAGAGCGCTGACTTAGGACCCTCAGTCAGGTTTTGATAGCTGAGATTCCTCTTTGGCTCGAGGCTGACCCTGGTCCAGGGCCAAATGCCGCGTTACCTCCTCGGCCCCTAGACCAACTCCTAGGTCCAGTACACTTTGAAAGGTGAGCAAATGGTTTGTGTAATGCCCTCTCCATAAATTATGAAGTCCAGTCATCATACATTTAAGTGCCTTCTGCTTACAATACTTAGTATTTTATAAGTCATTCAAACCTGAATGGACCCCATCTTCAAGGAAGTTAAGTTCCAGTGCAGGAGGCACCTGGCAGCTTGCTTTACAAAGCAAGTTGACACGTGCTAGAATAAGTTATAATGGCTCTTTTTCTTAATTCTTTGGGCGGGAGTGGGGGTGGGGGGGGATGATAAATACTGCTTTAATGCAAATCACCAGTTCAGATAACTTTTTAGGACTATAGTTATTTTTGTAACAGACATAAATGTATACCTCAAACATACAATCTTTTTCATATTTGTGTATTTAGAAATGTAAGTGGTTTTACAAAGAAAATCCTATTTTACATGGAATGTGAGTTTTTAGTCTAGATTTCTTTTGGTGCGTTTTTAAAAATCTAATTCGTTTATTTTGCCCTGAACAATAGTTACCTAACTGCTCTTCAGCTTCTCTGTGTGGCCATCTAATAAACATTTCATACTGATTTCCAGAATTGAATTTCAGACTCTCCCCTCCCCACAGGGCCCATTCCTTGTCTAGTCTTCCTCCATATTAATAAACAGCAGCTTCATTCCACCAGTTGTTCAGGCTAAAATTCTTAGCGTCATCCCTGACTCCTTTCTCTCTGTTTAATATTACAATAGCCTTCTAACCGGTCTCACCACCTCCATCCTTATCTCAACCCAGTAGGTTCATCTCCCAAGAACCAGAGTCATTCTTCTACAATAAAATCAGATCACAAACCTCTGCCCAAAACCTACTGAAAGCTTCCCATATCTCTCAGGGTAAAAATCTGGAATCTTGGCAGTTGACTGGAAGGTCACACAAGGTGTGGCCCCCACTACCTCTCGGACCTCATCACCCACCACTTCACATATTTTTCGATATATGCACTGACTCTCTGAATATGAGAATGGAGGAGTGGGAGAGACAACTGAGAAAGGAAATCTGTCTAGAGGAAGAGGCAACTTTTACAAATGCACACAAAGGTGCTTTTAAGACTAGTGGCAGCCCTTCGGATATTCTTGTTTGTGCATGAGCAGATCAAGTACGCCTTTGCCACAGGGCCTTTGCACATGCTATTTCTTCCTTCTCTCGGAAATTCTCTTTCTTCTCTTTATGCAGATCTCTTCTCAAATGGCACCTTGGAGAGGCCTTCTCTGTCACCTCCCTGTCTATAAAATAGCACCTTTCCTCACTTTTATCTTTCTTACTCTGCTCTATGTTTTTTCATAGCATTATTATCACCTGGCATGGTATATATTTATTTGTTTGTGGCTTTCACCTCTAGAATTCAGGTTTCCTGAAGGCAGCAACTTTGTCTTTTTGCTGTTGTTGTTGTTCACTACTGTATTGATTGATCACTTAGAAATCATCTTTGGAACAAATTAGGCATTCAAAAAAATTTGACACATTTATGTGTTGGTCTGCTAAGTCCCTTTTCTTCTCTATTGAGTGTCAAATCCTGAGTGCTAAATGCAGGAGATATAAATGATAAACAGAACAGACCCTCTCATTGTCTGTGCAGCTAAGAGTCTTTGGGCTTTAAGAGAATAAACCATTTTCTGTGCCACAGGATGTGAGCTGGTTTGATGACCCCAAAAACACCACTGGAGCATTGACGACCAGGCTGGCCAATGACGCTGCTCAAGTCAAAGGGGTACGTGCCTCCTTTCTGTGGGCGTTTGTCTCAGTTGGCCCCTTTGAATCTCAGCATGAAACTGATTTCCTCATTTCCGGTGTTAGTTCCCATTATATTTAAGAAAATGTTAAATAAACATATAACCTACACAGTATATCATGTGCCTGATAGCAAAAATGTTAACTATTTAAACATCATATACTGTTTAGTGTATAGGTAACTTACAAGCTTTCTTTTGTTATTTGCTCTCTGGTTTATGCTGTTAACAGTACGCACGTGGAAAGATGATTATTTAGCAAAGGTATTTATCAGCATATCACACAGGAATCAGCCTGTTTTAATGTTCAATTAGTCAACAAAATTTTAATTGCCTCCACACAAAAAAAAGAATGTATGTAGTTGCTATAAGGAAGTTTGGGGGCCGTAGCTGGTTTTGCTCAGTGGATAGAGCATCAGCCTGTGGACTGAAGGGTCCCAGGTTCGATTCCAGTCAAGGGCACATTGCCCGTGTTTACGGGCTCGATCCCCAGTGGGGGGCGTGCAGGAGGCAGCTGATCAATGATTCTCCATCATTGTGTTTCTATCTCTCTCTCCCTCTCCTTTCCTCTCTGAAATCAATAAAAATATATTTTAAAAAATAAGAAAAAGAAAGTTTGGCACACTACATCAGAGGGGAGGGAAGAAAACCTTTAAAAATGCTTGAAAGAAATGCATTGGAATCACATTAAAAAGGTAAAGCCAGGGTAGAAGGAACAACATTATCTGACTATAAAGCTACATTTTGCTGCTGTATGAATCTCTTTAATTGATATAATTAGAAACTTGAACCAGGACATTTTGATTTATGGATGAAGTGACAATTCCTTCTACAACTACAACTGTTTATAGCAAAAAAAAAAAAAAAAAAAAGCTTTTATTGAGAAAGCACAAATATTTTGGAACTGGATTTCAAGCATTGTGATGGTGTTGTGAGGAGGAAATAAATAGCAGGAGAGGGAAGAACAGAAAAAGGTGAGGAGAAAAATGAGTAGGTGAGGAAGTGAGATACAAATACATGGGGGTGCAGTGGAGAGATTGCGAGGGGGCTTCGTGCGTTTCAAGTGATGAAGCATTTTTCTTCCCTTGCTTCACACTTGGACTGTGGTGTTTGGAGTGTTACCTCCTCTCAACCCTACGTTTTGAAATTAAATTAAACCAAGGGGCTTAATCTCCTCCCACAACCCTCCCCCCCCCACCCCCAGGCTGCAGGTTCTAGATCTTTTAGTTCATCTTTCATGAACTATATAAACGAAGAATTTGTCATCGTTGACCCCTGTTACTTATTTCTGTGACCTTGACTAACATCCAAAGCTAAATATTTATATCTGTGAAAGGTGTGCCCCGATAACTCCTGGGCCCCGCACTGGAGGGAGGTTCTCAGTGCTTCTCTCAGCCATCTGCTGTGGGAATGAGCTCTGAGCAGGACCTGTAAATGCTGAGAACAAGAGCATTCTACATCCTTCCTGTACGCAGCTCTCTCCCCGTATAAGAGAATCCTTGATCGGCTCGTAACTTCCGACTTTTGAATTAAAAATGTATAAATACAGAGAGAGCTGGGGTGGAAGGCCACTCCATTCTTTGACTTATACCCAATATAGCTAAGCACCCCTTTGATAGAAGCTCAGTGACGGCATCAAATACAAATAAATGCTCTGTTATTTATGCTGTCCCTTTCAGCCCCAAGGCAGTTCCCTGGTACGCAATTTAAAGTATAGAGGCTACTGGTAGTTGTAGCAACCTTTTCCCCTAATTACTGGTCTATTGTTTTATCACATAAGTGTTGAATGGGTTTAGAGAGTCGATATTGGGGAAGGGAGTCTTATAAAGGATTCTGTCCTAAAATTCATAACTAAGAGAAGTTTTAGTTATGAATCAATGCACCTGTTCATTTCGGGGTTGAGAGAAGTTTGTCCAAAGTCACAGAAGTGGCAGTGACCACCCTGGACTGTACTCCACCATAATCTTTACCTGCGACCAGCCCTCCTCAAGCAGAGGAAGTTCTGAGGGTAGGAAAGAGCATAGCCATTTCCAGACAAAGCAGGTCTGGGGGCCAGAGGAGGAATGTGGAATAGCTCTCGGGCACAGGGGGTTTCCAGGGTAGAGGAAGGGAAGTATGGAATGGTGGATGGAATTGACTGTCTAGTTTGACTCCTGGTCTAAGAGTTGCAAATCCCTGCACGCTACTGAAAGTCATGCTTCAGGCTCCCCCCAGCATTCAAACAGAAGGATCTGATGTCTGCTTAATATCCTGAATTAAATTCCATAAATTTCAGCTCTCTGTATTTTTTCCAAATCAAATGCAGATTAAATTGCACACAATAAGCATCTCACATATGCCAACATACATTTGAATATTCTTTTTTTTTATTGCCTCAAAATTTTATTTATTTTTTTAAAAATATATTTTATTGATTTTTATATGTTTTTTATTGATTAAGATATTACATATGTGTCCCTGTCACCACATCCCCCCCCGCTCATGCCCTCACCCCTCCTCCCCCCCGTTGTCCCTGCCCATTGGTTCTGCCTCTCTGCC
>NW_006383018.1:367578-378401 GCF_000327345.1 Myotis davidii | reverse complement strand
TGGATCCTCTAGTCTTCTGTTGGATCTCTGTAAATTATTCTTTATTTCAGTCAGTGTATGCTTAATTTCTAGTTGGTCCTTTTTCATGTCCTGCATTGTCTCATTATACTTAATGAGGCACTCATTAAATTTATCGGCGGTTTCCATAAAATTCTTGAAACCCCTTATAAACGGGGCCTTGAACTCTATATCCAATCGTCTGCTTTCCTCTATTTCTGCCATTTGTGACCTGTTTCTTTCTCTCCGCATTTTGACTGCTTCCCTGAGAATTTCACTTCAGCACTGCGCCTCCTCAGTCTGGGTCGTATTATGCTAAGTGAAATAAGTCAGACAAATACATATAATTTCAAAATAAGTGAACAAAATAAATGAACAAACAAAAGAGAAGTGCCGCCATCTTGGTTTTCTCCACTTCATTCATTCGATGTTTCTTAGCTTGAAGCCGGAAGTGGGGCTAGGACCCTTCCCTGCCGGCATAATCCCAGTCAGCGGCCGGAATGCAAGTGCTTGGGCTAGACGGGCAAGCAGGCCCGCATCTGTCCTGAAGTGAAGAGTCCTGGGGGTCGAAGGCCGGAACTCGAGGTGGGGAGAGAATTGATCCTGCGTCCGAAGTGGCAGGAGATGGTCGGACTCAGGCTACCGGAACCGGGAATACGGCCCCTTGAATATTCTTAATAATGACAAATGTTATAAGTAATTCTGCAGCTAACATTGGAAATTTCTAACATTCCCAGTTTAATATAATTGTCAGACTCTTTTATCTTGTTAATTTGCAGAGCTCACTTTAGTGATCATGGTGGAGAGATATGAATTTCCATTTGATTAATGGAAATTTTCTTGGTATTGAAACATCAGAAGAAATAGAAATATGAAATTGAATTCTGTACTATTGATCCTGTACTTTCAGTATTTATTGTGAAGTCATGAAAATCTTCATTTTACAAACCAAGTAAACCTTTATTTTTTATGTTATTACTGAGAAGATAACTAATAGGTGTTCATGAGGCTGAATTGTCACAATCCTAAAGAAAATGTAAGCATGGATTTTAAAGATAATGTAAAAGTGTCCATCTAATTTGTTTTGTTTGTTTTACAGGCAACAGGTTCCAGACTCGCTATAATTGCCCAGAATATAGCAAATCTTGGGACAGGCATTGTTATATCCTTAATTTATGGCTGGCAATTAACACTTTTACTCTTAGCAATTGTACCCATCATTGCAATAGCAGGAGTTGTCGAAATGAAAATGTTGTCTGGACATGCACTAAAAGATAAGAAAGAGCTAGAAGGTTCTGGGAGGGTGAGTTCAACTAAATTACTTGCTTACCTCAGTAGATTAAAATATTCTAATCAGTGTTATTCTGTTCCTATAACTCATTACTATTCATAAGCTCGAAGAATGTTCTCAACCAATAAAAAATAGAACTATATGACGCAGTGATTCCACTTCTGGATTCTTATACAAAGATATCCAAAACACTAATTCAAAATGATATATGCACCCCTATGTTCATTGCAGTATTTATAATAGTCAAGATATGGAAGCACCTAAGTGTTCATTGATAGACGATTGGATAAAGAAGAGGTGGTACATATATACAATGGAACATTACTCAGCCATAAGCAAGAATGAAATCTTGCTGTTTGTGACAGCATAGATTGACCTAGAGCAGTGGTCGGCAAACTCATTAGTGAACAGAGCCAAATATCAACAGTACAACGATTGAAATTTCTTTTGAGAGCCAAATTTTTTAAACTTAAACTATATAGGTAGGCACATTGTTATTAACTTAATTAGGGTACTCCTAAGGCTTAGGAAGAGCCACACTCAAGGGGCCAAAGAGCCGCATGTGGGTCGCGAGCTGCAGTTTGCGACCACTGACCTAGAGGGTATTATGCTAAGTGAAATAAGTCAGACAAATACATATAATTTCAAAATAAGTGAACAAAATAAATGAACAAACAAAAGAGAAGCAAACTCATAGATACAGAGAATAAACTGATGGTTGCCAAATGGGAAAGGGGTGAAGGAATGGGTGAAAAAGGTGAAAGAATGAAGAAGTACAAATTGCCAGTTATAAACAGTCACGGGGATGTAAAGTACAACATAGGGAATATAGTCAATAATATTATAATAACTATGAATAGTGCCCCATGAGTACTAGACTTATCAGGGTGATCACTTAATAAGTTATATAAATGTCTAATCACTATGATATACACCCAAAACTAATATAATGTTGTATGTCAATTATAATCGAAATTTAAAAAATTTTTAATAATTAAATTATAGAAACTCTCTGAAAACAAATTAATAATATGCGCCATATTTTTTTACAAATTAGTTTATTCTCTTTGACCTAGGAATTTCACTTTGAAGAATTTCTAAGAAAAAATTAAACATGGACAAGCATTTATGTACAAGGATGATTATCACAGCATTATGTTTAGTTAAAAAAAGAATGGAAAACCTTGTTCAATAATAAAGGCATTCTTAAGTGCCTGGGATGTTAAGTGGCCCATTACACATCCCATTATTAATGTATATTCAATGACCTTAGGAAGTGCTCTTGATATTTGTTAAGGTAAAAAATAATGATATAAGGCCAAATATGGAATTGTATCCCGATTTTGTTAAATATGTACATGCTTCGGGGGAAAAAATGTAAGCTAATATCTAAAATACACCAATATGTGACTTTGTATCACTTTCTGTACCTCTTTTATATTGTCCAAATATTATTCAGTTGTCATGAATGATAAATACAAAGAGGAAAATATGAGCATCACATTAAAAATATAAAACTACTATAAACTTAAAATGTGACTGTCATAGAAGAAACAGCACTGCAGGTGATGTAAAATACTGAGTTCTCGGGTGACTTTTGCCACTGTAAAGCTGTGTGGCTTTAGGTAAATGCCTTTATCGGCGTAGGCCTTAGCTTCTCTTTCTGTAAAAAGGAGATTGAGTTAGCTGATCTCTCTTCCAGATCTAAAACTCAATTTGATGAATTACTTAGGATCCTTTTCATAGGTCATAATAAGTTAATAATGTTAATTTTACATGACATATTCTTTCTCTCTTTTATGGAATTCAAGCTAACTGCCCTCGTTTGTCTCTGTGCCCCTGGGTGACCGGGTGCTCTGTTACAGATCGCTACCGAAGCCATCGAAAACTTCCGAACTGTTGTTTCTTTGACTCGGGAGCAGAAGTTTGAATATATGTACGCACAGAGTCTGCAGGTACCATACAGGTAATAACCCCTGGAGAGTGTTTCGATCATCAGAGTGTTTTTCCGGAGGATTACTTTGGCCTAGAAGGTGGGGAACAAGTGGAGAAGCTACTAGAAGGGAACCGTTTGGCAAGTACTTATAACTATGCAGGAGAGAAATCACAAGACCCTGACCTAAGACGGGGACATCTCTGAGGTAGAACCTGTAAGAACAGGTGCCTGATGGGAGGGGGTGGGAAAGAGGATACTGAGAATGAATCTCTGATGCCAAGTTTGGATAACGACCCAAGTATTTGCCTCGTTGGAAATTAGTTCTTTGTGGAACATGAGGGGGTGGTGCACCTTCAAGGATGCCTTTTCTTCCTCTCTTGACCCTGTTCCAGGGAAGCCTGCTCTTCCCCTCATGACCTCATCCAGTGGGGGCTCTGAGAAGTGGCCTAAGCATGAATAAGCCCAACCTCGGAGTCTCCGTTTCTTCTATGGGAAAAGGAGAGAGCTCCGCCTTATCGATGGGTTTTCAAACTTTTCTTTTACGATAGTAGAGCCTATGTTTTCCTGGGGAGAAAATTCTTTGCAATCCCAAGATGTGAAGTAGATCGAAGCAGAGTTGATCTGGCTGAAGCAGGAGGAGAGGCCCAAAAGACTGCCCACTTGTCGGCCTGCCCTTACCTTCACATTGCCCGGTCCCGGGTGGCTCAGAAAACGCATGAATGGAAACTGCCTTGTGAAACCACTAACGCCCCACAGCATGTTATTCATAAGGTGCCTCTAATCCAGCTGGATTCCTGGGTCCCCAGTGGCAAGAACGTGCCTGATTCCTCTCTGCTGCCCCTCATGGTCCCTGCAGCTTGTAGGTGTTGGATAAATGTATGTTGCATGAATGTTTACTACAGTGTACATATGTTATACATTATATATCCAAGAGGAGGGGAAATGGGGAAGAAACTTCCATTTATGAATCTCTAACAGGCTCTTCAGGTTTTCCTTGGCTTATTTTAACTTAGACTCAACACTTGGAAGTGTGGTTAATCCTTCATTAAAGACTAGAGGCCCAATGCATGAAATCTGTGCAAGAGTAGGCCTTTTTCCCCCAGACTGCCGGCACCAGCTTCCCTCTGGCACCTGAGAACCGGACCGTCCGGCTGCCGGGACCCAGGCTTCCCTCACAGAGGGAGGCCCCACCCACCTGCCACAGCCCGCCAGTTGGTAGCCTGGGCCTCCCTCATGGGCCTCCCTCTGTGGCGATCATCGGGTAATGGCCAGGCCCCTGACCAATCGCATCGCACCTGCCTTGGCTTGCCTGGCGCCAGTGGGTGTCATAGAGTGGTCCCGGATGGTCCTCCACTGTTAGGCCGTTCGGTCGATTTGCATATTATGCTTTGATTATATAGGATTATACAGGATAAAGACTGCAGCTCAGGGATTAGGCAGTTTCCTAAATTCTCACAAGTAGTAAAGTGAGGACCGAAATTCGCTGTTTGGAAACTAAACCCATCATTGCCTGCCATGCCTCCATGCCCCACCACTGCCCTATCGAAGGTTACGTTTTAAGGACTGAAACATGAAAGCCAAGTAAGTTTCCAAATGTCTTCTTTTCAGAAACTCTTTGAAGAAAGCACACATCTTTGGAATCACATTTTCCTTCACCCAGGCAATGATGTACTTTTCCTACGCTGCCTGTTTCCGGTTTGGTGCCTACTTGGTGGCCCGTCGGGTGATGGAGTTTGAGGACGTGCTCTTGTAAGTAGTGGGTTAATATTTACACTTAGACTCTAGAAATAAAGCCGAGGTGAACAAGCTCCATGCCTGCCTGGAAAACTTCTCCTGTGAAGCCCCAGGAACAGATTTTCATGATTCAGAAGGTGTCCTTTTGCCTCTGAGTCTTCGTGTATTGTCACTGAAGCACCTCTTTCATGTGGGGAGTCAGTGACTTCCTGTCCCCACAGTGCTGACTCACACATTTGACCTTCTGGGTGTGTGGTTTGTTGGGGTGGTAACTCAGTAAGGGGTTTCCAGAAGGCCTTGACATTTGCGGGGAAGCCTAACCCTGAACCAAGTATCTGGCCCTCTTTGATAAAGAAGAGGAGTTAGAAGGTAAGAGCTGGAGAACTTCAGAAATGACAAAGGAAAGCTGGACTTGGACTTTTGCCGAAAACTGAACCTCAGTTGCGGGGACACAGGCCTGACCTTCATTATAAATTACTTAGATATGCAGTTTGTATATGAGTGTCTAGATTTGGTGATGGCTGAGATTCCACCCTGTGATCACATACGATCATTGGTAGGAATATAGTTTTACATTTAAACCAGACTCACCTAAGCTTGGCAACATCATGCGTTATTATAAGATGCTCATCCTATGTAGATATGGACATACACATGCATTACAGTTTTCTCAGGCCGCCAGTTGGGAAAACTGTATTTCCACTTGATATATCCATTTGACAAGTGATACGCTGGTGCTGCTTACGACCACGACCAGGAGAGGCGTCTTTCGCATCGGGGCTTTGATTAGACACTGTGCGCTAGAGACAGAGAGTCTGGATTCTGGAGGAGAGGCTGTGAGGGACTCACAGTATTAATCTGGGAGGGTTCCCAAGTTTTAGGTCAGTTCCAGGTGCACTGATTCAAACGGCAGGTTGATAAATGTGTGCAGGGGAAGGCAGCTGGAATGTTGAGAGTATGAGAAGTTATCAAAGAAGCGAAGTTCCTGCCCTGTACCTGTGGTGTAGCCGAAATCTCAGTCTAGCTTTCCCTTGCCATTTCTGAAATTCTCCAGCTCTTACCTTGTGCTGCTCTTTTCCCCACAGTATTCCTATACCTGAAGGATATCTTAAGCAAAATGATACAGATTGTTTTTTTCAATTTGAAAAGCTTAACAGTAGACTTAATCAGACTTGCTACTTTCTAAAACAGAAGATAGAAGCGAATGTAGGGAAGTGCCTGGGCATAAACACTGAGAGCTGGACTAGATATCCTGTAGAGTCCTTCCCCACTTGATGCAGTTGTGGTTCCCACGTCATAGATGAAGAAGCTTAATGCATCTTGGGAGCAGCATGCTACCTGGGTCTGTTAGGAGCTCTTTTCTTACTGTGCAGCTCATCGGTTTTCTAAGACTGATGCAATTCCAGCATCCCTGCCTGTGTCCGTTATTGACTGCCACAGTAATGCTGCATAACAGCTAGCCATTACAGTGGTGTACAATGATAGACATTGATTTTTGCCCACAAGTCTATGGGTCAGCTGGACAGTTCTGCTGATGTAGGTTGGGCATAACAGAGCTCAGCTAGGCTGATCCGTGTCTGCAGTGAGCTGTGAGCTAGTTGGCCGGGACCCACACACTTCCCTCCATCTGTGCCTTGTCCTCCAGCAGGCTGGCTGGGCTTGTGGTGATGGCAGAGTTCAGAAGCAGAGAGAGACAGAGAGCAAGAGAAGCATACAGGGCCCCCTGAGTCACAGGCTTGGAACTGGCAACAGTCACTTCCACCACATCCTGTTGACCAAAGCAAGTCACAAGCCCAACCCAGATTCAAAGGGTAGGAAAACAAATTCCCCCTCTTAAATGGAGAAGCTGCAAAGTCACATTGCAAGAAGATGAGGAACAGAGATGAAAAATGGGGCCATTTTACAGTCAACCCGTTGCACTTACATGACCTTAAAAAGAAAAGTGGTGTTTCTGTTTTGTAATTGTTTGATGCTATGCTCTCTGGTTGTTACACGTGCCCGCTTTCGAGCTTCGCAGTTACAATTCTTTGCACACATTTTGTCTTTGTTTTTTACAGGGTATTTTCAGCTATTGTCTTTGGTGCCATGGCCGTGGGGCAGGTCAGTTCGTTTGCTCCTGATTATGCCAAAGCCAAAGTGTCAGCGGCCCACATCCTCATGATAATTGAGAAGACCCCCCTGATCGACAGCTATAGCACAGAAGGCCTACAGCTGGTGAGTTTGATTATCAGATCTGCTCCTAACTGTTGAATGAAAGTATTCTGGAAGGAGCCCTGGCCAGTGTGGCTCAGATGGTTAGAGTGTTGTCTCATACACTAAAAGGTCGCAGGTTTGATTCCCAGTCAGGGCACATACCTAGGTTGAGGCTTCAATCCCCAGTTGGAGTGCATACAGGAGGCAACTGATGGATGTTTTTCTTACACTGATGTTTCTCTTTTCTCTCTCTCTCTCTCTCTCTCTCTCTCTCTCTCTCTCTTCCCTCCCTCCCTCCCCCCTTCCTCTCTCTAAAACAGTATGTCCTCAGGTAAGGATTTTTAAAAAAAGAGAGAGAGAGAGAACGTATTCTAAGAGGAAATCTGATAAAATCTGTGCTTTTAAAAATTTGCTGATGATAAAATGAAACTTTCTAGATCATGGATTCATTTTTTAAACGTTAATAATATATATTTACATCCAATACTTTTTGTATGACAAAGTTACTGGGAGATAGGAATACTGCCCACTTAAAAGCAAATCTTGTTAACCAAGTTTTATGATATGTAGATTATTCCTGGGGAACAGATTGAGTTATCACATTGTTTTGTATTAACAATACAGGCTATAAAAACACTGACTCTTTGAGACTGTATTTATTAAATTCTAGCAGTTACAAATGAAACCCAATTATAATACAAGTTCACTACCTTTGACACCTGGAGCTCAAGGGGTTGGCTATACAGTGTGTTTCCAGGATTATAGCAAAGGAACTTAATGGTATTATTCTAATTTTAGAATACATTGGAAGGAAATGTGACATTTAATGAAGTCGTGTTCAACTACCCGACCCGGCCCGACGTGCCCGTGCTGCAGGGGCTGAGCCTGGAGGTGAAGAAGGGGCAGACGCTGGCCCTGGTGGGCAGCAGCGGCTGCGGGAAGAGCACGGTGGTCCAGCTGCTGGAGCGCTTCTACGACCCCTTGGCCGGCACAGTGGTGAGTACTCAACTCACTTGAAGTTTTTCATCATCTAAAAACCTGGACACATTTAATTTTTCACTGTAAGCCACGGTGTTTCAAACCTTTAAAGAACAGTCCTTTAATTTCTGACATCCTCGATATGGTCTCCCAGCTCATCATCTGTCCCAGCCAACAACTCCAGCCACTCTCTCAACACTGCCCCCTCCCTTCTCTCAGTTGGGTTTCAGCTTACATGAGAAGATCCAGCAAAAATTTAAGGAGCCATAAAGATAGAAGAGGGGTGGTAGGAGAGAGAAGGTGGGAGCCAAGGATGGGGAGTGTTTCAAGAAGAGGAAGGTGTCAGCAATGACAAAGGCATTGGAGAGGCAGGGTAAGATGAAGAGTGTAAAATATATAGGATTTGGCCATGAATGGGCTACCTCTGGCAGTGTAAGGTATTCTCAGTGACGAGGTGGTGCTTGGAAGCAGGTGAGCATTGCTGAGTTGGGGTTAGAAGAGGAAACAGAGACTGGGTATAGACCATCAAGGTCAAGGATGAAGGAAGGGCAAATAGGAACAGCAGCTGGAGTGGGGAGGTGGAGTCTAGGGGAATGGTGAGGGGGGAGATCTTGAGCATTTTTATGGCTGAGGGAGAGAGAAAGCTGTTGATGGAGAAAGGGCATTGCAGCATTTTCTGAGGGGAAAATAGTAAGATCAACCAATTTTGGAAGTGGGTAAAGACTGTAGAGGGATTCCCTTTTGTTTCTTGAACTAATAGAGTAAGTGAATGGTTACATTTATTTATTCAACAAACCTTGCTGAGTAACTGTCAGGGACTATCTTAGGTACTGGGGATGAGATAGGAGTCATGAAGAGAGTAGTAAAATTTTAAATAATTATAATGGAGAATAAGGGGGAAAATCAGAGTAGGAAGGAATAGAATTAACAGCAAGAAAAGTTCATTATGATGATGTTATTTAATTATTGGTTGCACTCAGATGATATTAAAAATATTTAACAACTGGAATGGTAAGGGCACTAACCAACCAGAATGGACACCTGTTCCATATAGTCAGATTGATGCCCATCATCTCCCTCTGGGCCCTACTTGCATTAGTGACTGATATGAAAATAGAATTTTCAGCCTGTAGACCAGGGCATTTTTATTTCCCTGTAGCATTCATGATTACTCAGTTGTATGTTTCATTGTATTCAAAGACAGTTATGCCTTTACGCAGTCTATTCGTTCACAGCTACATAAGCTTTGTTTCTTATTTTTTATTACCTTTTTAAATATTTTTTTTGTGAATTCTAATTTCATGCTTCAATTTTGTGGCTAAAGTTTGAACAGAGGACTCTAAATGAAGACCTCGCTGACAAATGAGGCAATCACAGGAGGAAATGCTAGCTCTCAGACACCGATGATGGCCCTTAATGGACATGTAGTAAGCCGTATGTTAAATGTTGAGCTCTCATGAGTTATAGGGTCTGGTGTCTGTCCTCAACTGAAGAGATGGGGCACATACTTCCATGAGGTAGAATAAAGAAGGAGATAAATTTGAACCAGTTCTTAAGGGATAAGTAGAACTGGTTGCATAAGGGTATGAGGGTAAGCTGTCAATCAGATGCCATTTGGTGCAAGAGATCATGTGAGCTGTGGTTGATAAGTGATTTGTTCCCTATGTCCATATAGGCCATTTGGCTGAAATAGTGGGTTTAACCAAAGTTGTGATGCTCATGCTTTTTTTTTTAAATTCTTTATTGTTGAAAGCATTACATATAGTATTACATATGTCACCTTTCCTCGCCCCCATTGACCTCTCCCTGGCCACCCCACCCTTCTCATGCTTTTTTTTATTATTATTATAAACCATTTAGGAAGGACAAAAACATTTCTTATGGCCTCACTGCTGCACTCATAGTCACTTTAATGGCAATAGCTCTCGATAACAGAGTTGAGTTGAAAACAACAGTAATGGTAAACAGTACAATAATTAAACAAGAAGAAGGTAAAGAAATTAATTATTCTACACATACAGAAATAAAAGGGAAGCATAATTAAAAGCATGGATCATATCAGTGATGATTCAGCATATGAAACAGAAACTGGTATAGGTATTTCAAGTAGATAAGTATTTAATAAAAGCAGCTGCTTACAAAATCATCGAGAGAGCTGGAAAAGTAGAAAGGAAAAGTGGAAGAAAGTAAGTGCTCTAAGACAGCCAAGTCACAGCACCACCGGCTGGGATCCTATGGCCAGGAAGTTGCGTAAATTATGCCACTGTCACAGCTACTCCAAACTTGAAGACATAAGATCAGAGTGTGCCTTTTGCAAAAAGTCCCATCTGCTGGAACATGTGTGTAAGCTTACCTCTGCTGCTAAAGAGAATTGGCCTCTGCCTTCCAGATTTTGCAAAGGGTTCCTCAGTGATAGGACCTCAGTTACTTCCAGAACCAGAAGAGAGTCTGAGAAATAAGTTTTAGTCCTCCAGTCCCTTGACTTATGGAAGGGCAGACACAGAATAAAATGGCGATGAATGCTGAGTGCGTTGGACAATAACCATCTCAAGACAACACTGATAATGCACTGAAAGCAGTGACCTCGTCTATTGCTTTATCTGCTCCTGTGCATTTGCACTAGAACTCTGAAATACTGCCAAGTGGCACAGAGCAGCCAGACTTAGTGGAAGTGTCACCAATAAACACTAGTGC
>NW_006383018.1:347318-367487 GCF_000327345.1 Myotis davidii | reverse complement strand
TTTCCCAGGTAATTCCGATGCCAATTATAGTTGGAGAACCACTGGACTGATACATTTGAATGGTTTTGGTTAAATTGTGGGGAGTTTTGAACAACGAAGCAACGGAATTATATGTATAGAGGGAGGTTCCAAGTTGTGTGGAGCCTGGAGGTCATACAATTTTATGGACCCTACTTAAAAGAATACAAAGTTATGAATACAAAATTAGGTACAGAAGTGAATATTTGCTTAGAGTGAAAAAAAAAATCACAACAAAATTTAACTAGAAACCTAAAGATTCCGGTTCCTTCTTTAGGCAAATTATCATCAATACAGTACTTACCTGAAAGCGCTTCTTGACCACAGCCTGGCCTTTCTCCCACGCAGAACACTGTCCAAGACCCAGCATTTACCTGCAGTTGAGGCCTTTAAAGCTTAACTTCATTAGCTTCACTGTTAAACTGCCTCTGGTTTGAGTCTTCCCCTGACCTATCCCCTCTCCTCTCTCTGGTCCATCCCACACACCACCCTCAGAGTCCTCTGTCCTTAGGACACAGTTAGCAGCCTGTCGTCGTTGTCTGGGCTAACATGGGGGCATTCCTCTTTTAAGGCAGGACAGGAAATATCTTTCAATTATGAGACACTTGTCTTACCAAAACCCAAAAACTTGATTTCCTAAATTAAGTGTTTACCGTTCAAATAAATAAACACTTAATTTGAACGGTACTCACTGATTTCCAGGAGTTCCTTGGTCTTCCCTCAAACCACCCCTTAGACCTCAGACCGGAAATATCTTTCAATTATGAGACACTTGTCTTATCAAAACCCAAAAACTTGATTTCCTAAATTGTTTACCGTTCAAATAAACAAACACTTAATTTAAACGGTACTCACTGATTTCCAGGAGTTCCTTCGTCTTCCCTCAAACCACCCCTTAGACTTCAGACAAAGAAGCTCTGCATTCATCTGTTTTACATTTTGGCTTCTAGACATGTTTCCCCCAAAAAAGAATTCTTCAGCTAACACAGATTTTAAATAGTTTGCAACTCTGGTATATCGTGTGGGAAGGAGGAGGCCCAAGACTGTTATTGTATTCAGTGTGAAGGAGGAACTCATTTAAACTTGCTGGAATCATTCAAATTTGTCTGATTATATTCGGCAGTATATATTTTCCTTCCAGGGGCATGCACCTGGAAAAAAAATTTTTAAACACACAACTACTCTCTTTCCTCAGATTTCCATTTCTCACACACCGTGTTCCATTTAACAAGGTCTGCTGTTTTGCCACACGTTTGTATGGTTTTTCCTGCCTCTCTCCACCGTCACTTCACACTGTAAGGAAGCCTGGGGCATAGATGCTTGGAACAGTCTCCATGGCAACTGGGCTTGGTACCAATAAGGTCATGGCTGTATTCCATTCTGCATCTGCGAGCTTCACAAACAGAAGCTGCCTTCCTGCAGCAGAGATTTTCCTGTTTTCACTATTTTTTTCCAAGAGTTTAGAAACGATCACAATTCCCGTTTTATCCACAAAGAAACTCTCGAGAAATTAAATCACTTTCCCGGCATCAACAGCTACTGAGTATAGCAGCCACCTTCCTCCCACTCTCGCTTCTATTCCATTTCATTGCTGCAGCCCATCATTCCTCAACAACCTGATCCTAACCAACTCAGGGCAGATCAGAACCCTGACCTGCAAACCTATTATATGGTCAGAGTAGTTATCTACTCCCCATCTAATCTCAGCTACTTTTCATCTGAAAAATTAATACATAGGAATAAAGATGCCAGGAAATATTCCGGAAATATAATGCATTGTATTGGTTTCCTGTGGCTGCCATAGCAAGTTTCATCAAATTTAGTGGCGTAAAAAATAACAAATGTATTATGCTACCAATTCTGGAGGTCAGATGCCCAGAATGGCTCTCATTGGGCTAAAGTCAAGGGGTCAGCGGGGCTGGGTTCCTTTTGGAGGCCCTAAGGGAGAATCTGTTTCTGCCCTTTTCTGACTCCTGGCCCCTCCCCCATCCTCAAAGCGAGCAATGACCGATTGAGTCTTTCTCCTGTCGCACACTCTGCTACTCACTCTCCTGCCACCTCTTCCATAGTGTAGGACCCTATGGTCACACTGGGTCCACTTGGATAACCCAAGATAATCTCTTCATTTTGGGGTCAGCTGATGAGCACATTTATACAATTCCCCTTTGCCGTGTGACATAACATTCATGGGTTTCATGGATTAGAACATCAGTATCTTGAGTTTGTGTGTATGGCATTATTGTACCTACCACCTGCATATATCAAATACTAGGGTTAAAGCAGAAGAAACATGACAGCTCCTCAAAGCATACAGGTATGACTTTATTTAATTAACCTTGATAATAAAGAAAACCCAACAACAATAAAAAGGTAGTCTCACAGTCAGTTGGCACTGTTAGTGTATGGATGATGATATTAATATTGCTAAATGCACAGTGTCCTGGTCATGAGGTTGATCTGTGAACTCCTGCTTTCAGCGCATCGACAGCAAAGAAATAAAGCAGCTGAACGTCCAGTGGCTGCGAGCACAGCTGGGCATCGTGTCCCAGGAGCCCATCCTGTTTGACTGCAGCATCAGCGAGAACATTGCCTACGGAGACAACAGCCGGGTGGTGTCACAGGAAGAGATTGTGCGGGCCGCCAAGGAGGCCAACATCCACCACTTCATTGAGACGTTGCCTGACGTAAGTCTCCCTCCCACATGGGAGTCCAGGAGCCTGTGGCAGCCACCCTGACCTACAGTTTGATTTCTAAAGGGCTGGTTGCCCAAAGGTGAAGAAAATGAGCAACTATAACACACGCACACACGCACACTCACACCTCCCCAACACACACCTCCCCAACACACACCTCCCCAACACACACCTTCCCAACACACACCCACACCTGAATACAAGAGTCCGGCCACATTTTCTGTCCCCACCGGCTGACCTTCCCTGTGAACAAGCCTGACAGGGCGTGTGTCTGGGGGACCTTTCCCTTCAAGTCTGAGTGCAGGGCCCGCAGAGGCAGGCATGGCCCTCCCTCCCCAAGTATCTCCCAACCTTCCTCCTCACAGCTCTTCCCCAAGCCTCACACCTCCCTGTGGAGTCAGGCCAGGGGACAGGACCCAAGCCAGGAAGAAGGCTCTCTGTGAATAGGGCTGAACCACCAGGGTGGCAGTGATGTCGTGTAATCTCTCACCATCGCCCGTTTCATGGGCCCCAAGCTCTGCTTATAGGGTTGATTATTGAAACCTTCCCTGGGCTGTGGTCCCATGGCTGTCCTCCGAATTCCTCCTGGGAAGCTAGATAAATAGAACTTCTCACCCTCTTCAGCCCCTTATGTCCTATATTTTATTTTATTTTTTATTAATCTTCACCGAGGATATTCTTCCATTGATTTTTAGAGAGAGTGGAAGGGGAAGAGGGGAGACAGAGAGAGAAAAACATTGATATAAGAGAGACACATGGATTGGTTGCCTCCCACACATGCCCCAACCAGGACCAGGGATTGAGGCTGTAACTGAGGTTCAGAATTGAACCTGGGACCCTTCAGTCCAACAGGTACTCTATCCACTGAGCCAAACCGGTCAGGGCTGACTAGTAAGTCCTATATTTTAAAGTAGCTAGATAAATAGAACTTCTCACCCTCTTCAGCCCCTTAAGTCCTATATTTTATTTTTTTGTTAATCCTCACCAAGGATATTCTTCCATTGATTTTTAGAGAAAGTGGAAGGGGAAGAGGGGAGACAGAGAGAGAAAAACATTGATATAAGAGAGACACATGGATTGGTTGCCTCCCACACATGCCCCAACCAGGACCAGGGATTGAGGCTGTAACTGAGGTTCAGAATTGAACCTGGGACCCTTCAGTCCAACAGGTACTCTATCCACTGAGCCAAACCGGTCAGGGCTGACTAGTAAGTCCTATATTTTAAAGTACATCTTGACGTAACTCGCCTAACCCTCTTCCCCTTTATTGTAAGGAAGTCTCCCGAGAAATAAAGCTCAGTAGCGTCAAACCCGCAGGGAAGGCAGTCTGCTCGTGGGGAAGGATAGCAATGCCAGGTGGCCCTCTTTCCCACTCTTTTCTTTTCCTGAGGCTCTTCTTTGGATAGCTGCTGCCACCACATCATAGTCCCCAGGAGAGGGCATTGTCCCCCTCCCAGCCTTTCATCTTCTAGCCCCCCTGTGAATAACTGGCCCTTTCCAACAGCTAGCACATTTTAGAATATAGTGCCAGTCCCCTTTACTAATGACGAGGTTTGGGCATGGACCATCAGCATCTCCTGGGACCTTGTAAGAAATGCAGATTTTCAGACCCTACCGCAGACCTGCTGAATCAGAAACACTGGAGGAGGAGTCCAGCTGTTGATGCTTTAGTAGCCCAGGTGATGCTGACGCAGGCTAAAGTTTGGGAACCACTGGGCTAGGGATTGACAAAGACAGAGAGAGTAGCTATTACCTAGCTTATTGATATGCCTGCCCCCTGGCATTTGTCTTCCACTGGGACGCCACCATTCTGGGCTCCTGGGCTCCATCTGTCGCACAGAGCACAAGTAGATCTTGTCTTTTTCTCGGACAAGGAAAGAGAAGGCAAATCCCCTGAGTCCCGTTTTCTGTCTGAGGAGCCACTTCTCCTCCTGAGTGACGCCACCATTCTGGGCTCCTGGGCTCCATCTGTTGCACAGAGCACAAGTAGATCTTGTGTCTTTTTCTCGGACAAGGAAAGAGAAGGCAGATCCCCTGAGTCCCGTTTTCTGTTTGAGGAGCCACTTCTCCTCCTGAGTAATTTGTACAAGGATTTACCTCGCCCTGCAGGGTTACAGCCTGCCTTTACCGGCCTCAACAGGCTCAAAACTTTATCAGTGCAACCTGGTCACCCCTGCACTCACATGGGACACAGTGCGCCTGCCTCCCCGGCAGATGTAGCCCTGGGGTAGAGCCAGCCCCACGCATCTGCTGGAACCTCACCTGGAGTCTCCTTATTCCATCTGCAGTTGGAGTCCTTGTCTGAGTGCCACAGAACTAGTGTTGCAGGTATAGCAACTAAAAATAGAGCCTGGACTTTACAAACTCTGAGTGTCAGAATCAGAGTCTACATTCTGACTCAAATTTTAGCTGGGAAGGGCCTGTAATAAGATAGCATTGTTATCTAGGGTTACACGTGCTTTCATATCCTGTTTTGGCTCTCCCCTATGTACCCTCCGAACATCTGTTCCTATCATCATATTGAATAGTGACGGTTACCTAATGTGGACAACAAGTGAGTGAAAACAATTGGGGAGAGCCAGATTTAATGCTTAGCATCCATTAAAATTGTTGAAACATGGGAGATAATTTTATTAAAACAGACACCAAAAGGCGGGCATCCTAAGAAGTCTTCCCTTCCTCGCTTTAAAATAATGCAGAGAGCGTCACCTACTGGTTATAAATACAATGAGCATCAAATTTGTATTTATTTATTTTTGTATGCGTAGCCCATTGAAATCAAATTTCCTTCCTCCTACCAATCTTTGTCCCAAATATAATGAAACCATAAGACTGGAAGAGACTAAGATTGAGACAGTATTCTTCCTCCTAGACATGCTCACCTGTTTATATGAAGACAAAACTTTGAAGACATAAGTGTTCTAGTTTCAAGAAGAGAGATCAAACCTGCCATTTGGAGCTATGTCTGTGTTTGTTTCATTCTCTATGACCCATTCCTATTCTGAACCTAAATTTTTTTTTGTATGTAGGGAAGTGGCTATCCTCTTTTCTGTAAGCAAACCCTTTTTTAGGATCTTAGTTCTACTTTTCATAATAACTCCACCTTATTTGCAGAAATATAACACCAGAGTAGGCGACAAAGGAACCCAGCTCTCCGGCGGCCAGAAGCAGCGCATTGCCATCGCGCGTGCCCTGGTGAGAAAGCCGCGCATTTTGCTTCTGGACGAAGCCACATCAGCTCTGGACACAGAGAGTGAAAAGGTAAGAATGGAAATTGGACTCATTCACACGGACCTAAGATATAATGTGTGCTTCTAACTTCCACAGTAGAGGACAGAATTCAGCCACATATTTTGATTATCACTTATGTCACCTTTCAGTGGAACTCAAAAACTTCCTGTAGCTGTTATTACTGGTAAAGGGAACTGAGATCAAACCAGGCGAAAGAGCCCTGGATCACTCTGTATTACCTAGGAAGCTGCATTCAGGAAACGATGTTTCCATTTCCACTGGCGGCATTTCCTCAGCGAATGTAGAAAAAACGGGGAGGGCACTACAATATTAAAAGCTGACTGTACCTTAAGGTAAACATTTGTAATCATTTTCAGTTCGAGAAAAAGTGGAATATTCGGGCACCTGGAAGCACACTAATTCTGAGAGGTAGCCTATCTTAAAAGGAAGCTGTCTTTGTGCTCAGTCTTCCCGCATTTGGGGTAGAGCGGGACCAGAGGGCTGCTTGGAAGGATGTTGTATGGCGAGGCCACCAGTAAATGTTCTTAAACGATTGGATGGGCTCTATTTATTCTCATGCCTTGGAGAATAGATGACTCGTGCCTCAGAACTAATCCAAACTAGGATTCAATTATCTTCTGGCACGCCAGATCCCTTGCTTTGTAAAACCTGTTACATTTCGCCGATACCATTGTTACAGAAGAACCTATTGTTGGATAAATTAGTTTTGAGGGTTATTATGGGAGAGGACGTAAAGGGAGAGGGCTGTTTGTATCAGGATTAATTTACACAAATATTAAATAGGTTGTCCAAGAAGCCCTGGATAAAGCCAGAGAAGGCCGCACCTGCATTGTGATCGCCCACCGCCTGTCCACCATCCAGAACGCAGACCTGATAGTGGTGTTTCAGAACGGCAAGATCAGGGAGCACGGCACCCATCAGCAGCTGCTTGCACAGAAGGGCATCTACTTCTCCATGGTCAGCGTCCAGGCTGGGGCCAAGCGCTCGTGAACTGTGCCCAGATAAGCTGTTAAATATTTTCTAATGTTTGTGTTAAAATATGGCATTTAGTCAAAGTTAAAAAGTGAGCACTTTACTGGAAACACTATGTAGAGCGACCTGTTTAATACTTCCTGACACGAGATCATCCCATCAAGTTCAGAGTCTTGAAAGACTTTATAGTGGAAGGAACTGGAAGAAACATCATCAGATGGAATAAAACGATGTTTTCAATTGCATTAGAAGTTTATATAATAATTCAAAGTAGATTTTGTTAATAAAATGTGTAACTTTTGTGTATATTTTCTTATTTGGACTGCAACTGACTGCCTTGCTAAAAGTACTATAGACGAAGCAAAAAGTACTGAATGTTTGCATAAAGCGCCTATAATAAAACTAAACTTTTATATGACTGAAGTCATCTTGTCTAAAACACCTGTAAATATATTACCTCCTAATTGGAATATTGAAGATCCTATCTGCATTTTTTAAAAGGACTCCTTTAAAAATGCCTACCAATTTTTTATTTTTTGTGAGAATGCTTAAATAGTGTAAATAATTCCTGGTCTACATGTATTTTCACACTGGGTCCTAAAGAACTATCTACCTTCATTCTTGAAATTGGCCCTGCTGATTCTTGCATTTGCACATAATGATGGTTCTCCAACTGACCACACAGATTGATACAAGATTCATGGGCTTGGGTGGGACAGAGGATGCACAATGTGACATGTATACTCTGATGTTCATTGCATGTTTTGCATTGCTCTTACAAAGGACTTTTACAGGATTTTAATATTTTTGTACTTTAAAAAAATACAATTACTCTTTTCCTGTTTCAATAATGAATCACTTTTCCCAGTTATTGATCTCTCCAAAGGTGATCTTTCTGGTGGCAGATGTTTAAAATATCACATAAGCCCTAACCATTGTGGCTCAGTTAGTTGGAGCGACATCCTGTGCACAAAAGGTTACCAGTTCAATTCCCAGTCAGAGCACATACCTAGGTTGTAGGTTTGATCCCTTTTGGGGGGCATGTATAGGAGACAACTGATTGACGTTTCTCTCTCACATCAATGTTTCTCTCTCTAAAATCAATATAAACATATCCTTGGGTAAGGATAAAAAAATGGTTAAGGAGACAAAAAAAGGTCCTTATATAATTTATATAATTATAAGTAAAATTATATATACATCCTACAAAGACTGAATCTTGAAGAAATATAAAATCTAAATAGACCAATGAGTAAGGAGATTGAGTCAGTAATCAAAAACCTCCTAACAAAGAAAAGTCCAGGAACAGATTGTTTTACTGGTGAATTCTACCAAACACTCAAGGAAGAATTAACGGCAGTTCTTCTCACACTTCCAAAAAAGTGAAGAGAACACTTCCAAACTCATTTTAAGAGGCCAGCATTGTCCTGATACCCAAGCCAAATAAGGACACTGTGGAAAACTACAGATCAATATCTCTGATGAATATAGGTGTAAAAATTCTCAACAAAATGCAAGCAAACTGAATTTAATAGCACATTGTTAGTATCATACATTATGAACAAGGGGGATTTATCTCTGGGACGTAAGTGCGATTCAACATATGCAAATCTATACACCATATTAACAGATTGAAAGATAGAAATCACATAATTATCTCAATAGATACCAAAAAAACAGTTGACAAAAAAAACAACATCCTTTCATGATGAAAATTCAACAAATCGGGTATAGAGAAAACGTACTTCCACACAATAAAGGCTATAAAGACAAGCCCACAGCTAACATCGTACTCAATGGGGAAAGGGTGGAAGGTTTTCCTCTAAGATCAGGAACAAGACTGGGGTTCCTGCTCTCAACAGTCCTATTGGAAGTCCCTAGGCAGAGCAATCAGGCAAGACAAAGAAAAGGCATTGCAACCAGAAAGGAAGAAGTAAAATTGTCTTTGCAGATGCTCTGATCGTGTGTGTGTGTGTGTGTGTGTGTGTGTGTGTATCTGGCTTATTTCACTTAGTGCAATGTCGTCCAAGTTCATCTATTTTCACAAATGGGAGGATTTCCTTTTTATGGCTGAATATGTTTCCTGTGTGTTATGTGTGTGTGACATTTTCTTTATGCCTTCATATGTCAGTGGATACAAGTTGTTTGCATATCTTGGTTATTGTGTGTAATGCTGCAGGAACATGGTGTTGCTAATTTAGGTTTTGGATATATAACCAGAAGTGGGATTGCTGTATGGTATGGTATTTCTCTTTTTAATTTTTTTAGTAACCTCTATTCTGCTTTCCAGAATGTTAAGCCATCAAATACGTGTATGGTTATTTCTTACAGTAGCCTTGGGAAACTGACACAAGCCTCAAATCAGGGAGGTTAAACAAGATGCTTTTATTTTTTGTTCAGTGTGAGGGTAATGAGGCTCTGAGTTGGGCTGGTTAGAACGGAGAAGAACAAGTGGCTCTGGGAAACAGCAGAGGTTAGACGTGAGAGGTGGAGGGATGATAAGAGTTGCCTAGCAAAATGCTGTGACATTGATGGAGATAAACTGTTTTAGGAGGAAGATAATTTGTTCATACGGCTTGAAGGGGACATTATGGTAGGAGGCATTTGAAAGTGTGGCCTCAGGTAGGAACTAAACAAGGATGGGTCCCAGTGTGTGCTGTTTGCTGGAGTTCAACTCTTTTATTTTCCTAGCTGCATTTTAGGATCGTCCAGCTATATCCAATTCTAAACAGTGATGGCCCTTTTCTTTGGTTCATCAGAATCAACGTCTGATTTTAGGCCAAAATGTGTTTCAATCTGTTTCTTGACACACAAAGCAACCATTTATTCCCAGGTTTCAATAATGTCTTTTTTATTCATTTTTCTGACTCACATCTCTGTTTCAAACGCAGCTCCCATCTGTGAACCATTTGAGGAAAGGACTGTGTCTTTGCATCACTTTGTTTTTGTGTTTGGCAAAGTCCTTAACATATAGCAAAGGTTCCATAAGTGTTTACTCTTTTGCCAAGTTTTTGATCTAGTATGTGCCTTCCTCTGGGTCAGTTTTGTTTGATCACAAATTAACATCTGAAAAGCCCTTGGTTAATATGATATGTTAAAATGATTTTTATATAATTTTACGTACCCAACATTACATAAGACTTGTGACCCAGCCTTGTCTATTCAACAGAATAAAAGGTAAGGCCTTATGGGGATTGCATCCATAACTTTGTAAAAGAAAAAAATGTTTGTATGAAATTGGATGAGTCTGGTAAGACTATCATACCAATGCTAGTGTCCTAGGTTTGATTTTATACTGTAGTTACTACATGACATTCTTCAGGGAAGCTGAATAAAGGGCACATAGGACTACAATTTTTGCAACTTCCTGCGGGTGTATTTTATCTCCTAACAAAAAGTTAAGAAAAAAATAAGAGAATCAGATGGTTCAACTTTACTGAAATATTTGCTTCTCTTGAAATGATAATTTGGGCTGAAATCTGACAAATGAGAGGGAGTTACCCTGGAAGTGGGCACCTGGCTCACCATTGTGCTGCAACACCCTCTATCAATTCCTGGCACATTGAAAATCCTCAATAAAAATGTTTGTTCAATGAAAAAAAAAAACACAGAGATTTGTTGCTCTTTAAAAAAAAAAGATTTCAGGGAACACCTTCTGCAATAGTCTTCCTTTGTTTCTCTTGGAACCTCTGACTCCGAGGTGGAAGGCCTCTGCCCTTGGATTCTGGAGCAATCAGAATCTCAAATAGAAAAGCAGGACTGCTTCCAGAGCCAAAGGTATATGATGAAATATTTTCACCTGGGTTTTTTCAAAAGAGTCTGTTTGAGTCATAGGAAAAGTGACCTTTGAGCTGTAAAGTACACGTTTTCACTTTCTCCCCTGGGCAGTTACACTTAAATGTAACCTAATGGTCATCCTTTGGTGTATGGAGAAGCACCTAGGTTCTCCAGTCATGAAAGCCTGGGTGTCTCTTTTGGCCTCAGATTTGTTAACATGTATGATTCTGTGGGCAAGTTACTTATTTTAGTCTTTATTTCTTCATTGGCAGTTCAGGGATTTCAACATCTACCTCTTTGGATGACTTGAGTACTAACTATTATAATAAACTTTTTAAGATGCCTCTCAATACACAGAATATAAGCCAAAAAACAAACAAAGCAGGTTGATTGCCTTCCCTTCATATTTTCCTTGCTCTTCTAGGCTAGTAATTCTCTTGCATAAAATGAAGCTTTATTTTATATTTATTCATTTAACAATTCTCTTAGGTGCCTACTGGACTAGATGGTGGGAGCATGATGATATGACAAGAAGATCTCAGCTTAGGAGACAGGAAATATGTTTAGTAACAAGTATTGGTGCCGCCATGAGAGACTTCTTGGGGAACCCAGAAGACGGCCATCACTTCTGAGAGTAGTTCAAGGGTTAAAAAATCTTCCTGGAGAACTGAGTATCTACTTGTCAGATGGGCAGTAGAGAAAGGGTGTGGATGTGGAGAACAGTAAAGAAAAGCCTGGAAGGCCAGACTTGGAAGTGACTCAGGGTTTCAGGTTTTCGGTGTGGCCACCCCAGGAATGAGTCTGGGAGGTCAAGTAGGACTGAGCCTGAAAGACCTGGTGGACCAGAATAGGTTTATTTTCATTCTTGCAGTGGTTTATTTGAAATAGTGAGAGTGTTGAGATACATTTGTTACTATTCCTCCTGCTAAGTACAACCAGAGACACTGAACATTATACAGGAGTGGGCAAAAGTAGGTTTACAGTTATTCATATGGAAAAAAAATACAAAATTAATAAGAATACAAGAATCAAGTCTGTGTTTCACTTACAACTGTAGACCTACTTTTGCCCACCTTCGTATATAAAACAAACGTAAGACTGAAAAGTGGAGAAAGACAAACCAGCAAAGGACCTTGGAATCCAGAGAAGGACATGGTGGTGAGTTCTCCATTTTTGTTTTTGTTTTGTTTTCCTTTTTCTTGCCTCATACATCTCAGATGGCAAGAACCCAGAAATGTCAATGTAACAGACAAAAGGAGCCCCAACAAACAAACAAAACAGGCCTGTTCTCTCTAGCAAAAAAAACAACACAAAAAACAGGAAGAGACAGCCTAGCAAGATAGAATGTGTTTAGAAAATAGCTGATCTACTCTAGCCAAACATCATAGAAAAAAACTGTGGCACCACCCATGCCCATGCCCAAGGGCTGCAGGGCAAGCCTTGACTTAAACCTTTGCTAGGCTGTAACAAGGCACCCAACCTCACTGCCTGCCTACCGCCCCTGTGGCATCAAAGGAGGCTAAGGAGGGACTGTCTTTCCATCCCCCACCCCACCCCCCATAGGAATGAGCAGCTCTCTCCCTCCCCTCTAGGGGGCTTATGGAGAACCAGGATTTCCACCACTGCACAGCAGTTACAGGCCACCTCCCCACTCTGTGGTGTCCATGGAGACCATATGGAGAGCTGTAAGGATACACTCCTACTCCTCCCAGCCAGGAAGGTGTCAGTGGAAGCTTAGTGGAGGGGCAGCAAGAAGGACCCCTCCTACCTCAGGTGTCAGTAGAGACCAAGTGAAGAACTTGGACTTCTATCCCCACTCTTAGTAATGAGTCAAGAATGACACCCCACTTCCCTGCTAAAGCAATGTCCAAAAATCAAGAAAACCAAGGTTTAAATTAAGATCCAGAATCTCATAACATAATACCTCAAATGTCCAATTTTCAGCCAAATATCACTCAATACACCAAGAACTGGGAAGATATCAAATTGAATGGGAAAAAAAGGCAATTAACAGATGCTAGCACCAAGATGATAGAGATGTCAGAATTATCTGACAAAAGTTTAAAAACTACCATCGTAAAATGCTTCAAAGAGCAATTACAAACATGCTAGAAACAACTGAAAAACATAGAAAATATTAGCAAATAAATAGAATTTATAAAGATGGATCAAACGCAAATTTTTGAACTAAAAAATACAGTTACTGAAATGAACTCAATGAATGGGCTCACCAGCAGAATGGACGGTAGAGCAATTGAAAATGCCCAATCTGTGCAACAGTGAGGATAACAAACTGGGGAAAAAAATCACAGCGCCTCAGGGATCTGTGGAACTATGGCAAAGATTTAATACTGGCGTCACCAGAGTCCCATAATGAGAGGAGAAAGAGAGTAGATCTGAAAAAGTGTTTAAAGAAATACTGGCTGAAAATGTCCCAGGTTTGTCAAAACCCACAAAGTCATGCATTCAAGAAGATAAGCAAACCCCAAACAGAATCAACCTAAAGATTGATGCCGAGACACATTATAACCAGCCTTCTGAACACTAAATACAAAGACATTGAATCAATAATAACCTAAAACAGCACCAGGCCCAGTTGGGTTCACTAGCGAATTCTACCAAACATTTAAGAAAAAAAATTCTATCAACTCTCTACAATCTCTTTCAGAGAATAGAAGCAGAAGGAATTCTTCCTAACTCATCCTATGAGGGTAGTATTACTCTGATACCAAAACTGGACAGAGACATTACCGGAAAAGAAAACTACAGGCCAATTACTCTCATGAAATAAATGCAAAAGTCCTCAGCAAAATATTAGCAAATCAAATCCAACAATGGAATAAAGAATTATACACTGTGTCCAAGTGGAAAATTTCCCAAGTATGTAAGGCTGTTTCAACATTTAAAAATCAATGTGATCCATTACATATGATAAAAACAAAAAATAATATATGATCAGATCAATGGATGCAGAAAAAGCATTTGACAAAATCCAACACCCATTCATGATAAAAACTCTCAATAACCCAGGAATAGAAGGGAATACCCTCAATTTGATAAGGAATATCTACAAAGAAAGAAACCCTACAGCTAACATCATACTTAATGGTGAGAAGCTCGAAGCTTTTAAGTTTCAGGAACAAAGCAAAAATGTACCCTTTCATCACTCCTTTTTAACATTCTGCAGGATGTCCTAGCTAATTAAATAAGATTTAAAAAGGAAGACAAATTTGGAAAAAAGAAATACACTGCTTTTGTTCACAGATGTTAAGATGGTCTATGTAGAAAATTCTAAAGAAACTACACATACACATACACACACACACACACACCAAACTCCTAGAGCTAATAAGCGATTTTAACAAGGTTGCAGGATACAAGGTTAATATAGCAGAATGAACAAATGAAATTTGAAATTAAAAATAGTAACATATACATTAGCACTCCGCAAAATGAAATATTTAGATATAAATCTAACAAAATATATACAACGTCTATATGAGGAAAATGATAACATTTTGGTGAATGAAATCAAAGAACTAAATAAATGGAGAGATACTCCATGTTCATGATAGGAAGATTCAATATTGTCAAGATGTCAGCTTTTCCCAGCTTGATCAATAGATTCAATGCAATGCCAACTAAAATCCTGGCCATAACTACATGGCAGTAACAGGCAGTAAACAAGTTATTCCATGGGTGTAGATAACTGATTCGAAAGTTTATGTGGAAAGGCAAAAGAACTAGAATTAGACACAAATACAATCTATTACCATTGGGGAAACTAAATAAAGGACACAGGCACTCTCTCTGTATTAATTACTCTTGCTACTGTTAAGTAAATTATGTGTCTCAAAATAAAATGTTTAATTTTTTTTAAAAGATAGCAAAGAAGGGGAAAAAGAGAATCATAGATCTTACTTGTATTAGTAAGGTTCCCAAACTGATGCACAGATGATTACAAACCCGGGTTTTTTTGCTTCGGTAGATTCCTAACATCATTTCACAACACCCTTTAAAGTGGTTGAAGAACTCTTAGGAAGCCACAACTTTAGGGCTAAGGAAAAGTGCTATGAGTAATTGAGAACTAACATCAAATGCAAATCTGAAGTTACTGTTGTTTTTTGTTATATTATTTATAGATATTTTTAAATATATTTTTATTGATTTCAGAGAGGAAGGGAGAGGGAGAGAGAGAAACATCAATGATGAGAGACAATCATTGATTAGCTGCCTCCTGCATGCCCCCCACTGAAGATTGAGCCCCCAACCCAGGCGTGTGCCCTTGACCGGAATCAAACCTGGGACCCTTCAGTCCACAGGCCAATGCTCTGGCCACTGAGCAAGACCAGCTAGGGCTATTTATAGATATTTGATATGGTGTTAGCAAATACTTAAATTTATCGCAAAGTAAAGTACAATACTTTGAAAAGTTATGATTTTAGAATAGCCTTAAGGTGAAGGGACTAAGAAGCATGAATTGGTAGGTACAAAATAGTCACAGGGACGTAAGTAAAGCATGGGGACTATTGTCAATAATATTGTAATAACTATGTATGGTGCCAGGTGGGGTACTGGATGTATCGAGGGGACACTATGTAAAGTGTATGATTGTCTAACCACTAGGCTGTACACCTGAAACCAACACAAAGTGAAATGGGAAAAAAGAGTGGTTTTTGCCATCAACCAAAGTTAAAAATTGAATAAAACTAACATTCTAATTTGAAAAAAAAGACATTAAAATAACCTTAAGAGTAAGTCAACATAAATGACCTAAAGCATAGTGACCCTAGCTCATACTTATTCATTTAATCTCTGACCTTAGCACCCTGCAGCCCTCCCTGTCCACCCAACAGCGCCCTTAACCCTCACAGAACACAAAATTCCATTAGGCAATGTGACCTTTGAACTCTCAGTGTGTCATTACTCTATGCTGGTGGAAATGATATGACATTGATTGATAGCCAACTCTTCCCAACTGGTTCTTTAATTTTGGTCATGGCACTTTTGCCAGTCTACCCTGGTTTAAGAGGATGTAAGAATGAGATTATTGGAAAAGAGTGCTGAATTAGCACCTCCCTCATATCAATGTTTTATGAATGCCTTCTAAATGCCGGGGCTAAATTAGTTACATGAATTTTATAATGAACAAAAGAGGAGGGAGACTATCAGGAAATGATTTTCAGAAGGAAAGAGGTCCAAGGTGGAGAGGGATTTTTGTTTTGTTTTTCAAGCAGTAAGAAGCACTTAAAAAAAATTGTGAGAAAAGTTTAAAAGATAACATGACTTGAAGGAAATAAAGACAGGAGAAATCAAGATTTATACTCTGAGTATATGGAAGATTTAAGCAGAGGTTGAAAAGTATTGGTAGCAGAAAATTTGGAAACAGAATGTAGGTATGGCCATGCACAAATAAAACTGTGGAAGATAGCCTCTAACTGCTGATCTTCAGAGATAAAACGTTTGAGAGTTGTTAGACAGCCACAAAAACAATATAATGACCACAAAGCATATTATCATCAAGCTAAAGGTCAGCTGGAAGGAGAGCTGAGTCCATTAAACTCTCTTCAGAGAAAACTGCTGCAAATTAATTTATATTAAAATATAATTATATCTATTAAATGTGGTATTAACATAATATGAGTACTACAATATAAATAAAATATAATATATTAAATGTAATATTATATTTAAACTAGAGGCCTGATGCATGAAATTTGTACAAGGGGCTTGGCCCTCGCAGCCCTGGCTTCATCCAGAAGGTCGTTCAGCTATCTGGTCTAATTAGCATATTATGCTTTTATTATTATAGTTATACTAGTATTATATATTTTTAAATACTTTGGTAGCTGGAGTTTGTTCTTCCTTTTGGCCCTTCCTTATAGGAAACTTTTTACAATATAAATCTTTTATACTATAGATTACAAATACTGATCTATTCAATATACATTTAATGAGCCTTCTAGTGCTGTGGGGACTAGAAATATAGGTAGGCATGGCCTCTGCCTGGCTGTAGTCTTCCCCAGGGATACTGACAGAGCAGCCGGGAGTCACACAGCCAGGGTGGGAGCCCTGATTCCATTGTGTCTCAGGTTTGTGGAAATTCACTGACTCTTCAGGAATCCCAGTTTCCACACCTTTCAACTGAGAATAGCTCCTTACTTGTTTGCCTTAAATATGCTTTATGAGTCTTGTATCCCACATAGTAGACAATAAATAATAAGCATACTTATTACATTAAGTATATAAGTCAAGGGCCATTAATTTCATGGTGAGACCAGTCAGATGGTTTCGTGTTTTTCTTTAGCCATGTTCTGTAACAAGGTGGAAGCTTGCAGTAGTTGGGTAATTTAGATTAGCCAGGGTTGTGGTTTTACCAAGTGAGCCTGATAAAGGGAGAGGGGAAGGGGGCTGCAGATGCTTGCAAGATGGGTGAAGAAGGAAGAGAGCACATTAAGAACAGTTAAAAGGTGGTAAGATCAATTGACTGGGGATGAATGTATTTAACCATCTGATACATTGACCCCTCTTTTCCATCCCTACTTCCTGCCCTATTTAAGGTTGTGGCAAAGAACATTGCTTGCATTAGAATTCCAGTGGTGTCCATTAGAAAATCTCTATTCTGTTCCACTTTAATTTTGTTTATCTCTGTCCAAAACACATTCCCTTAATTACTATAGCTTCATAATAAAATTCATGATGTCCAATAAGGCAAATCTCCAAGTAATTTTTCAAAATTAAGATGAAATAAATTTTCAGGGGGAAAAGGTGAAATGATTTATCACCAACTAAGGGAAACGAAAAAGAGTGGTCCTCCTGTACAGGGAAAATGATCCGAGTTGTTGGCTCTGATATGTAGGAAAACATAAAGGACAAGAAAAGGATAAATATGGAGATAAATCTAAACAAATATCGACTTTATAAAGTAATAATATTATCATGAGGGTCATAAATAGAGAAAATTAAAACACTGTGCATGACAACAATAGTATATAAGCCAGGTGGATAAATGAGGCTTGAGGGTTCTAAAATCCTTGCATTGTCCTGGAAGAGGAAAAAGTACCAGTGATTAGTCAAAGATACATGTCATAATCTCTGGGAAGGAGTTAACTATTAAATAGGTAGTAAAAGAATGTATACTCAGTAAGTGAAGAGGAAGAAACCTAAATATTAAAAATATTCAACTGAGCCAAAAAATGCAGAGTTAGGATTAAAATGGAAAGATAGAAGAAATGGGAGAAATAGAAAAATTGAGCTAACACAATGGTGGAAGGGCATTAACTCTGTCAGTGAGAACAGAGAAGTATCTTAGGATCCTGCCACGAAGAGAACATTAAGATTTCTTACAGCCTGAATGTCATCAAGAAATCCAGGGTGGCTTAAATATAATTCATGAATGAAGGAATAACCGGTCAGATGCACCACATAGAGTTGTTTCATTGTTGTCAGATATAAAATGTCCCCATGATGTGTCTCGCACACGGGGAGTCACACAGTCACGTAGGCATGGGCGCACCTGCTTGTCCCACAATCTTACTTCTGCTCTCAGACGCAGAAAACACGAGCATTTGTCAGAGGGACATCTCTGCAAATTGACTTAGACAGACAGATAGGTAAACGTGCTCTATTTCTAGGATACTTTTTGTTCGCTTTTGTTTTTAGTTTAGAACTTGCTACTTTCTCAAGTATCTGTCTTTTTTACTCCCCTAAGTTTTTTTTTTATAGAAACTGTAGAGGCTGTCATTTCCTTATAGGCTAATGTCCTCCACTCACCACCACGTCTTCTTTCAAACTAAACAATTCCAGTTGCTTTAGTCCCCAGAGTATCTTTAGTCACTCGTGACCTGACCACCTGTTAAGACTCATGAAGAGGAGGAATTCTGGTTGATCAAAGGAGAGAATCCTCATGGTTATGGAAGACAGGATGAGGAGAAAAACATTTTAAGTAAAAATACTTAAAAGTAAATTTATTTCTATCACGTAATTCCAGATTGTACCATAATTTCAATCAACTCCCAGCATATTCTTCAAGTCATGTTCTAGCTCAAGGTAAGGGGCAGGTGGAGATAAGTGGCACATTTAAGACTGGGTGGCAGAGTTGCTGGCTCCTATTCCAGTCTTTCCTCATCAGCCTCTTCTGATCTTTTAACTATAATTCTAGGTATCATTTATGAGGTGCCTCCTATGCCAGGCACTTTACACATGTTATACCTAATCCTAATATTCCTGTTTTCAGGAGACTCAGCCAAGAATTAAATAAACTGCCCAAATGGCAGAGGTGAGAGTCATACCTGGATCTGCCCAACAACACCTGCTCTTGTCCATGCGCCACCTAGGGTTCTCTGGAAACCCAAGAAAACCGTGGGATGATGTTTGCATTAGTAAGACATCGCAGGAGCAAGGACCAGCCAGCAGTCCTGCTGCCTGATGAGGAAGGAAAGCCATATTTATTGAGCACCTACTATGTTTTAGGCATGATACTAGGTCCTTTTACCTTCTTAATTCATTTATTCCTCACAGTAACCTAATAAGGGAGATGTTTCTATCCCCTGTTTACATAGGAGGAAACTGAGGCCTTCAGAGGTCAGCTAAGTGTCCAAGGTCACATAGCTAATAAGATGTGAAAGTCTGGCCCTAACTGGTTTTGCTCAATGGATAGAGAGTTGGCCTGTGGACTGTGGGGTCCCAGGTTCGAATCCAGCCAAGGGCATGTACCTTGGTTGCGGGCACATCCCCAGTGGGGGATGTGCAGGAGGCAGCTGATTGATGTTTCTCTCATCGATGTTTCTAACTCTCTATCATCCCTGTCCCAGGTCTGATCCTGGTCAAGGGCACATGCCCGGGTTGTGGGCTCGATCCCCAGTGGAGGGCTTGCAGGAGGCAGCTGATCAATGATCCTCTCTCATCATTGATGTTTCTCTCTCTCTCTCCCTCTTCCTTCCTCTCTGAAATCAATAAAAATATATATATTTTTAAAATGTGAAGGTCTGAGTTTGAATCCCACTGGCTTCAGAACTTCCATAACTTATCACTTGATGTTTTAGTAGACCCTTCCTTTTTGGATGAGTACAGAGAAATTAATCAGAAGGAATAAGAAAATCATACAGGGCACTCTGGTGGGTGCTAGGTAAGACAGTTTAGTATAGGAAGTCCAAGATCAGAGAGCAGGGAGCCGGGGGAGGCACTGGAAACTGGACCCTGGTTCCGCTGGTGCAGCCTCAGGCAGGAGTAACCTCTCTGGGCATCAGTTTCTTCTTGCAAAGAATGCGGGTTTTGAATCACGTGATCGCTAAAGTCCTTCCAAGCCTAAAGTTATGTCTTGAAGTATCAAGAGGGCGCCGACAACGCGCCTCTTCTCCAAGGAGCATAACGTGGTGCTTGGGGGCCCTGGAGGCGGTTGGGTTCGGTGCCATCAGGACCAGACCTAGGGATGCAGAAATGGGAGCGAGTCTATGCT
>NW_006383018.1:342289-346685 GCF_000327345.1 Myotis davidii | reverse complement strand
TCCCGTTACGCGCGAGCCGGCCGCGGACGGGAGTCCACTAAACCTGCTGGATGCCAGGGCCTGGGTCTCGGGGCCACTGTGGGGGGGTCTCGCCTGCGAGCCGGACCTTTCCCGAGGAATGTCCCTGCGGCTCCTGGCGCCGCGGGCGGGCTCGGGAAGAGGCTGTCTTTCCAGGCGCCCGCTTCCCTTTGTCAGGGTGATTCGGGGAATATCTCTTGTATAACAATCCTGGTGTTATATAACTCAAAACTTTTACAAACAACTTTCGTAAACATCATCTGCGTTTTCATGCTTATAGAGCATCGAACATTCGCGGCGGATGGGTGCGCTTTTAGATCCAGGGCCGGGAAGCCGTTCCCCGCCTCCCCCTCCTTAGTCCTCTTCCTCCTGGTCTTACCCCTTCCCCCTCCTCCCAGAGCCGGGCGGGTTCCGCGTTTCTCAGCCCGGAGCTTTGAGGTGGGGAGGGGGGCCTTGGGCAGCCTCATTCTTCCGTACCCCGCGCTTCCAAATCAGTTTTTGTTCCAATACAAGGGGGGCGGGGGAGGGGGCGCTCAGGGCTTCCTTTGCTGGCGCGTCCTTCTCCCCGTGCTGGCTCTTTGGTTCCCGGGGGCCCCTGTTAAGTGCACTTCACAGGCCTTCGTAGGAGCAGAAGCAACCGGTCAATGGAGTGCTGTCTTTGTTTCCTCTTTCACGGTGGGAATAGTGAATCATTTTCGCCTTCAGCCTCGAATAGTTCATGAGGCAGTTATGTATGGCCTCTGAGTTCACACCAGGCCATCCAGAACTAAATGACCCGTGTCACGGAGTCATCACCCAGGGAGACGCATTTATCAAGTTCCTTAGCGTGTCCTCAAGCTGCAAGGGGTCTGATTAGCCAACTGAAATATGCCTATCTGATGTTGGAACCGAAGCATGGTTCTCGTCTGTTGGCTTCTTCTTCCAGTGGTATTGCTCTGTTCCTTCTGAGTACCGTGACACTCATTCATGGAAAGTTTAGTTTGCCCCGTAGAACTGGAAAACGGATGTATGGTGGAATTTCTACCGGAAAGATCCGGTATTCATCAGTTGGCACTTTAGTCTGGGATTGACTGTGACTCTATAAATAGGTGGCATTTTCACCAGGAAGGCTATTTATGTATTGCCTTGGCTGAACATTTGATAAGTGTACAAAGGAGCTACCCCTGAAGGGGAAAAAAAAAATGCAGTAACATCCAGAACCTCAGGAAGTTCTCAGAAATGGAGCTCACAGCCTTATGCTGGAGAGAAGAAAACAGTTCAAAAGGGAATGCAGGAAGTTAAGAAGACAATACGCCTGTAAAGTTATGAAATTAAATGTAATGAGGCTAATTTTTCTAAAAAGCTTCTGCATTCAAAGGAAGTTAAGCTCACCTCAGTCATCTAGGGAAAATGGCAACTTCGTTACATGCTTAGTCCAGTCATGCGGCTATTGCCTGTGGCACGTTCTTATAAACATGGTTTGTGGCAGATGTCTGCCCTTTGATTTTAGCAAATGTTCTAAATTGGGATCAAGTTTTATGAGTTAACTTTATCACCTACCAGGAAATTTAAGCCAAATAAATGAATTTTATAAACACACACACACACACACACACACACACACACACACACACAATTCTGCCCTCATGGAATGAACTGACATTATTGTGTGGCAGGCAGACATAAATAATACACAGGCTAAATAAGTAAACGACAGTAAATGTTAGAAGATAATGAATGCTATGGAAAAACATTCGTCAAGAGTAAGGACATCAAGAGGGTGACAAGGAAGTAGTGTGTAGTTTTAAATAGGGCGGTTAAGGTAGGTCTCATTGAGGAGGCAGTGTTTGAGCACCGATTTGAAAGAAATGAGAGGAGAGCGAGTGTGGGTGTCTGAAGAGAGCTTTCCTGGGAGGCGTCTGAGAGTGTGAAGACCCTCGAGGGGAGGATGCTGGCTGTGTTCACAGGACCGCAGAGAGGCCAGGGAGGCGGAGCAGAGGAGGCAGAGGTGGCGGTGGGAAGTGTGGTCGGAGAGGTAACGAGGAAACATTGTGTGGGCCCTACCGGCCAATGTAGGGGTTTTGGATTTTACACTTGAGAAAAACGGGAGCCATTGGAGGCTTTAGAGCAGAGGCTCAGCATAGACTGACTTGAGTTTTTACATCAGACGAATTGGGCTGGCGGCTGTGATGAGGTACATCTAAGTGGGAATACTAGTAAGTGGAAGTAGAGAGGCTAGGCAGGCATTCTCCTGGGCTAATGGAATAGCAATGAAAGTAGTGAGCAGTGGTTGAATGCTGGATGTGTTTTGAATGTAGAGTAAACAAGATTTCCTGACACCACTCCCCACACCCGTTAGAAGAGTGGCCTTTCGTATTTTTAGAACAATATGTTTCTTTAGCCAAAGAAGAATTTACAGTAGTCCCCCTTTATCCATGGGGAATATCTTCCAAGACCCTCCAGTCGGTGCTTGAAACTTCAGATAGTACTAAACCCTATATTAGTATATTATGTTTTTTCTATACATCCCTATGATAAAGTTTAATTTATAAATTAAGCTCAGTAAGAGATGAACAATAATAACTAAATGAAATAGAGCAATTATAACAATATACTGTAATAAAAGTTATACAGGGTGGGACAAAAGTAGGTTTACAGTTATTCATATGGAAAATAACACAATAATTAATAAATAATAAATAAGAATAAACTCTGAGTTGCGAGTACTCACAACAGTAAACCTACTTTTGCCCCCACAGTCTGAATGATCTCTCTCTCTCCTCTCTCACTGTCAAAATATCTTATCATACTGTACTCACCCTTCCTCTTGTGATGATGTGATATGATAAAATGCCTAATTAAGTCAAGAACTTTCACCTTTTCACTTAAAGAAAGCACTTTATGGCTTCTCTTTGGCATATCCAAATTGCCCGCATCACTACTCTTGCACTTGGGCCATTATTCAGTAAAATAAGCTGACTTGAACACAACACTGTGATAGCACAACAGTCAATCTGATAACCGACAAATTGACTACTAAGTGACTGACAGGTGGGTAGCATCTACAGCATAGATACACTGGACAAAGTGATTCACGTCCTGGGCAGGATGCAGCAGAACAGTGTGAGATTTCATCACACTACTCAGGACGGCATACAATTTAAAACTTATGAATTGTTTATTTCTGGAATTTTCCATTTATTATTCTCAGTCCACAGTTGGCTGTAACTGAAACTGCAGAAGGCAAAACTGTGGATAGGGAGTGGTGACTACTGTAATCCATTTGGCAGGCACTGTTAATATGCTCATCTTCCCTCTGTGTTTGAGCTCCGTAAGGCAGGTGACCATTCTGTTTACCCAGACAGTCCTGTAGTACCTTGGACAGTTACCTTAGTTAAAAGGGGATTGCCTTGAAAGTATTTGTTAAACTGGATAATTTTTATAATTTGCGGCCATCACTGTTTTATGTTAGAAATATTATAAAAGTTGAATATGATAACTACTGAAATTTATATTCAGTTGACTGTGAAATATTTGTAACAGTTTTAAATTAAAGCAATTATTTTTTTTTTCAGCAACCAAGACAGGAAAGAAACGAAGAAAGTGAATTTAATTGGACCATTAACATTGGTAAGCTATGGAATAGTAAATGTGATCGTTCTTTCCTTTGTTCAGATTTGGTGTCTTGAATCGATAGTTACTGAGCCAGGATTTAAGACTGTCTGCAGGCAGTGATAGAGTTTCCCTGCTGCACCCGCACTGTCTTAGGTCGGCTCATTGCAGTCACGGCTCTTATTCTCAAGGTGGATGATAAAAGAGGCAGGGGTAGGCTGGCTCTGAAACAGAGCAGAACTGACTGGTTCACAGGGAAATTGAAAATAGGACTTGTGTTTGTAGCACCAAACACACTAACCCATTTCAGAAAAAAATGTATCTCTGCATTTGTTTCGCAAAAACCCATAAATTCAGCTTAAAATAAGATTGCATATAGCGTGATCATTAATCATAGAAAATTTAAAATAAGAAATCTGTGTTCACATTTGGCATCCAAGGAAACATTAAATATAGAGTAACTACTAGGGATTTAGATCGTGTGCAACACAATTCTCAGAGGTTTCTGCCGGTACAAGGCAAGCCAACATGTTTTTGGAAGAAGTCTAATCTGTTTTTCATTTGTAATATGTCTCAGAGAGGCAGCCCAAGAAAATGTTTGCTCACTTTTGATGAATATGTGTTTCAAATGATGACAGCCATTACTCGAAAGTAGTTGGTATTAAGTGGCATCAGCTGAATTCCCCACCATAATAAGTAAATGGGTGAAAAGACAGCAAAACATCCTAGGTTTCGAGCCTCATTGAAGATTTCCCATGTCACAGAGCCCCTATTCATTCTCTTTCCC
>NW_006383018.1:341840-342257 GCF_000327345.1 Myotis davidii | reverse complement strand
TTCTCATTATGTTTTTGTCTCGATAAGAGATGTTGTTTTTTAATTAAATGCTTTAGAGAATAAATAGTAAAACTAGTTCTGGTTTTAATGTACTGCTTTTAAATCTGCCTCTTACATAAAATAAAATACCCCAAACCTTAAAGTAGAAACATGGAAAATTTCATCTGAATTTAAAAGTTAAAATTTAAATTAAGTTTAAATGTAATCTTTTTCAAACTCTGAATAGATATTTTTTTGTGTCCTGAAAGAGGTTCGGGACAGAATGCTACTCTTTTTCTCCCCTATTTTTTCTCTCTTTTTTATTTTTCAATGACAGTTGACATACAATATTATATCAGTTTCAGGTATACAACATAGTCATTAGACCTTTATATATCTTATGAAGTGATCAACCTGATAAGTCTAGTACCCATATGA
>NW_006383018.1:321219-341398 GCF_000327345.1 Myotis davidii | reverse complement strand
GGTGGCAGGTCCTGTGTCCCACTTGGGGGTAGCCAAGTGTTGGTTTGTTGGTGCCAGGTCCATGGTGACGTTTAGTTTTAAATGGCCAGTGTACATCATGGCAGCTCCTGCATTGAGCATCCACCTCCTGGTGGTCAGTGCACATCATACATACTGGCTGGTCAGCCAGTCAGCAGGTTGCTTAGCCTTTTATATATATTTTTCAATGACAGTTGACATACAATATTATATCAATTTCAGGTATACAACATAGTGATTAGACATTTACAAAACTGTACTGTAAATGAGTTTGCAATGCATTGTTTTGTTGAAAATCACTGACAAATTTCTAGGCTTACTTAGGATATTGCTATGAAATTTGTGTCATTTTAAAGTTAAATACAAAAATTTTTATTTAGCAATTTGGGAAGCACTTAAAATAGTCTTCAATGCCATGTAAATGTTCAGCAAAGAGAACAGTACACCACTACCGACCCTGGGTTTGTCGCTGTAGCCCACAGACCCAAGTGCTCTGTCTCCCTCCCCAGGAGCCACTAAATTGAACCTCGGGGACACAGTTCCCTTTTGTAGCAATTACAGGGACCCTTCTCCATTTGCTCCTGACTTTACGTCCTCCCCTTGTTTCACCCCAAGCTCCACCTGGCTCTGACCCTTTGCCTCTGTTGGCACTCTGGGCATGCCCTGTGTGTTTGATGATGGAATTTGGCCTTCCCATATGGAACTTTGGGAACTCTCTGAGAACAGTTTGCACACATTCCTCCTCCCCACCATGTGTGTCTGACCTCAGCCTGCCCATCATATTGGCCCTGTCTGACCCATCTTTCGCTCTCAAGGACCCCATGCTGCCACGTCTGACTCATCACCCATTCTCCCAATGACCGTTCCTTGTCCCCAAAAGGGGGATAGGTGGGGTGAGGAAAATGGGTAGAAGGAAAATATTAAAAAGGGGGGAGAGATGCCAGGGACAGAGGAAAGATATAGAAGTGGAAAATTAAGAGAATGAAGATGCAGTCTGAAAGCAGAGGAAAGAAGAATAAAGAAAGAGCCATAGAACCATTGATCTAAAATGCGGAAAGTGAGAAACTGGAGAGGACTAAAAAGACAGCGAGGGAGAAGTCTGTGGAGCACTGTGACACTGATCAGCTGCTTGGTTCTTGGGTGTTGTGCGCTCCACTGTGTCCCCCTCTAAGTGATAGTACTAAGTACATTGTACATGGGGAGTACTAAGACCAAGGTCCTTGGTGTGGCCCACGGCCTTTCTCCCTCTCTCTAATGTCATCTCCCACACTTTGCACTGAGCACTTCATGCAGTTTCTAGTCACCTCGGTGTTCTAAGTCTCTTGCATCACTACTCTTGCACTTGGGGCCATTATTAAGTAAAATAAGCTGACTTGAACACAACACTGAGAATTTTATACAACTATTGCAAATGTGCCGACCTTAAATAAAAATCCAAAGAACATGGAATTGTGGAAAAGGGAAATTCTATCCCACAAGGTAAAATGAGTATTATTTTATTTCCTTTCTTTAGTTTCGATACTCCGATTGGCAGGATAAATTATTTATGTCCCTGGGCACAATCATGGCCATAGCTCACGGATCAGGTCTCCCCCTCATGATGATAGTATTTGGAGAAATGACCGACAGATTTGTTATTACTGCAGGAAACTTCTCTTTTCCAGGTAAGCATTTCTCAACTTTTTTTTTTAATGCACAGTACTCTTTTAAGTACATGAAGGATTAGAAATAGATTTTGTTCTTCACTGTGTACTTGTGTAATGATTTAGCCATCTGGGTGACTTTAGACATTATGGAAGTTGTAAAATTCTCAGAAAATTCCTCAAATAGTCATTTAAATTTTAAGAAATAGGTGTTTGCTGTTTGAAAGGATGAGGGAATATACAGAATGCTTTGCCTCTAAATAAAGTCGGGCAGTTGCTCTATTTTAGGACAGAGGAACTGTAACAGTATCCATCCCATTAGTGATCCCTGGTGAATTTTAGAATACACCAGTTAGCCGGCAGTGCTTCCTAGCTGTGCTCAGCTTGTAGATATGTTTCTGCTTTTCTTTTTTCTCTTCCCTACCCTTTTTGTTAAAATTATAGCCATTTTTTGTGATTAAATTTAGATCAACCAGGTTGGTTAGAACTTGATGTAGCACTTCACTAAAGGGTGAATGGATTCAATAGGAGAATGATGCAGACACAACAAAAGGACTATCATTACTGAGGGGCCGGAGGAGTCCCATAAGTTAATGTCATCTAAAGCGGGGCTGTGGCAACAGCATGGGTGTGAGGTTCCAACGGACATAGCTATTTTTCATATTAGTTAAATTCCACATAGAAAGGAAGAGTTCCATGCTTTGTACCAACCCTAAGACTTCATTCCTCCGCGTGAGCATTAGACTGGAGAAGACTGAATGGAACTTTATTGGTACACAGATGGTAGAGTATAAGGACAAAATACCGATAAAGGAAAGGTAGCTTTCATAGCAAAGAACCTAAGAAAAAGTGTACCCCATCATTTAGAGAATATTCGGTAAGAGTTTTCAGGGTTCACTGACTGAGCACTATAATATTTCGTTAGCACTGTAGAATGCAAGTGTAAATACCTAAGAGAGGGCCTATTTACATAAATAGTGATAAACATTAATGGCTTTTAGAAAGTAAAAGCATCCTTTGAATTTTAAGGAAAGCTCCTACAAAACCAATGTGTGTTATTTTTTTATTCTCAAGTACGTTGCCCCTGAGAAGACCCTCTTTATAATAAAAATAACCACAGTAATAGCAATCTTTTATTGTATTTTTTATCTGCTAAGTCCTGTTTCACTTAACCCTCACAAGAACAGTCCTACACAGTGGGTAATATTATCCTCTGTGACAGATGAGGCTAGGAGAGGATAAATAACTTGTCCAAAGTTACTTAGTTGGTGAGCATGAGGACAAATTCAAATCCAGGTCTCTCTGCCTTCCAAACCATGCTTATCATGACCAACCATATAAATACAGTATACTGCCAGATGTGAATAATTTTGCTTTCTCTTTTAAAAAGAAACATGTTTGAGAAAATTAAATGGATTACCTATGTTTAACCAGTGACCAGGATTTTAACATAAATACCAGAAAGGTAAAATTGGAGTTAATTTAAGATAGTTTAAAAAATCTTTAAGTGAATAAGGGGTAGGAGTTTTCTATTGACTTTTTAGAAATTCTGTAGACCTATTATGCTTGGTTATGTAGATGTATAAAGCAGGATGATGTCCACATTCAGGCAAATTAATCCAAAATTGGTTTCAATTCAGGGTTTAAAAAATTCACATTAACAGATGAATGGCTAAACAACATGTGGTATACCAGACAATGGAATAATAGCCTTAAAAAGGAGGGAATCCCAAAACCTGCTACAACATGAATAAACCTGGAGGACATTGTGCTAAGTGAAATAAACCAGTAACAAAAGTACAAATACACTGTATGATTTCACTTACATGAGGTATACAGAGTAGTCAAGTTCGTTGAAACAAAAAGTAGAATAGTGGTTACCAGGCACTAGAGGGAGGTGGGAATGAGGAGTTGTTGTTTAATGCATTGAGTTGCATTTTGCAACATAAAAAGTTCTGGAGATTGGTTATACAACTGTGTGAATATGCTAAACACTATTGACCTGTACACTTAACGATGGTTAAGATGGTTAATTTTCTGTTATGTATATTTTATCACAAATAAACTTTTAAAAAAAATCAAATTAAAACAATGTCACACATTCATCACAGATAAGTTAGCATTTGTGCTAATTTTATTAGTCTTGTTTTTAGAATACCACAATACTCCTGCAACTTTCTTATTTGGAGCAGTTTGCTTGTGTTTTTTTACTTGTTTCTAATTATGCAACTGAATTGCTTTGAAGCTGAACGTGGCAGACAGGCGGCCCGTGCTGTGCCCAGGACCAAATTCAAGGTCTCTCTGGGGAATGGCACAAGCAAGTTGCCTACAGACCTGTGACTGCTGGAGTGCTAAACTCAGCAGAGTTGCCAACTTATGTTCAGTAGCCTCCACATGCTGTGACCCTTGGTCTTCCACAGCCACGTTTGTCTCTAGGCCTATTGGCTGTCTGAGGGGACTTGGGAGGGGAAGTTCCTCCAATGTTTCTCATTTCAATGTCCACTCTTTTGTAGTTTATAAAAATAATATTCTCATATCTCTTTGGCGAGAGCAAAACCTTTACATTTCATACTCGCTCTAGATCCAGAGAGATCATTGATATGTTTAGAGTTGTCGAGTTTAGCACCCATCATGGAAGTTGGGAGAAGATAGAGTACTTAGCTGAGCTCCCTCGCTTATCTCATAGAGATCATGTTTATTTAGAGTCCATTCTTTAGAATTGTTGGATTCTTGGACACCTAAATGGGAAGGGAATGATAGAAGAAAACACCAGTTTAAATTACAAGAGGGTCTGACAATGATTTATTGTGAGCAGAACCCGTCCCTGTCAACAGAATAAAGTCACTCCGTGACAAGGTCATTCCCTCACAATGACTCAGTTGTGCAGAAACTATGCATAAAACATTCTGCATCCAAAACCTTAAGGACAGATCCATAAGAAACAGTTTTTCTGCAGAATATCAAGAACTTGATATATTTTATGCCAAGTCTATGTGACTGTAATAATCTAGGATAGTCTGTGGGGAAATCGATATGTTCTGCATGTCCTTGCATTGCCATCAGATTAAGAGGAAAATGCAGCCCTGACTGGTTTGGCTCAGTGAATAGAGCATCGGCCTGTGGACTGAAGTGTCCTGGGTTTGATTCCGGTCAGGGGTACATGCCCAGGTTGCGGGCTCGATCCCCAGTATGGGGGGCATGCAGGAGGTGGCCAATCGATGATTCTCTCTCATCATTGATGTTTCTATCTCTACTTCCCCCTTCCTCTCTAAAATCAATAAAAATATATATTTTTTTAAAAAGAGGCAAATTCATTTTGAGCCCCTTGTTACCTTAACTAACTGCGTATGCTGCTAAGCTACCTGGACAAACACCATCTCTTTGTTTTGTGCTGAATATTTCTATATGCTAAAAGAAATTTTAGGCAGAATTGAAGAAGACAGACATTGATTTACTTTGAGACTCAAAAGTGACAGTCAGGACTTCCTATGCAATGTTTCCTTAAGTAATCCTTAAAGTATATAGTTATTCTTTAGGCCCTTCACTCACCAGCTGCATGACCTTGGGAAAGTTACTTAACCTCTATAGTTCTCATCTTTGAAGGTAATCGTAGAATTAAATGAGATGTATTATGTAAAGAGTTAAATGAGATGGTTTATGTAAAGTGCCTGGAACATAGTAAATGATCAATTAATATTGGGGAAAACTAGTTGTGGGAACTTGGAAATGAAATAACTAAAATTCTGTTTATTCATCTATAAAATGGATGAATGTTCTAGGAGCTCTCAAAAATGAATAGGCAGCTTCAAAGAATTCCCCATTCCCTTGTCATGGGAGGCATTCAGGAAGATGAGAGTGAGAGTTCTCCATGTGGACGCATTAGAATCCAGGGGAGGTAGTTTTAGGAATATGATCTCTAGAATCAGTCACAGATTCTGATTTATGGTTTTGGTGGTGCCTGGACATCTGTAATTTTTCAAGCTCCCCATGTCATTTTAACGGGCAGATAGTGTTAAGAACTCCCAAACCAGATAACTATTTGGAGATTGTTTATGAGACAGAAGCATAACAGGTAGCATCTGCGAGAACAGTTCTACGCCCTGTCCAGATCTAGAATCCCAGGAGATTTCTAGATCTAGAACACCAGATCTGGAACCGGTAATTCTAGTTCTGGCCTGGGACTTGAGAAAGAAGCAGGTCAAATTTGGAATGCCCATAAATCCTTATTTCCTGGGGGGGGGGGGTCAATTTAAATTATAATATCCTCATTGAGAGAATTTAAAAGTTTGAGATAGGTGTTGGAGGAGAGTAAAACTCATTTAAGATTTCTAAGTTCAAGGAAAAAATTAGCCCTGTATACAGCCCTAGCTGGTTTGGCTCAGCGGATAGTCCGTTGGCCTGTAGACTGAAGGGGCCCAGGTTCAGTTCTGGTCAAGGGCACATGCCTGGGTTGCAGGCTCAATCCCCAGTAGGGGGTGTGCAGGAGGCAGCCAACCAATGATTCTCTTTCATTGATGTTTCTTTCTCTCCTTCTCCCTTCCTCTCTGAAATCAATAAAAATATATTTTAAAAATTTAGCCTTGTATACATATACCTGGAGGTTTCCCAAGGTTTTGCACAATGATTGTACAAGTACCACAGCTTTAGGATAGCTCATCTACCTCTAATTCCAAACACAGCTCCAATTTGGCATATCAAAGGTACATATTTAAGAACTCAGAAGGAAATGAACACACAGAACTGAACTGATAAGAACAGGAGTAAAAGAGGGCATGTTTCCTCCAGGATCTGATAGCTGAGGGAGAGCTAGAGTAATAAGCACTTTACTGTGAACATCAGTAGAATTTATAATCTTGAGGGGAAAAATTATGCCTGGTAATTGAGCCTTAGAGTAGTTTAAGTTTTAAATAAATTTCAACCTTATCTCCCTTTGGAAGAAGATAAGGAGGATACACAGAACCCAGAGAACATGACCTCTGGGTTGTTTACACATGATAAAGGAACAAAGATTAACTAGTTTCTCTCCTAGCATCATGGGAGATGGGAAATACCTACCCTAGTATGTTTCCTCACCAATACCATAGTGATGATACTTTATCCTATTACTCTGTGGATGCAATAGATATGGTCTGTTTTCTCCCCCCCCCCCCACTTTGTGTTTTTTAAAAAGTGAAAATAAGTGATTACCACATGCATCAATCAGCATAGTATAGTGTTAGGAGCTGCGCAGTACACTGTTGGAACTCTCAGCCTTTTGCTGGCTGTGTGACTTTGGGTAAGTTGCCTTATCTCTCTGTGCCTCAATTTCCTCACCTGTACAAAGGGGATTTCTACAACAGTCCTACCTCAGAGGGTTGTTGTGAAAATTAAGTGAATTAATATATGTAAACTGTTTTCAGTAAATGCTAGCTATAATGAAAACCAAGACAGCACACTGACATTTTTATCAAATTAGCTCAAATTAATGGGTAATATATTTCCTTCTAATTAATACTGCTTTAAAATACCAGAATACAGTTTTGCTAGTAAGCAAGACATGGAACGCAGGATGATGACTCATTGCCAATGATCATTAAGATCTTGTCTTGAGGTTTTCTTCCTTTACCATGCAAGCAATTCAGCCCTTCTATTACTTAGGTCACGAGGAAGCATGTCAGGGAAAACACACATATATTAAAATAAAATTTACGGGAGCAAGTATCTGTCAAGTCCTTTGAGCCACTTAGAAAAGAGGGCCCCTTAAATCCTGTATTTTCTGTTTGGACCGTTTCTCTTTTCCTCCTCTGCCTTCTGAGGCTCCTCTACTGCCTTAGGAAGCTGCTTTGCGGAAGGCTGCAGACCCGTAGGATGGGGGAAGAACCTGGGAGGGCTTCTCTTCCCCATCTGGAGCCTCCATGCCCTGCATCTAAACCCTTGGGTTGTTTCCTTGAGTAAAGTGAAGAGAAAAGAGTTTTAAAACCCAGGAATATCTATTAATAGTTCAACCTTTCAAAAATGTCTCATTTTTGTTTCATTTTGTTTTTATTTAGTGAATTTTACATTGTCAATGTTAAATCCAGGCAGAATTCTGGAAGAAGAAATGACTAGGTAATTGGCTAATATATATATATATATACTCTTTACCTTTTGTTATACTCTTTAACCTATTATTAAAATTTATACCACCCCAACCCCACCATTTGAAGTAAGTTGCATACATCATGCCCTTTACTAATAAATACTTCAGTGTGGATCTTAAGAATAGGATATTTTCTTCATAACCATAGTACGGTTATCAACTTCAGTAAATTTAATATTGATACTCTACTTTGATCTAATCTACCACCTGCATTCCAATTTTGTTAGCTGATCCAATAATGTCATTTCCCCCCTATTTTAGCCTTCTTAGTGGAAATCTCAAAAGCCTGTAACATAATGTTTGTGTGTTTAACATATCATTAAAGTTGCTGATATAAATGAGTACTATCTGTATGTGATAGCAGGCCTGAAAGGCTCTATCTGGAAGATGTTTGTAAAATTATATAAAAAGTAAACTTGAAATTATTCAAACTGAATTTATTATTTTTAAAGATACTAACTTTCACCCTAGCTGGTTTGGCTCAGTGGATAGGGTGTCAGCCTGTGGACTGTAGGGTCCCGTGTTCAATTCTGGTCAAGGGCACATGCCTGGGTTGTGGGCTTAATCCCCAGTAGGGGGGCGGTGCAGGAGGCAGCCTATCAATGATTCTCTCTCATCATTGATGTTTCCATCTCTCTCTCTCTTTCCCTTCCTCTCTGAAATCAATAAGACTATATTATAAAATAAAAGATACTAACTTTCCTCTAATTTAGTTAAGCCCTCACTCCAAATTAATATAAAATTTTAGCACACTATTAAATACCCACCTCCAAATTCTGCCAAATAGAAAGAGGGTTTTCTTGTTTCTTTGTGTGAACAATATGAGAAAACTTAACTAAGAAATATTTAACATGGTCAACCTGTTTATTCCTTCATTTGCAATATGTTCAACAGTAGTGAACTTTTTCAGTACAAGATATGCAAGTCTAGAATATTAATTATAAAAAAAGAATCAAATTGTATCTATAAATTATCAATATCAGTTTTAAAATGATTCATTAACACCACTATTTTTTGCAGTTAGCCAAAAAAATTTATCTGGTTTCTTTGGCTGATAATTCAAGTAAATCAATTTGCCTTCGTCTTCTTATAATCTAAGAAAAGAAAAAGAAACTTTAATATGTATTTGTTATAATGGCCTACATAATTTTATTTATTCCCAATTCTGAAGATTGCTCCTGAAAGAGATGAATAAAGAACATATATAAAAGAAACTTTCTAATTATTTTCCAGATATGCATATTATTACTCAGGACTAGGTGCTGCAGTTCTCGTTGCTGCCTATATACAAGTTTCATTTTGGACTTTGGCAGCCGGCCGACAGATTAGGAAAATTAGGAAAGAGTTTTTTCATGCTGTTCTCCGACAAGAAATAGGCTGGTTTGACATCAACGACACCACTGAACTCAATACACGGCTAACAGAGTAAGTGTATAGTTAATGTTATACTTGTGTGAAGAGATTAACCACTAACTGTGAACATTTGTCATGGGAGGATTTTTAAATGGAAAAAGTACTAGGTTAAGTATCTGATATAATACCAAGAACAGATGGATGATCTGACAGCAATTTCTAGCACCGACAGCCTATGCCACAGCATGTTTTCTTTATCTGTTAGTTTTTCTCCTTAGTTATAGAGTAAGTTTATTTGAGGACTGAGCTCACATCCTGTGTACTTATTTATCTCTCATGGAGCTTACCACACGGCCTGGCAGATGTTACATACTCAATTAAGATGGTTGAATGAATGAATTCATGATTGAATGAATTCACAAATACGCTCTTCTTAGTAATTGCTGACTCTTGACTTACTCATCAATGTGAGGGCCTACTATGTGCCAAACACGAGGAATTTGTGATACACCCGTGACCCAAAGACCTCTGCCATCTTATTGCTTACATTCCAGTAGGGGGAGATAGATGACAAACTTTTCTTACTGGAAGGTCCTGGGGAGAGTGGAGTGAGAAAATGAGGTCAAAAAGGAGTGAAGGTCAAGGCATTTGGGACCTGGTTGGCCTCAGTAAGGACTTCATCATTCACTCTGAGTGAAATGGGCAGCGATGGCACATGTTTTGATCTGAGGATTCGCCTGTTCAGACTTGCATTTTCAAAGGATCACACTGGCTGCCGTGTTGAGGATCGAGTGGATGGAAAACAGGGCCAACGGTAGATGGAAGGAGCACTTCCCTATTATCATAATGCCCTTCCTAACTTCTGCCTTTAGTCAGATCGGCTCATCTTCAGAATGTTAATGCTTCTTGTATAGGATTTGTGAGTTTAATAGCATCCACCTTAATGATATTAATGTCTGAGAAGCATGAACTAATCCTGAGTTTCTTCCTTTGTACAGTACTTAGGTGGGGAAAGTATCATTCGAGAGGCTAAGACTCTGAAAGAGGCTTGCCGTGTCTGAACAAGTCTGACCTGTCTGTGTTTGTTAGATGTCTGCTGCACCTCTCTAACTGAAGACCTCCTGCCTGTAACCACTTAGGTGTGATCTTTTTTAGTGACATCTCCAAAATCAGTGAAGGAATTGGTGACAAGGTTGGAATGTTCTTTCAAGCAATAGCCACGTTTTTTGCAGGATTCATAGTGGGGTTCATGAGAGGATGGAAGCTCACCCTTGTGATAATGGCCATCAGCCCTATCCTGGGACTCTCTGCAGCTGTTTGGGCAAAGGTATGTGAAACGGGGGCGTGTTCACGTGTGTGAACCCACATCTGCGGTTATTTGAAAGAGGCGGGATTCCAGTGCTTGGAATTGTGCAAATCGGTGTTAAATGTCGGTCGAAACCACATTTAGAAGCAGGTTGTTCATCTGGTGCTTTACTAAGAAAACGTATTTCAAATGTGATTCAAAACGTCACCGTTTTTACTTCAGTGACAGGTTTTTTACACTGCTGTTATTTCTTTGGTCAATTTTCTGGCACAGTATCTTAAATTACATGTAAGGTTTGTGTCCTTGTTTGAGGAAACACAATTTTAAAATGTAACATACCTCTGAACTATTCTGTGAATATAAAAAATTTAAGTAAAGTTTGGATTGATTGATTTGTCATTGTTACATTGACAATTGAGTGGCGCTCTGCCACATTTGCCTTACAGTAACATACACATAACCCGTTCTACTTCAGCCACAGGTGAGAAGTTTTACCGGCATTTTTTGCTCACTCTGGAATTGATCATTTACTGAACACATTGCGGACCAGTAGTTTTAGTGCTGGCTTTACCCAGGGGCCAGACAAGTTTCTATTGGACGAGCACAAAAAACGCTTTACATGAATGTTACAGGCACGCTTTAAAATTAAATACCCACTGCATTTTGAAGTTACTTATGACATGTTCTTACAAACTAACACCTTTTTAAAGTATGGTACTTTGTAAAACACTGTGTGATATGAAGTGGAACTGAACAAAGCTGGCAAATTCTCGTGATCCGTCTGCAATGTGTTAATAAACTACTGGTATCTATTTTGTTTTTATTCTTCCTTTATCTTTCTCCCACAGTATCTTGTTAGCCATCTTATTATTTAGTAGAATGCCCAGGAGTACATCTGGAAATATTCTTTCGTAGTCATTAAAAATCATGGCAAAATTAAGGAAAGGATGGGCAATCCTTTCAAAGCAGTAAAGTTTTATTTTCATTTATTTTGCAATCAACAGAGAAAAAAACCCGTAATAGATGTGGAACTTGAACTGTTCCCAAAAACGTTTTCTAGAGAGCAACGTGTGGACTTCCTTTTCCCGATGCTCTTGGGGAGCATGTCAGGAGGGTGGGTCTGAGTGGCCTGTGTAGCGGGGAGGAAGCCCCTGCTGGCGCCCTGAGTGCCGTTTGCTTCCTGACTTCCGTGTTTAGTAGAGGATAGGGTTGGGGGAGAAAGAGTAACTTTAAGGGTTGGCCTTTCAACGTCCCTCCCATACAAAAGTCATGAATGTTTCTCTCCTGTCCAGATACTCTCGGCATTTAGTGACAAAGAACTCGCTGCATATGCGAAAGCAGGCGCCGTGGCAGAAGAGGCTCTGGGCGCCATCCGGACCGTGATAGCCTTTGGGGGCCAGAACAAAGAGCTGGAAAGGTCAGGAAGGTTCTTTGCACACTTGCACATTTTGTTGTTCATTCTTTTGTGGTATGCGTTCACCACTTTCCTTTCCCTCATATTAAAACTCCCCCACCGTAGACAGGCACCTTCACTAATGGCTAGAGTTCAACGTCAGATTCTAAAACAGGGTTCTGACCCTCTATGTCCCAAGGACTCCTTGGGCAGTCTGATGAAGCCCATGGACTCCCTCCTTAAAATAATGGTTTCAAATGCATAAAACAAAATAGGATTACCAGGGAAACCAATTATATTGAAGTTCAACTATCAAAATATTTTTAAATTGTAATCTAATAAATATGTCTCTTTTGTTAACATATATATACACAAAATATACATATATATATATATGGCTAAGTGACCAACCATACGTCTCTCTGACCATCTGACCCACCAGCCCGTACATGTGACACACACTGGCAATTTAAAAATAAACATTGACTTGTGCATGTGCAATACATATGAAGCTCTCGCTGGTGCCAATTGCATGCGTGTGTTTCAATCTGTCATTGTTGATCATGAATTTGGTTGTTTTTGTTGCCATTCAACGTGGACCGCATTGTGATTTATTCATTGACTGTTTGACCTACTGACCGGCTGGTACATATGACGTGCACTGGCAATTTAAAAATAAACGTTGACTCGCACACTCTTGATACATATAAAGCTCTCTCTGGCACCAATCACACACATGTTTTGATTTTATAATACTATATTATATATACTATTTTGACATGTAATTTTTTGCGGTAACATAATTACCGCACAAATCTTTCTTCTAATTAATTTCCCTTCAAGGTGCACAGATTCGTGCACCGGGCCACTAGTTAAATAATAAGAGCTAACCATTGGTCTGACAGGTACTCTAGTTCTGAAGTCGGGGTGTGAGTAAAATATATTTAAAGATATTTGTAGCAATTGTAACATGATAGGAAAATGATCTGAGATTTCTATTGGCAACAGAGTCACAGTTACTACTCATACTACCGTGGTTTGTTGCTGGGATTGATCATGAAAGGAAATGCTAAATTTCAGTTAGAGGTTAATGATAATAAATATGTAATTTTTTTCCCCATTCAAGTTCCTTGACCTTGGATCCCAGGTCAATTATCTCTGCTCTAAAGGAACTTGATCTATAAAAAATCTAAATGTCAGAACAAAGCCCACTGATGAAGGGTACTCCCTCCACCAGTTTTCTCTAAATAATAACACCCCCTAATATAGCCAAAGCATAATTTTGTGTAAAGCATTTTCTTTTGCTGTTCTGTGGAACTCCTGATACCCACAACTCTGAAATAGAAACTCCTGGAAATTCTCCAGCATTAAAAGCCAAGTTTCCCTAATTTCCTCCATTTCCTTTTCTATTTTTCTATTCCTTGAGCCCTCTTCAAAACCACCACGTTCCTGGTTCTCTAACCTCTCCCTTTTTCTCTCTTACTGCTGCTTCCTGTACACAATAGCTCACACAGACCACACTAACCCTCAGTTGGACATCAGGATGTGAATGTAATCAGTGCCGCTCCATTAGCTGCAGTAAGCAAGCCGCCTAAGCGAAGGTAACTACAGCATGTCCACCACTGTCACCGGAGCTTTGTGTCACATTGGGGCCGATACAAATCTCCCTGCACACGGCTGGCTCAGGGCCCAGCCCAGGACTGGACCTGGCCTTCTGGCTGTCTCCCCGGGGACACAGCTCTGCTAAGTGAGTGCAGCGCCCAACACAGAAAAATACACTGAAGAGTTGAGTGCTTCAAGTAATTAAAAGGACAAACACTTTCTGGTGGCAGTATGCATTCTTTGCAAACTAATAAGTTCTCAACATCTCATTGGGTTAAACTAAAAAAATATATGATGTTTGTTTTTTGTTAGAAACAGAAGCACCCTGCTTTATATTTTTTCCCCCAAAGTCTCATTCTATATTCATTGAATTTTTTTCTGAAGTTAGGGAGCCAAAATAAACATTTTTATACTCTCTGTGTCTAGCATGGAAAGGTAGATTTAATTTAAATTGATGTAAAAAACAACAACATTGCAATTTATTAGAACCATTCTAGATACCTGTGCTTTTGTATCAAATCATAGAAGCCAGTAGTATGAATTTTAATGACTATTCAGAAATATGATAATAGTAGAATGGGCAACATTCAGAAAGAGATTACATTTGAGAACAGCAGTAATAGTAATGGTGGGAATAGGAAGCGTCAGGTTTTGCCAACTTTGCGCCAGCCCTGTACTAACTACTCTCTGTAACTTCTGTCAGCCTCAGAATTACCTGGAAAGGTAGGCATTATTCGCTTCATTTTACAGATGATGAGACAAAAATCTAAAACTATTGAATAAGAACCCAAATCCCACAAGTAGTGACCACTTTATAACTGTGTACCCTGGCTTGAGAGTTGAAGGTCAATTGATCAAAAAACAAAACAACAATAACAAGAAAGCAAAGGCCTAAGTATAAGAACATGTAAAATTCCTGCCCCTCACCCAGTGGGGCAATAAGGAAAGGATTTTCTTTTCTCTAGAGAAGAGAAATTAAACTGTGTTAAGAATCTAACTATTTTAAGAGTCCTGAATAGTATTTATATTTTGGTGTCATTCTTGGTTGGCTTGGTTTTTCTCCTTCCTCCTTAACCTTGACTTGTGATGCTGGCCATGGAGGGGGTGATGAAGCTCGTCCATATCCCAGGGATGAGAGCTCAGTTCTGGAATGGCTACAGGAACATTGGTTGGACTGGTGAGGTCCAAGGGAGAGGGGTCCAGGCCAGTGAAGAGAAGGCTCAGATAGGTTCTAGCCTTCTCGAGTCCTATCTGGCTGATCCTGAGTTGGTTCAGTTTCCAGGAAGCTGAGTCCCCCAAGGGATTTCTTACTTTACTGGCTTTGTTTCTTAAACCTCCAACTGTACAGGAGGTGAATATGGCTCAGATTATGGATTGTTTACTTTCTTATTATAACATTTTCTCCTGATTTTCTGGTAGGTATCAGAAACATCTAGAAGTTGCCAAAAAGATTGGAATTAAAAAAGCTATTTCAGCAAACATTTCCATGGGCATTGCCTTCCTGTTAATATATGCATCATATGCGCTGGCCTTCTGGTATGGATCCACTCTGGTCATATCAAAGGAATATACTCTGGGAAATGCAATGACAGTAAGTATTTTTTCTAATATTTATGAAGAATCTAAAAATATTATTTATCCATCTTCCTTGTCTTTACTTTCATATTCCTGCTTTTCGAAGGATGAGCCATGATTATAGGCTTTTTTCTTTTGGTGAATCTTTGCTCTGTCCTGTGGGCAGAGTTGGCCTGGACTACACAAGGCGTACTTATGAGTAGGGGCAAGAAAATAGCATGTAGTGAGAAACATATATAATATGCAAAGGAAATAAAAATTGAATGACGTTGTGAATAGACAAATACGGATTGGAGCCATCCTCATTCAGCCCTTGATTTCCATTATATAAGAAAGTAAACATTACATAGTGATGGAATGTTAAACTTATATATCATAAAACATCAGCTATCTGAAATAGGAGATGAAAAGTTATTTTAGTTTCCTTTTTCAAAATGAAGATAGCTTTAAGATTATAAAAATAATATATTCTAGTTATTAAAAGGATTAGAATTTTAAAAAACAGGAATTACTTAGAATTACTCATAATCTAATAATATACATTTAATGAGAACTTTTGGCATATATCTTCCAAGTGTATATATTTTCTATATATACACATATTTTTTTCTTTTAAAACTGGGATTGTATTATATCATTCTGTAATCTTTTTTTACAAGCTAGAAATAATTTTATGACCATCTTTCCATGTCAGTGACAGAACAACATGTAACCGTTCAAACAGTGATCTTTTAAAACCCAAACTTCCCTATCTTTTCAAACAAAGGACACTGAACACAGTTTGTCCCTCTGCTGATGACTTCGGGCCATTATGAAAATGGATCACTTCAAGTTGTTTTCTAGAGTGGAATCTTCAGACTCCCCTGAGGTGTGGAGGGCTGTTTGACTGGATGAGCATTCGTAATTGCTGTGACTTTTCTTTTTTCTCTCATTTTGGTCTTCTCTCTGATTGTTAGCTTAGAAGCTCTCCACCTTTCTTCAGTTCCTTGCTTGCTGGATTTTATGAAGAAAGGAGACTGAATCCTGACTTTGCTATTCACCTTTTGTGCGGAGTGTGTCCTCTCTGGCCTTGTCTCCCCCTTGGCAGTGCGTGGACAGCAACAGCTCCCTCATGGGGCTGGGGGGTGGTACCCGCCCACAGTGCAGGGAGCCAGCAACACCCTCTGGGTAAAGGGCTTTAGTGTATTAACTTTAATAACATCTATTTTGGTAGAGACTTTTTGCTTTCCTACTGGCGCTTACCTTACTGCAGACAGTGGAGAGATAATGAGGGATATTTGAGTTCTGGCTATGTGAGGTGTCATTGTTCCTGTCTTCGGGGAAAAGCCCAACTATGTGTATAAGTTTCACCATGCCCAGAGAGAAAGAAGTAATTTCTCTTCATTTATGTTTTCCTCAATTGAGTTATGCTAATAATCTGGATTCCTGAAGCTATATTTTTGGCTTTTCTATATCAACTTATTTTCCTAGTTAAAAAAATATAAAGGAAAATGTGTTAAGTTTTGTGTGGTATAGTACAGAATGATTATACAAAGGAATTATTAGTGCACACAGATGTAATCGTGTTTTATAATGTGTGAACTAATTCTTATATTAAAATCTGATTAAAATATGTATGTAAAATGGTACTTTTTAAGGAAAATTCCATGGGGCCAAAACCTACCATGTTTCATCCTTTTAAAAAATATATATTTTCATTGATTTCCGGGAGGGAGGAGAGCCAGAGAGAGAAAGAAACATCCATGATGAGAGGGAATCATCGATTGGTTGCCTCCTGCACATCCCACCCTGGGGATCGAGCCTGCAACCCAGGCATGTGCCCTGACTGGGAATCAAACCATGACCTCCTGGTTCATAGGCCAACGCTCAACCACTGAGCCATACCATTCAGGCCCATGTCTCCTCTTGAACATTCTGTATATCATATAAATATATAGTTAGAAAAAATGAGAATAATAATAGCGATGGAAAATGCTTCCCTCTGGTGGTATTTGCTTCAGAATCAAGGCAGTAGGTTTGAAGAATCTTTCTGACTCTGTCTGAGTTCAAGAGAAGAGCAACAGATAGTTTCCCAAGCTGGACACATATTTTTGAGGTTGAAGAAACCCATTTGTGCAATGAAACGTTATAGTACGTGGTAACCTTGTACGTTTTGCTCTTTTGCTAAAACAATTTTAAAGGATAAACCTAAACTCAACCCTTTGTATTGTGTATTTCACACAAATCATGTCTGAGATCCTGGACCCCAGAATAGGGCTTATAACTCTTTCTCACTTTCTTTTGTTCAGGTCTTTTTTTCAATTCTGATCGGAGCTTTCAGCGTTGGACAGGCTGCTCCTTGTATTGATGCTTTTGCCAATGCAAGAGGAGCAGCGTATGTGATCTTTGATATTATAGATAAGGTGAGTCAACTATTGTGATGCTGAAAAGTTCCTTAGGCTTGGGTAACTAAGTCTGGCTTTAGGTCAAATGTCATGTGAACATTAATTATGTGAAATTAACAACCTCTTTTTAGTAATGAATGAAGCAAATGCCTCTTATTAATATTTCTAAAAGTTTATCTTTAGTATAATAACCCTGATCTCGTTTTGGAAAGGTACGTCTGCACCTGTGTAATTATTAGAGTTCAGAGCACAGATGTCTGTCTTCCTAGTTTTTTTCCCCTTTCTCTTTCACTTTGTGGCCAGACTAAGAATAATATGATTTCTATACAGGATGGAAAAATTATTGGTGGAGCCAAAATTGACAGTATGTTTTACTGGGTTGCACACTTCAAAAAAAAATGGTCACTGCATGTTTGATATCATTTTGAATTAACTATGTTGATTGAATAAGTTGTACTGATTGCAATGGAATAAAGAAAATAGTTTTGAATATTAAAATGTCACTGTTTATACACAGATAAACCGCAAAGAGGATAACTGAAATTTGATCATTTAATCTAAGCAATTCCTCCTTTTTCATTGATCGAAGTCATGAGAAAATTGCTCAGCTTCCAAATTTATTGAATGTTTACATTGTCCCTAAATAACTTGCTTTAACCAGTTGTTTAGTCAGTCTTCTTAACCCAATCCATTACATTTATTATTTAGGAATAAACTAATTTTCACTAAATGATGCTATACCTATAATAGTATGTTTTGTTGTATAAACATGAAAATCTGACCATTTAGAAATTTTATAAGGGTATGCCAAAATCTTAAAGTGAAATATTGTACAAAATAAAATGAGTATGTCACTATGATCTTTTAAGGAAATGCTTGTTTTCTGAGAATGAACGTTTCCTTAAACACACACACAATCTCTACCTAGGGTTCTATCATATGGGAGGGAGAGTGTGCCATTCCAGGTATTAATTTTGGAATTTGCTGAATCATATTCCTTAAAAATGCAATTGTTTATTGTATGATAGAATAGTCATTGAATTTTGTTTTATTTAGAATCCTAAAATTGACAGTTTTTCAGAGAGAGGACACAAACCAGACAACATCAAAGGGAATTTGGAGTTCAATGATGTTCATTTTTCTTATCCAGCTCGAGCTAATGTCAAGGTACTGTAAATAGTATCTATAGGAATTCCTAACATAGGTTGAATGTTTAATCATCTTAAAGAATCTAAAGCCTCTAATCTTTTGATATTTATGTGTTTTTTCTTTTGGGGGTTATATTCCTTTATTTGATAGTTTTTTAATGAAGGTGAAAGTTTTATTATTAAACTGTTTCTTGTTTTCCTGCAAGGCTATTGCTTCACTGTCTAAGAATAGTACCAGCAAATACAGTATACTGCAAAATTAAGATAGTGTTGTTCATCATCTGACACTGGAACAACTAACAAAAGCTTTTCTCCACTGCCAGTTATTTCCAGTGGAAAGATCATTTAGTATTTTGGCCCTATCCTGAGACAGATGTAAGCAAGTTATAATACAAGGTGGGGCAAAAGTATGAATACAGTTGTGAGCATGCAAAACACAGAGTGTATTCTTATATTATTATTATTTATTCATTTTTTAAATATATTTTATTGATTTTTCACAGAGAGGAAGGGAGAGAGATAGAGAGTTAGAAACATCGATGAGAGAGAAACATCAATTAGCTGCCTCCTGCACATCTCCCACTGGGGATGTGCCCGCAACCCAGGTACATGCCCCTGACCAGAATCAAACCTGGGACCCTTTAGTCCACAGGCCGACGCTCTATCCACTGAGCCAAACCCGTTTCGGCTATTATTATTTATTAATTATTTTATTATTTTCCATATGAACAACTGTAAGCCTATTTTTGCCCCACCCTGAATTATATAAGGCTTAAGATAACAATGTTATCTTTGAATTATATAATTGTTGTGGCTAGATTTTACCACAAATCATTTCAGGAATTCTGAATTTTATACCTTGTAGCCTAGCCTAAAAATCATAGGGCAGTGATGGCGAACCTTTTGATCTCGGCGTGTCAGTATTTTGAAAAACCCTAACTTAACTCTGGTGCTGTGTCACATATAGAATTTTTTTGATATTTGCAACCATAGTAAAACAAAGACTTATATTTTTGATATTTATTTTATATATTTAAATGCCATTTAACAAAGAAAAATCAGCCAAAAAAATGAGTTCACTTGTCACCTCTGACATGCATGTCACAGGTTGGCCATCACTGTGTTAGGGGAGGGGAGCCCCATGAAACCCTCAGCCCCTCTGACATAGAAGCAACTCCAGACCCTGGGTTCTCCTGTCCCATCCTGTACAGGAAGTCTCTCAGGACACCATGGGCTGATGAGATGCCTTTAGGGATGATAGGCAGGTGTACCACAGTCCATGGACCTTGGGGATGGGGAGTTGTCCCCTAATTCCTTTGAATTCAGTGTGGGCACCTATAGATTTTATGTATTTCTCACATGCTTCTTCACTCATTGGCTCATCTGGTTCTGCAGGGTTACTCGGTGTCATCTTGGTCAGCCAACCATCTTCATGACAAGATGTGCTGGCAAGTCCTGGCTTCCCTGCAAGAGCTGCATTAAGTGCAGTTACTTCTGATAGAGGAGAATAGAGTTTGCTAGCAGCTTTCACACATTCCTAAGCACCAAATTCATCTTGTTTGATCAATTTTGTCCCAGTTTAAGACAGACTACAGTAAACAACACCTCGCAGCGCTTCCTGTACAAAATTGCAGATTCT
>NW_006383018.1:315402-318036 GCF_000327345.1 Myotis davidii | reverse complement strand
GCCTGCCAGCATTTTGAAAAACCCTAACTTAACTCTGGTGCTGTGTCACATATAGAATTTTTTTGATATTTGCAACCATAGTAAAACAAAGACTTATATTTTTGATATTTATTTTATATATTTAAATGCCATTTAACAAAGAAAAATCAGCCAAAAGAATGAGTTCGCGTGTCACCTCTGACATGCGTGTCATAGGTTCGCCATCACTGCTATAGGGTGTTGGGAGGAGGTACATATTGTGTTTATCTGTAATTGTTAGAAAGTTAAGGGGTATTTTCTTCCAGTAGCATTGTTGTAGTTACTTTTTCCATTGGTACTGCTAAAAGTTGCTAAATCTTTTATCCACAACTAATTTTAGCCAACTATGCTGGACAACTTTATTTAGTGGAGGGGGTTTCCATTTTCACTCCTCTATAGATTTTATGTATTTCTCACATGCTTCTTCACTCATTGGCTCATCTGGTTCTGCAGGGTTACTCGGTGTCATCTTGGTCAGCCAACCATCTTCATGACAAGATGTGCTGGCAAGTCCTGGCTTCCCTGCAAGAGCTGCATTAAGTGCAGTTACTTCTGATAGAGGAGAATAGAGTTTGCTAGCAGCTTTCACACATTCCTAAGCACCAAATTCATCTTGTTTGATCAATTTTGTCCCAGTTTAAGACAGACTACAGTAAACAACACCTCGCAGCGCTTCCTGTACAAAATTGCAGATTCTCACTGTTCCAATACCATTTTCTGTTGTTATCCATTCATGTTTCTCTGTGAATTTACGCACTAAAATAGAAGACCAATTCCTGCTACTCAATGAGAGCAGATTGGGGTGGGTGCACTGCCTCCTGATGCCGCACACCCGTAGGCCCCAGGGCCTCGGTCTGCGGGCTCTGTGCTGCTCAGAGCACCCACAGGAGCACCACCTACAGGAGTGTGTGGCCTGGGGGTGGAAACCCAACTCCTCAGTCACGCTGGGCCCACGGGGGGAAGGGCCTATTGCATAGTTTTTCAAATTTAACATTGAATCAAATTACTCCCCTTTTAGGACTTTGCTGTGAAGTGTGTTCTTTTTTGCTCTTTTCCTCCCAGATCTTGAAGGGCCTCAACCTGCAGGTTCGGAGTGGGCAGACCGTGGCCCTGGTTGGGAACAGCGGCTGTGGGAAAAGCACGACGGTCCAGCTGATCCAGAGGCTCTATGACCCTGATGAGGGTATGGTAAGTGGGAAGAACTAAGTTCTCCAAATTGGGAAGCTGGGTGCCAATTAGCCGTTTGAAATTTTTTATTTTTTTTAGTAACAAATTTGCATGTTAATGTAATTTTGGTAAAAGGGGTATGGAATTGCAAGGTATCTGGAAAGTACATTCAAACCCTTGGGCTAGTTTAACAAAGGTATTCAAAATGATAAAAGCCAAAGAAGCTAGACAACACTCTTTTCAGTTCCAACTTAGTGCCTCATAACCTACTACATCATCAGAAACAGTCATCCACCCACTGAGAGAATTATATTTGATGAGTGATTGGGTTTGGTCAAAATTATTTCATATCTCATTTGCTGACAATTTGGTAATCAGGGCCACAACAAATCTTTGGACAGTAATTAAATTCATCAGAGATAGTTCAGTTTTCTCAAATGTTGGAATATCAGAAGGGAAAAATGGGATAGTCTCATAAGAAACTTCTGGGAATATGAGGGACAGTATAGCCTAGGGTATATATTTTTTGACCTCTTAAAAATTTTGTTAAATTCTGAGTGTCTGGGTGTCTCAGTTGATTGGAGCGTCATCCCATGCACCAAAAGGTGATGGGTTTGATTCTGGTCAGGGCACATACCGAAGTTCAATTCCCGGTCAGGGCGCTTACAACAGGCAACCAATCAACATGTCTCTCACACACTGATGTTTCTCTCTCTCTCTCTCTCTCTCTCTCTCTCTCTCTCTCTCTCTCTCTCTTTCTCTCTCTCTCCTGTGTGAGGATTTTAAAAAATATTAAATTCAAACTTACAGAGAAGTTGGAAGCAGGGAACTCACTTTACTCTTTACCCTTCAGATTTACTAATTGTTTATATTTTGACCCACTTGCTCATTGTCCTCTCTGCTGTTGTCTTTTTCATAACAGCCATCCTAACAAATGTCAAGTGTTATCTCATTGTGGTTTTGATTTGCATTCCCTGGTGATTAGTGTGATATTGAGCACCTTTTCATGTAACTGTTCATCTTTTGGATGGCTTCTTTGGAAATAAAAAAGACAAGGCTATTTAGTTCCTCAGTTTATTTTTAAATCAGATTGTTTTTTATTTTGCTATTGAATTGTATGAGTTCCATATATATATATTTTGGATTTTAATTCCTTATCAGTATGTGATTTGCAAATATTTACTTCTATTCCATAGGTTGTCTTTTTTTAATGTTTTTCTTTGCTGTGCAGAAGTTTCATGGGTTAATATAGTCCTACTTGTTTATTTTTCCTTTTGTTGCCTGTGCTATTGGTGTCATATCCCAAAAAATTATTGCCAAGATCATTGTTAAGGAGCTTTCTACCTATCTTTTATTCTAGGAGTTTTATAGTTTCAGGACCTACATGTAAATCTTCAATTCATTTCAAGTTACTTTTTGTGTATGATGTAAGATAAGGGTCCAACTTCC
>NW_006383018.1:311416-314837 GCF_000327345.1 Myotis davidii | reverse complement strand
CTTTGCTCCTTTCCTGTTATTAATAACTAGGTTCATTACAGTGGTATCCCTTTGAAGTCAGGAAAGGTAATGCCTTCAGTTTTGCTTTTATTTCTCAAGACTGCTTTGACTATTCAGGGTCTTTTATGATTCCATATGAATTTTGTATTTTTTTTCCTATTTTTGTGGAAAATGCCATTGGAATTTTAACAGGGATTTCATTGAATTTGTAGATCATTTTCAATAGTATGGATATGTTAACAATATTAATTCCTCCATGCCATGAACAAGAATATCTTTCCATTATTCTGTCATCTTTAATTTCCTTTATTAATGTGCTATACTGGGAAAGATATTTGTATTCACTTATCCTTTTTATACCAACCAATTAACAATTTGAAAGATTGCAAGTTTTAGCAAATACTTATTCCAGCATTTGAAAATATATTTAACTGTAGCAACATTATCTAGCAAGTAATATCTAGATAACAATAGAGACAGTTCAATCAATATTCACTTTAGAATTCATTAGGCACTATAATCTTTATCCTCCAATTACTAAACTTTCCTCTTTTGAAATTAGAAAGTTAGAGGTGCATCAAGTTTAAATCAGGTTCATTGTTCCTGCCTTTAAAAGCTATTCACCACTACCCATACTCATTTTATACTCAACTTCATTAGACTGTTTAGTACGTGGATGGTCTTGTTTGCAGGCCTAGAGAATGAATGTTTTGATCAGATTAGAAAGTTTCTCATTGCTCTCAGCATGAACTGTTACTCCGCTTGTTCATGTGGAGGCCGTGGGGCTGAATCTGTTATCAAGTTACACGTGTGGTTTCAGATGAGGTCCCAGGGAACTGCAGAAGCACTGGAGAAAGGTTGACCTTCAGCTGTTAATACCCTGGGCTCCAGTGGAGGGAGGGCAGAGCGGCCTGGAGTCCTGTGAGGAGAGACTGGGGCCTGTGGCTCTGGGGAGGGAGCCCAGGGGACAGCCGCCCAGACCCCTGGGCTGAGTCATACTCCTGCACCGCAATAGCCATCCTTCTAAAATCTTAGAGGATTGTTTATTCAGCCTTTATTCAGCAAATAATAAATGGCCAACATATATCACTAATTATACAGGGTGTTATTAGAGAAGAAAAAGTAAGTCATACTCCTCAGCCTGGTAACTCTCTACTTCCACAATGACTGTCCTACAGTGTTTCTTGAAGGAAGTAAAATGTCCAGCAGGTGGGAAATGCTAAAGAAAATTATGGTGTATTACATATAGTAAAACATCATAATGCCATCAAAATGATATGCAGACTGGGTAGGAAAGTGGACTTTTATTCACATTTACTAATGGTAAGCAAAAGTAATACTATGCCAAAACTATATAACCCCAAATGTTTATGGAGAATTACCCATGCGTGAAAAAAACTGTATATGTAAGGGGAAAATATCAGGAGAACATATACTTTTTATTGTTATTCTTGCACATTGTTCTTTATTTCCATTCTCATTCTAACCACTGAAATAAGTTCAATATTAGCTAAGACTTTTTTCATAACCAATGAAAGAGTATTATGCTAATTGAAATAAGCCAGTCAGAGAAAGACTAGTATCACACATCTCACTCATATGTGGAAGCCAATGAACAAAATAAACTGATGACCAAAATACATTCCAAGACATAGAAGCATGGAACAGACTGTGGAATCTCAGAGGGAAGGCAGGGGGGGGTGGGCGGGCGGGAAGAGATCAACCAAAGAACTTGTATGCACATATATATGCATAACCCACGGACACAAACATATATATGCATAACCCACGGACACAAACAACAGAGTGGTGAAGGCCTGGGCTGGGGGGCAGGGGTGGTCTAGAAGGGGTCAATGAGGGGGGAAAGAGGACATATGTAATACTTTCAATAATGAAGAGTTTTTAAAAACAGTCTTGATGCTTAGGATATCAAATGGTTCAAATATTTAATGAAAATATTCTCTTTTTTTCAGATTAGCATAGATGGCCAGGATATTAGGACCTTTAACGTCAGGTATTTGAGGGAAATCATTGGAGTGGTGAGTCAGGAGCCAGTGCTATTTTCTACCACAATTGCTGAGAATATTCGCTATGGCCGTGGAAATGTCACCATGGATGACATAAAGAAAGCTGTCAAAGACGCCAATGCCTATGAGTTTATCATGAAATTACCACAGGTAACAGCTTTGTTAACACAGCTGCCCTCAAAGTTAGAATCTCACCTCATGCAACCGAGTTTTCTTCTAAGGTTAAGCTAATAATGTTTGAGATACAAGGTTGTCCAACTTTGCTAGGTAAGTCCCTTGAATTATTCAGTTGGAGGTTTAAGGAGTAGAACCTGGTACACAAATCACATAAAAATTTTATACAGAGTCTGTATTAGTAGTTTTTATGATTTAGTATTCATTAATTTTATTATAATTTATGACTCACTGTGATGGTCAAAATGATGCTCCATGTTGTCTTCATGAATTTCTAAACTCCGTAGCCTTTTCTATTTAAAATATTTTAGGGAACATTTGAGATCTTGCTCCCCAGCACATGTCAGTTTGGCTCAAATAAACTCTTATAAAAATTCTCTAAAAAAAGAGGAAGAACTGTAACAGATCCTTCATGTTTTCTGCTATAGAAATTTGACACCCTGGTTGGAGAGAGAGGGGCGCAGCTGAGTGGTGGACAGAAACAGAGAATCGCCATCGCTCGGGCCCTGGTTCGCAACCCCAAGATCCTGCTGCTGGATGAGGCCACGTCAGCCTTGGACACTGAGAGTGAAGCTGAGGTACAGGCGGCTCTGGATAAGGTGGGTAGACACTAAATGCGGAAGGACCAGCCAATTGAAAGTTTTTGAAAATTCTTCCTAATGCTTTGCAAGTCCAGATTGAAACACATGAGAGTCAACGAAGCTCTCTCGTGGAGCTTTATTGATTTCCCCTCTGTCAGGTCACATTGCAGAGAGGTGGATGGCCCATTATCTGGCTTGCTGACCAAGGTACAGTGAGCTGAAATCCAGGCCTAGGCACTGAGCCACTCATTTTTGTTCTTCCCTGGCAGGTAGGTCATTGCTTTGATCCAAAGTAGTTGTGTAAAAACCTACCAAAAAAATATGGTTACCTAGACACTGGTCCAGCTGAAAAACAAAATAATTGCCTTATTTTGTAGGCAGTGACATCATTTTTATCTATTCACGAAGGCGAGTGGATGATTTTCTGGAAATAAAGTTCAATTTGTATTTGTCTAAACAAATAAATAAGCAACACATTTTAAGGATGCTGAGCTCATGCTCCTGGGTCAGATGTTCTAAATGTTTCTATCACATTTAAGCTGAAGCTTCACAAGAAGAACCTTATCTTAGGACCCTTTGGGTATCAGTGCTGATGTCAACTGTAATAACAGCGGAGTGTAAAAACCAGATTCTTGTGTT
>NW_006383018.1:274062-309040 GCF_000327345.1 Myotis davidii | reverse complement strand
GATACATGTAAATGGAATCATACAATGTGTGGTCTTTTTGACTCGCTCTTTTCACTTAGCATCATGTTTTCAAGGCCATCCCTGTTGAAACATGCATCAGAGTATCATTCTTTCTTACGGTGCAATAATATTCTCTTGTATGGACATACACATTTCATTTACTCTTTGATCAACTGATGAATATGTGGATTAGTCCCACTTTTTTGGCTATTATAAATCTAGCCTCTCGTTTTTGATTTATGTTTTAACCTACTTAGCTGAATTAGGTTATACTCGGGTTTTCGGCCTAATGAGGTTTTATTGCCTCAGAGTAGAAGTAGCCTCACCTGTCAGGATGGCTACCATCAATAAATCAACAAACAAGTGCTGGTGAGAATGCGGAGAAAAGGGAACCCTCGTACTGCTAGTGGAACCTACTTAGCTGAATTAGGTTATACTCTAATAACTATCCTAACGAGGTTTTATTGCCTCAGAGTAGAAGTAGCCTCACCTGTCAGGATGGCTACCATCAATAAATAAACAAACAAGTGCTGGTGAGAATGCGGAGAAAAGGGAACCCTAGTAAACTGCTAGTGGGGATGCAAACCGGTGCAGCCACTGTGGAAAACAGTATGGAGTTTCCTCAAAAAATTAAATATGGAACTGCCATTTGACCCAGCAATTCCACTTCTGGGAATATATCTGAAATAGCATGAAACACTAATCAGAAAGAATATATGCACCCCTATGTTCATTGCAATGTTATTTACAATAGCCAAGACTAGAAGCAGCCCAAGTGCCTAGCAGTCGATAAGTGGATAAAAAAGCTGTGGTACATTTACACGATGGAATACTACTCAGCCATAAAAACGAAGGAAATCTTACCCTTTGCAACAGCATGATGGAGCTGGCGAGTATTAAACTAACAAACAAAATAGAAACAGACTCAGATACAGAGAACAGACTGACAGCTGTCAGGGGAGAGGGAGTTTGGGGTGCTAGGTGAAAAAGGTAAAGGGACTAAGCAAAATAAACCTTATTAAAAATAAAATAGATCACATAGGGGAAAAAAGAAACCATTAACCTAATTCTTGACACTCACTAGAGTATCAAGAAGAGTAACGATTATAAATGACATAGCATGAATAATTTGATGAGCATTTTTCAGGTTTTAAATTCCCATGAATAAACCCACCAAGCCAGCATGCCCATTCACTGTACTACTTAGAGGGATGATTTGCAGGTTTTAACATGCATTTAAAAAGCACCTGGGCCCTTGTTAAAAATCAAAGTTACTAGCCATACTCCAGAGGTTGTGATTCAGACGGACTTTGAACCATGTTTTGAACCGTCCAGACCCCAAGGTACATTTTTGCCTAAACTCCTACATGCAGTCCATGAGAATTACAGGTAAAATCAGGCAACTTCAGAAGAAACCCTGCAGAAGCCTCTGGAGAAGGCATATGTGGCAACCACTCCCCCAACAGAAGTCTCCAGCATGCCATGTAGCTCAGAACGAGGCTCCTCCGGCAGGTATGACCACACGTGAGAAGGGTCAAACCTTTTCTCCTATTTCTTGAGTAAAGACTGACACTCCTTAGGCTTCCAGTTACCCATCCCTATACTGAAAGGATTGGATTTCTGTCTGGGCCAGACCTCAAGTCTCACTTTAACCTTTTATGTATATACTAGAGGAGTGATGCCTTTGTGCCCTAATCACACGGCATGGGGGATGCGTGGGGGATGGGGCGAGCTCCTGTCTCACCAACCGCAAGCACGTCCATCCCAGTGCTTAACTGTGCCTGCTAATTGACAATGTGTCGACTTTGTAAACCTGCTGCCCCAAGTGTTTGTCCTCTTCCCCTTTAGGCCAGAGAAGGCCGGACCACCATTGTGATCGCTCACCGATTGTCTACAATCCGAAATGCAGATGTCATCGCCGGCTTCGAGGATGGAGTCATCGTGGAGCAAGGAAGCCACAGCGAACTGATGAAGAAGGAAGGGCTGTACTTCAGGCTGGTTAACATGCAGGTACCTGCCTCCCGGGAAGTGTGCTGCTGTTGGCTCCTCAATATAGTATTTGTACATATCGATTAAAATATCAGACAGCTAATGCCATAGTGAAGAGTAGGAGGTATTCAGGGGAAGTCCTATAAGTATGCATTTGAGACTTTAGTTCAGAATCGGTGAAACAGTCCTGAAAGAGAGAAGCGGAGAGGATAAAAATGCCCAAAACATTTTGAACGTATTCCTTAGGACAGGGATTCTTAATTGCCTGGGGAGCATGTTCAAACTAACAGGTCCTTTCCACCATAAGATTAGGGAAGCTCAGAGTGGTGGTAGGAGTAGGAGGGCAAGGCCAGGATCTCTAGCAATGGGGGGAGGTTTTATGTAATTTTAAAATGCTTCTCCACCCTAACCGGTTTGGCTCAGCGGATAGAGCGTCGGCCTACAGACTGAAAAGTCCCAGGTTCGATTCCAGTCAAGGGCATATACCTTGGTTGCGGGCACATCCCCAGTAGGAGGTGTGCAGGAGGCAGCTGATCGATGTTTCTCTCCCATCGATGTTTCTAACTCTCTATCCCTCTCCGTTCCTCTCTGTAAAAAAAACAATAAAATATATTTTTTAAAAAAATGCTTCCCAGATGATTCTAATAAAACCAATAGCAAGACTCATAAATCTAGGAAGTGAATTCAGGCATACCTCAGAGATTTGAGGGCTTGGTTCCAGACCCCCAAGATAGAATATCACAAGGAAGCAATCGTAATCATTTTGCTGGTAGAGGGTCTTTCAATTTGTAAAAAATGCACCATCTGTGCAGCACAATAAAGTGAAGTGTGATAAAGTGAGGTATGCCTGTAGTTCGTTTTTGTTAAAAACGATTCACTCTAATTCCTAAAAAAAGTGATATTGGGAATTATTGGTTTGTCTTATTGAACAAGACATTTTATTGTTCTTACTCACTTTTTAACTTTGCAAAATAAATGCCCTAAAAATATTTTATCCTATAAACAGGATTCTTATATTTATAAAAGTATATGCATTTGCTTTGCTATAATTATGACTAGTATGTAAATACATATTTTTGTTCTTTTTCAGATATACATCATTCAGATACTATGAGTTTAATGCATACTTAGCAGTCCATTACATTAATGTGTAATTAATTGCTCTGAAATTTCTCTAAAGCTGGGTACATGCTTTCTTTCCAGTATTTCTCTATTCTAAATATTGCCCTTGAAGCATGTGGGTCAAAAAGGTTAAGTAAAAAATTTGCTTTATTTTCTGACAAGTAAATCAACTCCTCCGACCCTTAGTTTCCACGTTTGGAACACTAAACCTACCATGCAATGTTGTTATAAGGTTAAGAAATAAGCACTGAATATACTAAAAAACAAACACACACACACACACACACAAAATAAACCAACTTTAAAGGGGTAAATTTTATAGGATGTGAATTATGTCTAATAGGCTGTTATTTAATTTTTTAGCACCTGACACAAAATAGATGCATGAGACATGATAGTTATTGAAATGTACAAAGTTCCCGAAGTGAAAATACCCAATGAAACGATAAAAAGTATTATAACTCATGCTTCATTTTGCCCGAGAATGTTCTCCAGCGGGAGGGGATAGATCATGGTGTCTCCTATTTGCTGCTGGGTCCTCGAATGAGGTAGCCACTTTCTCCCCTGGCTGGCCTATTTCTGTGTCCTTGAGGGAATGACCCTGCACTCCCACCAGGACTTGTGCTGGGAGACTGCCAAGGGGATAGGACCACTCTGACCTTTCTATAGCCTCTCCCCTTAGCTCTCTTTCCTCGGAAACGCTGTATGATTAAAGCCTGGTGTGCCTCAACAGGCTGCTGCCACCTAAGCAGTGGCTTGGGCAAGTCCTTGGGTCTTGGTGCCCACACCTCTCCCACTTCTGACTTGAGTTTGCCTTACCTTTGACTTGCTGGTGCTGTCGGAGAGATGGAGGAAAGAGCCACAATGAGCCTGATGGTTTATGAAAGGCTCCCACTACCCCTGCTTTCTTTTCCTCAAACTCCAAAGACCAACATATTGTCAATAGAGCCTTGTCTTGGTTTTGTTTCTAAGCGGAATGCTCTCTAGGTAGAGTGTTGGTTCTTAGTTGTTTCTTTTAACTAAATTTTTTTCAGATTATAAATGGAATGCATTCTTATTTTACTTTTCTTAGAATTTTGTTATACTTTCTTTTTTAAAGATATTTTTATTGATTTCAGAGAGGAATGGAGAGGGAGAGAGAGATAGAACATCAATGATGAGAGAGAATCATTGATCGGCTCCCCCCTGCACATCTCCTACTGGGGATCGAGCCCCAACCTGGGCATGTGCCCTTGACCGGAATCGAACATGGGACCTTTCTATCCACTGAGCCAACCCAGCTAGGGCCATTCTTATTTTTTAAAATCCAAGCATTTTTTTAAAATGTAAACTTAAGTATCTTAGAAAGGTGAAATTCCCCCATAACCAAACCTTCTGCTGACAGCTATTTGGTATTTATTTTTCATCTTCATAGCCTAAAAGCACTAAATGGTAACTCCATATTTCCTCAATTATTCATGAGATTGAGCATGTTTTCACATATTGTCCATCTGTATTTTTTCCTCTGTGAAAGAACCTTCTCCTGTATTAGGCTGTTTTTTTGGTTGGGTTGTTTATAATATTCTTATGCATTTATGAAAATACCTTGCATTAAAAGGAAATATGTTTTTCTCATGCACATATTAAATATACTTTTTCCTACTTTGTGCTTTCAATTTCACTTTATTGTTTGTTTGGCTGCCATAAGAAGTTTTTAAATTGTACGTAATTAGATTTTTTTCTTCCATGTCTTCAGGATTTGGGATTGTTCTTTGAAAAGATATTCACCCATATTTCCTATCAACATTTATTGTTTTACTGGTGTTTTTTTAATCCTCACCACAGGATATGTTTTTATTGATTAGAGAGAAAGGAAGAGGGGGGAGAAAGAGAGAGAGAGAGGGGGACAGACAGACAGACAGATATTGATTGGTTGCCTCCCATACACACTTAGACCTGGGATTGAACCTGTAACCTAGGTATGTTCTCTGACCAGGAATCAAACCTGCAGCCTTTTGGTGTACGGGATGATGCTCCAACCAACTGAACCACCCAGCCAGGCCTATTGTTTTACTTTTTACAATTAAATATTTGAGACAGCTGAAGTATATTCAAGATGTAAGAAATGAGGGCTATTGGTTTGAAATGTACTTTTGTAGCCCAATGTAGACCTCAGCACCCAATAAACGAGGGCTTTGGGCAATGCCCAGAAAAAGTAGTGTGGGTGGGTAATGTTCATTTGATTGTCAGAGGAGGTTAAAATCAGAATAGACTTAATGGAAGAACTATCCTTGGTAGCATGGGTGAGAATACAAAAGGAGGAAAAGATAAGGGCAGGCCTTCCTGAGATGTGGTCCAGTGTGAATTGCCATGAACTGAATTTGGGGGGAGCCAGGCTTGAGTATGTGGCGGAGAGCTGTGGAAGACTTTTGAGCTGGGGTGCAATTTGAGCAGAGCAACCTTTTATGAAAATGAGTCTGGTAGTAGTGTGTGAGTAGGGAGAAGTGAGGATACAGGGGTCAGTTACAAGACTACATCTTGAGTGTAGGTTGGATTTTTGGGGGGAGACAGTATAAAACCATCTTCTAGTTATAAGCAAGTAAGGAAGTCCACCTAGCAGGACATACCTTTGCAGTGTGGTTCAAGGCACAGGGGCAATATTCTGTTAGGTGTTGAAAACGCAAGTGAAAAGCGAGGATTAGATAATGTGCAGAGCTCAAGATAGACAGGGTACCATAGGTGCAGTAAGACATTAGCCATAGGATCGGGTTGGGCCAGAACCTGAAGGGCAGGAGTAAGAATAAGTCATTACTGCAGGGACTGGGGTCCTGGACAAACCACGAAGATGTGTACTTGGACATGGAGGAAACAAACAGGGAACTGGACAAAAGTCAGACTATAGCAAGGTTGGCTTGATGTTCTCTCACTGGCATTACGCTAGATAGAGGTCCTTAAATTACCCATCCCTGCCCCTTTAAGGAGAGAATTAATCCCAAAGCCTGCAATGAGGGTGAGCCTGCAGGTTGGGTTACCAGGGGTGAGGTGTGATGCTGAGCAGGGCTGTGAGGAAGAAAGCTGATGGCACTCAGTCAAGGAAAGCAGCTTTGCCTCACGTGAGGGAGTGACCAGCTTTTCCTTGTCCGTCGCTTTAAAAGTGAGCCCTTGGTAATGTTTCTTTGTTTTCTTCCCTTCCGTGGTGGCCATGCCTTGTTTTCTGGATTCTTAACATATTGAGGGAATTCCTACATACCGGCTAGATGATGAAAATTTGCCTTTTAGTTCTTAGAAAATACTTTTATACTCCAATTTTCATATTGGTCAAATCGAATTTAAGCTTCATTTTTAACCTTCTTAACTTCCATGTGTTGATACACTTCTTTACAGTTTTCCAGCTGATTGTGGTGCTGTTATGGACTCTGTCTTCACACATGTAATATTGAAAATGTCTTTATAGTTCTAACTTGGTAGGTTACGTAGGTCTGGACGCACACATACACACATGCAATTTAACATTTTGTTCTTCTTTCAGACATCAGGAAGCCAGGTCCAGTCAGAAGAATTTGAGGTTGAACTAGATGAAAAGGCTGCCCCGGGTCTCGCCCCAAATGGCTGGAAATCTCGCATATTTAGGAATTCTACTCATAAAAGCCTTAGAAATTCACGAAGGTATCAGAATGGCCTTGATATGGAAACCAATGAACTTGTAAGTTGTTTTCACTTAAGTTAAATCTTTTATTGTGTGTTTTTGCTGTTGGAATTCTTAGCGTTGCTAGTACCCTGCAGGCACAGGTGACTCCTATTATGAGCCATGCTCTTCTTGAGAAAAGGAAATTTCAGATGTTAAATGTTCTTGACAATGACTTGAAATCAGTTATAATTAAAAATGAATTTCCAATGGAAACATCTTAGTCTTTGTGCTTAAATGCTTACATTAAAATTAGATATCCCATTCATCTTTGAGATACAGAGATACATACAGGCATACCTCGGAGATATGGCAGGTTTGGTTCCAGATCACCGCAATAAAGCGAGTAGTAATCCTTTGGGGGTGGAGGGTCTTGCCTTCAATTTGTTTTTTAAAAAAAATACATCTGTGACGTGCAATAAAGCAAAGTGTAATAAAATGAATCATGCCTGCAAGGCTCGTCTAACGTCAGAGGCCTTGGTAGTTGCATACTCTATTAGATAGGATCACATTGGATTACCTACTAGGAAACCCAGGGTGAGAATAGTGGCTCACAGTTACCATGGCTGCAGGCTCCTTTCATCTTTATCATCACTATCCTGGCATGTGGCTTCCATCTCCAATCATGTGGCTCCTGGAGCTCCAGCCGTCACATCTGTGTCCCAAGCAGATGTGAACATCACTGGCATCATATTTTCTAGAATATAACACAATCCTTTACTTACATGCCATTGGTAGTGACTTAATTACACGGCCAAACCTAGCTACAAGGAAGGGTTGAAGATGGAGTCTTTTTGCTGTATGTATTGCCACTCTGAATTAAATTGGATTTCTCTTCCTAAGAAAAAGGGGAGCATGGCCAGGAATAGCAAAATTGTGCATTTTTTAACATTTCTCACCTGAAGACTTGGGATATTATTTTTTAACATATTTTTATTGGTTTCAGAGAGGAAGGGAGAGGGAGAGAGACAGAAACATCAATGATGACAGAGACTCATTGATCAGCTTCCTCCTGCACACACCGCCCCCCATTTCCCCTTTCCCCCGCCCCCCATGCAATGGGGATTGAGCCTGCATCCCGGACATGTACCCTGACCAGGAATCAAACTGTGGCTGACCTCCTAGTTCATATGTCAATGTTCAACCACTGAGCCACACTGGCCTGGCAAGACTTGGGAAATTATTTATTCAAGTTAACAGAAACTTTTATAACAGTGAGAGAATCCATTCCTAAGAAAGATGTTTTCTTATTTCAAGAAATGGTTTGAGAATACATTTTGGTGTTATTTATTGATAAAGGATGAGTTTATTTTTACTCTTGTGTTGGCCTGAAGAAATTAAGCCTACTGAGAGTTCTTGGCATCTGGCTTTCTCCGCCCACAAGATTATTTACTGCAGAAGTTTCAGGGGCTCTCTAGAGGTCTTAAGCTTGGTGTATTTATAGAAAGAAGGATAATACTCGAGCTGTCGTAGACCTGAGCTATCACAAGTAAGATAAACAATTTCCCCCTTGTTGGCTGTGGAAGTATTCACTTTCTATTTCTCATTTGTCCTGAGAGTTATGCTGCTAAAGTCTTTGGAGTCAGGTATTTCAGACGAGAACTTCTCTTGGGGAAAATGCTCAGAGGGAAGATAAAATGCCAGTCGACAAGATTTTCACAAGTGCCATCATCGTGGGATAAACAGTGGATCCAAGGGAGGGATCTTGGAAGACCTGTTTGTGTTGAATGGCAGCCTGAGAAAATGGCCCGTTTATCGGGCTGGAGACCAGGACTAGAAGATAATGTTAAACAGGGAGAAAAACTAAACACGAAAATGAGAAAATGGGTGGTTTGAATGAAAAGGGGCTGAGTAGAACCGACTCCTATGTTCTGTTCCATAGAGACAAGCATGACCCATTTAAACGACCATCAGGCTAGAGCATTCCATAGGCAGTTTTAGTATCTAGTTTAATGTTAACCTGCCTCTGTAGTCAGAATAGTCTCCTTTTTGTGACCTAAGTCCGTCATGCTTGACCAGACATTGAATCTGATATGTGCCAGGCCTGGGACTAGTTTCTGGGGATATGAAGATGTAGTCTTCACCTTTAAAAAGCCCACGTAGGGAAGGAGACATGAAAACAAACAAAAGAAAAACAACAACAGAAAATAAAACAAGCTAAGCCATGAGAAGAGAAGTCTGCACAGGGAACAGTGGGAAGAGAAAGGGGCAGCATGAAGTTGGTTTTGTGAGCTGGGAACCTGTCACAGAGAAGGCAGTGCCGGGCTGGGTTCTGGGGGTGAGGAGACCAGGCCCATGTTCTCAGGTTCATCGTGGTACCCTACCCTTGTGTGGCTGTTTAGCCTTCTGTTTACAGGTATTATTTCATTTGGCCCCAACGTCATCCCTGAGTTGAGTGGGGACTAGGATTCTAGGGCATTTTGCGCACAGACCCTGCTCCTGCTCACTGTGCTGCGGCTGGAACAGAAATGAGCTGATCACGCCATGAAGATTGCTTCTTGGGGGACCAGCTCAGACTCAGCGGATGCTGTGTAATCATGAACACTGTGGACATGTACCATACACCGTCCTGCTCTCTAGTGCACCGTTAGCTGGACGGTGGTTCTCTGCACTCAGTGTGCAAGTGCCTTCAGAGCGGTGCAGTGTCTGTTTTCTATGTCCTCAAACTCTGGTGGCTGCTGTGTGGTCGCCAGTCTATCCTGATGTCTTCTAGGATGAAAATGTGCCACCGGTGTCTTTTCTGAAGGTCCTGAGACTGAATAAAACCGAATGGCCCTACTTTGTGGTGGGAACGGTATGTGCCATTGCTAACGGGGCGCTTCAGCCAGCATTTTCCGTCATATTCTCGGAGATGATAACGGTAAGTTTGAAACATTGCTTAATAACTTGAATTAAATTGCTTCATCATTAAATCAGTGCTCACGCCAGCCTTACCACTGGGTCCATTTTGGAGTAAAGCAGCCTCAAAATAAACTAAGCCAAAGGCATTAATACCCTTTTGAGGAAAAATGTGAGGCCAAAGAAAAGTATGAACCATTCCAGGTTATGATATTAATGAAATTATACAGTAAACTGTAAAATCCATGAAGGAGGCATTCTAATGAGCTCTCTTCATTTGGGTCCAACTGGTGTCAGGCAGTGATGTCCATCCCACCTGTGGAGGGAGATGCTGGGGAGGGGTGGGGCCGCAGGGAGAGTAGTGTGCACAGGAGGGAAGAGTTCAAGTCATAGCGTTTAAGAGGCCAGGCTCTGGGCACAGGCTGGCCACACCACATAATAGCTGTGCAAACTTGGGCGAGATGCTTTTCCTCCCGGTACCTCAGTTTCTTCATCCATAAAATAAATGCACCATAGGATAGCTGAGGATGAAAAGAGATTATATGGGTCACTATATGGAAAGCATTTAAGACTGCCTGCTTCATAGTAAGTACTCAAGAAGTGATATCCACCAGACTTGGCCAGGAGCTCAGTTGGTCACAGCATCGTCCTGATATGCCAACATTGTGGGTTTGATCATCTGGTCAGGGTACATGCAGGATCAACCAATGAACGCATAAATAAGTGGAACAACAAACCTATATTCCTCTCTCTCCCCCTCTCTTTCCCTTTTCCTCTCCCTCCCTCCCTTTCTCTCTCTCCCTAAAATCACTTTTAAATAAGCAATAGCCACCACGCCATTATTTCAGCAACCCTTCCATGGCTTGGGGAGTCTGAGACTAAGAAAGAAAACTCATGCGACCCAGTTGTTACATTCATTGAGGGGATATTTATAGGAAGTTGTCAGAAACACCTAAGGCTCCATAGAACCCAGTATTTATGTTGTAATAACCTTAACCAGCCACTTACATTTTTGGAGAGACTTTTTTGTTAAAGGTGACTTATTCTCCATCATGTTGAATTCATTATGCTTGTGACATTGGACACTGGTCTACAATGAAGACCTCAAGCCAAAAAATAAATGAATTAGAATGTTTTTATATTAAAAATAAAGCAATTCCTAACTCTCTTGCAATTTAAGAGCTATGTGGACTGTATCTATATTTTGGGGCATCTCCTATGTGCCAAACACTGCTCTAGGCACTGGAGATATATCAGGAAACAGAATAAACTGAATCCTGCTCTCAAACAGGTTACTATACATGCAAAACAAAACAAACTACATAATGTGTCAAGGGATAAGGAGCATTTTAAAAGTAGGATCTCGCAGTGGGGGGCAGGAGGGACTAGAGGTGGGGTTGCTGTTCCCGTAGGTTGGTCAGGGGAGGCCTCTCCGGGCAGAGGCCCTGTGAAGTGAGGGGTGGAGCGAACAGGCTGGGGCAGAGGGAACAGCAAGTGCAGGGGAAGAAGAACAAACACGAAAGTGTGCAGCCGCTCACAACCCATGTTAATAACCACATATTCCTCAATTCATAGACAGGAACTAGAATAGTGGTTCCCAGAGGGCTAGGGAGGGTGAAAAGGGGTCTTACTATTCAGCGCGTACAGAGTTTCCAACTCTGTGCATGTACTTAATGCCACTGAATTGTACACTTAAAAATGATTAAAATGGTAACGTGTATGTGATGCATATTTACCACAATAAAAGCCCACATATCTCAAAGCCCCGTCTTTAAAAATGAGATGCTCCAGCTACTGTTTGTGGGCGGAGTAAACAAGGGACCTGTAATGAGGCGGGCCCTCTGCATGTTCTTTCGCAGATTTTTGGGCCAGGGGACGATGCCGTGAAGCAGCAGAAGTGCAACATGATCTCGTTGCTGTTCTTGGGTCTGGGGATCACTTCTTTCTTTACTTTCTTCCTTCAGGTAGGTACCTACGATTCGGTCTTCTCATGGATATGGATTACCCTTCAATTGGGATATAGGTTAATTATTAGATTTTAACTACCTATTAATGTAGATTGATTAATTATCAAGACCTAATGGAGTTTCTGAGTCCGAGACTGAAATAACTGGCAAACACAGTTGACAGAGGACATTTTTAGAGGACAGGCCTTAGCAGGAGCAATTGTGACTTCCCTGTGCGCTGAATTATGGCATGTCATAGGTTTTCCCTTAGCAAGGGCAAAAGAGACCCAAGTCCCCAAGAGAACATGAGAACCAGTTAAACTCAAAGAGTTATAAACTGGGGAGACGGGGGGGGGGGGCGTTGAGGGGGAACAGTACAATAGCATCCTCTTTTGTTGTTGTTACTCTTTACGTAATATCGATAACTTCTCTGAGTGTTTCCTCCTTAATCGATGAACTCTTTGAAAGAACATATATATTGTACTGCATTTAGATAGTGTAGACCTGGCCAGAGTGAACTAGCAGACCTACTCCGATTGTACTTTTCTACCTAGACTTTTACCAAATACCTTTTGTCTTGTTAACTCAGTGAGCACCATGCAGTCCCTTCCAATACAATCCATTAATTCAGCAAAATGTTTCCTAGTCAGGCCCAGCATGATTCTCTCTCATCATTGTTGAACCAATGATAAAAGTAAGCCAAGATTTTTATTTAGAAATCATTTATTTAGCTCTCAGTGATCCCACCCAGTTGCTAGCCCTGGTGTGTTAGGGAGTGGAGCTAGGTACATAAATGTGTTTTGGAGGCTGCACCAATAGTGGGCAGTCCACACTGGGTTTGAGCAATATGCCAGCAAAGCAAGGAGGAGACCAGGTGGTCTAGTCCCGGGCACCATCTCCCTGGGCACCATCCCCCTGGTGTAGTGTCCTCCCAGGAGTGGCCTGCACACACCTGCACCAATGCTCCGTGAGCCTGGAGGCTCCCACCCACCCCGGAACCCGGCCCAGCTGTAGACATGTGAACAGGACATGATTAGAAAGAGGGAAACTGCCTGGCAAGCATGCTTGGGGAGGGAGAGGGGCCTGGTCCCCAATCTGAGAGCAGGGGGAGCTGTGGCCGGGAACCAGCCAACTCGCCTGGAGCTTCTTACTCCAGGCCACCACCCTCCCTCCCGATGTGACCCCAATGCATTGCTGCATAGAATTTTGTTACTTCTCTTTTCACTGTTTTGTTTAAAGTAATAGGAACACATGAAAGTTGTGACTAAACACGGTATTGTCCTCACTGAGATGTTCTTGAAAGTGTTGAGAAGGAAACCTGTTCAGAATGGTTCAGAAGCCAGACTGGCCACTTTTAAGGCTTTCCATCTCCATTACATACCCATGACTCAGCAGTACGTGAACTTTAAGTTGGGACTTTGAATGAATGTTTGGTCACAGACATGTGTTACTCATTGGCTAATATATAAGTCATGTAAAAAAATCAATGGGCAGGCACCCACTTGCGTCAGAACAGCAGGGATGATCAAAGGGAACAGGAGCTTTTGTTTTCTTTTCTCAACCAGGGCTTCGCGTTTGGGAAAGCTGGCGAGATCCTCACCACCAGGCTTCGGTCAATGGCTTTTAGAGCGATGCTGAGACAGGTAGGCATGTGCACCGGATGCCTTCTGCCCAGGTTTCCTACTTTCAGCCTCTTCTTCTGTTCCTATTTCCTGTTGTCCCCCTTCCCCACCCGGCTGGGTGTTCATACAACCACTGGTCGGGGCCCTGCAAAGTGTCCTGGTCTGTCAATTACCCAAAACCTTGCAGGGTTTTTGTTGGCCTAGGCTTAATTTAGGGGGGGTGGGGTTGGGGGCTTATTTCACAACTACCTCTGTCTGTGTGGACACTATCATTTCAGGGACCCGTATCTCGCCTCTGGATTCTACACAAGCCCTGGCGAGTCATCTGAGACTCTGGCCGCCTCTAAACAAAGGGAAAAGAGGTTGATAGAGTTCATGCACCACAACTGACCATACTAACTATAGGGTTTCCCAAATTGGGTGATTTATTTTGTTTCTGTCTTATTTGAGCTCTGTTTTCACATTAGTTCGCTTATTCATTCACTACACTGCTCCCTGCAGTGTCCCGGGCAGTGTGCTGGTAGCTGAGATGACAAGCATTGCCTGCTATCCGAGGAAGTTCATAGAACCCTCTAGTTGTTCTCAACCTTCCTAATGCTGCTTGACTCTTTAATACAGTTCCTCATGTTGTGGTGCCCCCCAGCCATAAAATTATTTTCGTTGCTACTTCATAACTGTAATTTTGCCACTGTTATGAATCGTAATGTAAATATCTGATATACAGGATATATTTTCATTGTTACAAATTGAACATAATAAAAGCATAGTGATTAATCACAAAAACAATATGTAATTATGTATGTGTTTTCTGATGGTCTTGGGCAACCCCTGTGAAAGGATTGTTCGACCCCCAAAGGGGTCGCGACCCACAGGTTGAGAACCGCTGTTCTAGAAGGTGTTCATAAAAGGGCACACAGCATGAATCGTATTTTAGCAAATCTGCATTTACAAACCTTTTCTCAGTATCTTTTAAACTGTGCTATGTAGGGACATCATTTTATACGAAACTAAAAGATGCTGCGGATGAGTAGCTTATACTTAAAATCATCCCTAAACGACACTCTTTTGTGTTTAAGAAAACAAACATGGTGAGAAACCAGGGCTGATGTTCTCGTGCCCAGAATTTACAGGGAGCCATGTCCAGCCCAGAGCTTCCCCGCCTTTATGAGGGACCCCACCAGGCCCGGTCAGGAGGGAGTGTCCATAGGGCTAGTTGTCAGCATTGGGTGATGGAACGCCCACAGCACCTGCACCTCAGGGGACACTGGCAGGAAGCTGCCATCTGATGAGTCCACACACACACCGGCCCCATCGGCGGTGCCGTCCCTGGCCCAGCAGAGCCGCCTCGGGCTCAGACCCTGGTGGACTCTGAGGGCGTGTGCCCTGGGCAGGGACCGGGGCTTTATGCTGCATGTGAGGGTCCCGGAACTCCAGTTCCCAAGTCAAGTGTGGATCCTGCCTCAGCATTGAAGGTTTGCAAGGTTTCATCTGATTTCCTTCTCTTGTTTTCATCTTGAACTGATTGAAAGGTGTATTTTGTGCCGTAGGACATGAGCTGGTTTGATGATCATAAAAACAGCACTGGCGCACTTTCTACAAGACTCGCAACGGACGCCTCCCAAGTCCAAGGGGTATGTAGGCTGCACTCTAATCCTATTTTTCTTTAATGTGGCTTTGAATAGACATAGGGCAGTAGTTCTCAACCTTGGCTGCACATTAGGATCACCTGGGAATCTTGTTAAAATCCTGATTTCTGGGCCTCATCATTAGTAACAAAGAAACAGAATTTCCGGAGGATGAGGCCCAGAAATCAGGATTTTAACAAGATTCCCAGGTGAGTCTAATGTGCAGCCAAGGTTGAGAACCACCGACATAGGGCATAGCTGCACCTGTTAAGTTGCTTTCAGCTGGAAATGACAACACTCAAACAGGCCTAAACAATAAAGGCGAAGGTGAGACTTCAGGGTCGATGGGTCCACTGGCTCAGGAAGGACCCAGGTGCCCTTGTCTGTGTGGCTCTGAGTGGCTTTCAGTCCTGAGCACTGGCTGCCTGCTATGCCCCCGTCCCTCCAGGCCCGAGGATGGCTGCCAGGGGTCACCAGAGCCACAGCGTCCTCGTTTCCCACCCAGCGAAGGCGCACACCTGTGCCTCAACCACCAAACGCGCACCCTTCCCTTAAATCTGATTTGAGCTCGTGTGGGTCATATGCCAGGCCCCGAACCAATAACTGTGTCTCTGGGAAATGCCACGCTCTCCCTGGCTTGGGTCCCCACCCCTGGAGCTGAGGCCTGTTGCTGTGAAGCCCACTGTGTCCGCACGGCTCAGGGGAGCGGGAAGAGTCCACTGCAGTCTCTGCTGCATCAGCCCTGCTGTCTGAGAGGTGCCCACAGGAATTCATGTCTACCTGTGCCCTACAGTGGCTGGTCTTAGGGCGTGCACCCTTGGTAACAGGTGGTCTCTAAAAGTATTAAATTTCCCTCCTGCGCGTTTAAAGCAAATCGTCTTTAACATGACCAGAGAACGCCGGGGCGAGTTTCCTCTGTGAACGTTGCCCCACAGCCTGTCCCCAAGGCAGAGCCACTGGTTCCTCGGTGCTGCAACGCTGAGCTCACGTGGGCAGGAGAGGAGTAAGAGGTGAAAAAACCTGCAGAGCCTCGTGAGTGAAGCGCAGAGGCCTTGGATTTACTGTAGTGAAAGGGAGCAAATGTTAGCACGGACGCAAAACCCTGCCGTCCAGGAAGCTAAACGCCTCTCTCTCGCTCTTCCAGGCCACTGGGACCAGGTTGGCTTTAATGGCACAGAACACAGCCAACCTTGGGACTGGCATTGTCATATCGTTTATCTACGGTTGGCAGTTAACTCTTTTGCTGTTATCGGTTGTTCCAATCATCGCCGTGTCAGGAATTGTTGAAATGAAAATGTTGGCTGGAAACGCCAAAAGAGATAAAAAGGAACTGGAAGCTGCTGGAAAGGTGGGTCCCAGAAGGCTTCCGTCAGCATGAGCATTGTGTTTGGACATGTGTTTTATGTGTTAGTATGAGCATTGTGTTTTGGCATGACTTATTTGAATTATGTATTGCAATGTGAGTGTTTTAATAACTAATGTTTTAATGACTAAACGTTTGTGCTCACTACAGCTAATAATTGCCAGCACTGTGCATGAAATAGTCGACTGTATTAAGAATGCCTAGAACTTGAACATGGAATAATGGAAAGCGTTTAGCCTGTAGAAAACACTTTACGTGGGGTCATTATAAAGAATTTCTGAATTTCCAAAGCTGATTTTACCTTTTACTTCATATCCTGATGCCATTGTTAGGACAAATATCACCCCTATTTTACAGATGGGGAGTCCTTAAAACAGAATGTAAGTGAGTTGTTCAAGCTAGGGTACTTGCTGATACTCCAAAGCTCTTTTCTTCTTGGCTGTGATTTCTGTAATTGAGGTGGACCGCCACCAGAGGGCAGTAATGCTTCGATTTGTGGTTCTAACTATAATGGCAATTGGGCAAGCACTTGGTCTTTACTATGTGCCAATTATTGTTCCAAGTATGTATTTATGTGCACCAACTCATTATATCCTCACAATAATCCTACGAGGCAGGCACTTGCGTTACCCCACTTTTACAGATTGGAACCTGAGAATCAAACAAGTGATTTAGTGGCTGGGATTCAAATCCGAGCCCAAATCCGAGCCTAATTTTGAAGCTCTTTATTACACAGCCCCTTTGTATGTGTTTAAATGTGTCCTAGTCTACCCATAAATATTTTATTCACATGTACATGCATTTAAAAATTTAAATGTAGGTTACAGCCAGGGCATATTTTACTCTTACTTATGTAAATATTATCCTGTATTGAAACATTTGGAGGTGAAGCAGTCATGGACACATAGTGTGATAGTTTCTACAGCATGAGACTTTACAAAGCCCTTTCACAAACATTACTGCAACTGGCCTTTGCACAGTTAAGTGAGGTAGGACTGACAGTGTTTCCATCTCATAGACCAGTGGTTCTCAACTTTGGCTGCACATTAGAATCACCTGGGAATCTTTTTAAAATCCTGATTTCTGGGCCTCGTCCTCCGGAAATTCTGTGTCTTTGTTACTAATGTTGTGGCCCCACCCCATAACAAAGAAACAGAATTTCCAGAGGATGAGGCCCAGAAATCAGGATTTTAAAGAGATTCCCAGGTGATTCTAATGTGCAGCCAAGGTTGGAAACCACTGTCGTAGGGCATGTAGGGGTGAGCATAGAATCCCAACAAGCCTGTGTCCACTAAACCAGTGATAGCCAATGAGATCCTTATCCCTTTGCCCTTAACAGCATCAGCTGAGTTCAAAGCAGCGTGGTCTCACCGCCAGGTTCCCATCAGAACGCTTCCTTCTCGTGTTCGCCCTGCAGCCTTCCAGAGCGCTAGCGCGGTGCATGGTGCCCCGCGTGCTTGAAGAGCCTCTTGGCTCCTGGCTGTGGGACTTCGGGCATCATGTCCTCGACTTCTGTGTGTCACAGCTAATGGCTGAGAACACATATTCCCAGTACGTGATTTGTTTCCTTTCTCCTTTGCACCCCGTGTCCTTTGCCATTTCAGAAGGGAGAGTTGTCCGTAGACAGAATGAAGATACATTTTCCTTAGACTGGTGACATGAAAGAAAACATCTTGAACCCAGTTAAGACAATAGAGTCTTGCCGAAACCGGTTTGGCTCAGTGGATGGAGCGTCGGCCTGTGGACTGAAAGGTCCCGGGTTCGATTCCGGTCAGGGGCATGTACCTGGGTTGCGGGCACATCCCCAATAGGAGATGTGCAGGAGGCAGCTGATCGATGTTCCTCTCTCATCGATGTTTCTAACTCTCTATCTCTCTCCCTTCCTCTCTGTAAAAATCAATAAGATCTATCTAAAAAAAAAAGACAATAGAGTCTGAACACTATTATCAATGGCTAAATAACACTGAAAGTGGCCAGAATTCGGGCAGTGGAAGGCAGTTAGAATTGAGCAGTGTGGCAAACCAACACGGCACCTTGGGTTAGTCGTCTTGGCTTTGCTACTCAGAGTGGGATACTAGAGGAGGTCTGGTCCTCACTTTCCACTTTTATGAAATGGGGAGTTGTACCAGATATTGTCCCGTGTCCCTTTCAGCTAACACATACTCTGCCATTCTAGGGACCAGAGAATGAGCAACTCAGACTGACCACTCTGAAACTATTTTAGCGGCTACTTTAACCTAACGAGGTGATTTTTAAGAAAATATAAGATTGAAACTTTTAAATGTTCATGACCAGCAATTTAATCACAGTTCAAGTTTGTTTACTTAGTCAACTCTTGATTAACACAGAATGAGGGTTAGAAAGAGGTCTCCGAAAACTACCCACGTCACTGTATTTTTTTCCCCAAAATGAAATATCCACCAGATAAATGTGGAGATTATTCATGGGTAAAGTACATTGGGATTTTGGATATCTTCCCATTTTCATTTTTGAAAAAGGGCTTGGTAGTGAGGGTGTTGATTGCTGGGCTGGGAAGGGGGGTGGAGAAGGATGAATAGTAACCCTCCCTTTTGACTTGGGCCCTGCCTAATTACTGAGCTCAAGTCCTGCTGATTCAGAATTAACCCTCCAAGCAGTTAATACACAACCAGAAAATTAAGAGTTGCATGTACCTAGTCATTAACAACCAGTTCCTCCTTGTGTAAATGACAAAGCAGGGAGAGCAGAATGACATAATGAGTTAAGAACCTGACTTGGCCTTGGGTAGACTGTCTTTGCTTGCCTACTCCTTAACTCCAGAGCTTTAAGCAAGCCACTTAAATGTTCTGTGCATCAATTCCTGCCTGTGAAACAGGAATAATATTTACCTCACAGGGTTATTGTAAGACTAAATGAGATCATGTCAGTTAAATGAGGTAATACCTGGCACATAGTAAAAGCTCAATAAGTGTTCTCTACTCCAGCTATTATTACTGTTAGGGTTTTTTTCTCTTTTTTTTTCATTTATAATAGAGATACAAGGCTATTCATCAAGTCCTGCTGATTATCTTGCTTTTTAAAAATATATTTTTATTGATTTTTTTACAGAGAGGGAGAGAGATAGTCAGAAACATCGATGAGAGAGAAACATCGACCAGCTGCCTTCTGCACACCTCCCACTGGGGATGTGCCTGCAACCAAGGTACATGCCCTTGACCAGAATCGAACCTGGGACCTTTGAGTCTGCAGGCTGACGCTCTATCCACTGAGCCAAACCGGTCTTGGCAATATCTTGCTTTTTTCTGGCTACAGAAGCTGAGAACTAAAGTAGAAGTCATAAAGCTGATAAAACAACCTAACGTTAAGACCTGAAGTCCCCTGTGCTAATGGTTTAGATGACAGCCGTAGTCTAGTCTATGATTTAGACTGATAAGCTGTCAGACAGTGAACATTAGTCAGGGGAGGTTTGGCTGTCATCTGAAAACTGTTCTGGCTGGTTTGGGTAAAAGGGGGTAATGTAAGGACACACAGAAGTGCAGGGAACACCCATGGCTTATGTTACTGGAAAGTCATGGCTCCTCCTTTAGAGCTGTAAGCTCTATTGTCTTTGAGGAGGCCCTCTATAGTATAGAGTCTATACATTTGTTCTGTTCCTCCATTGCTGCATATTCAGACCAGCTTCCCACACATACCCTGGTGACCTAAACCTCCCAATCCAAGGACTTCTCAGTTCAAGCAGTTGCCTCCAAGTCCAGGAAATAATCTGATTGGCCTGCGTCAGTCAGGGGTCTGTCCCGGGTTTAATCAGGGATTTGTGGCAGGGTCATGTTATTTACAATTTGGATCTTCTTTCCAATTATGGGTGGACAGTTCCGCTACGTAGGGATGTGCTCATGGAGGAAATGATTGGCACTTCCTGTGAGCCCTTAGAAATCACTTAGGCTAACTCTCTAGGACTCCACCCTCTGACGAAAGCAAAGCCATGAAGGGCTGTCCTAAAGCCAGTCAAGTACCTGCCTGGTGGCAGGGCTGGGAATAGAATCAGGCTCTGGTGCTCAGGCTGCCATTCTTGCCCTAAGCTTGTCAGTCTCCCCCGGAATACAAAAGCTTGCCCAATATACATGGCACAACCAGAAGTGCTTTTCAGATTGCCAGCTGTGTCATTCAGCTCGTCTTAACCCTTTCGGTCCAACGTCGAGGCTGACTCGACAGACCAGTTTCAAAAGATACCACACTATGAAATGTTTTAAAGAATAAACTCTTTGATTGAACATACTTAATAATATAACCAGTGAACTTTTGGTTTAAACTTTAAAATAAGAACATTAAAAAGTTCAACATTCAATCCCGTCAATTAATTTGGACCAGACTGTTTGAATTCCAGAAATAAAATTGGACCACAAAGGGTTAAAGGACACATTGTTATGTCTTTGCGTTCAAAATGAAGGAATTTCAAACCCTTCAGGATTCTTTTCAGAACGCCCTACGGTTTACATTTTTCATTGTTTCAGAAAGAAAAGCCCCATGTCTAATCAAGATCTGTTCTACATTACAGATTGCAACAGAGGCCATAGAAAATATTAGGACAGTTGTGTCCTTGACCCAGGAAAAAAAATTTGAATCAATGTATGTGGAAAAATTGTACGGACCTTACAGGTAATGAACATGTGATCGTTACTAAGAACCTAGTGCTGGCCTAAGCCTGAGTTATTGTCCCCAAAAGATAATAAACCTCTGCTGTTCCAAACACTAATGCAACTGTAAGGATGACTTTTTTTTCTATTTATCTTACTGAAAATAAGTAGCTTTTTAAAAATTTCTTTATTAAGGTATTACATATGTGTCCTTATCCAATTACTCATCATCCCCCCCTCCCACCTCATGCCCTCACCGCCCTGTTGTCTGTGCCCATTGATTAGGCCTATATGCTTGCATACAAGTCCTTTGGTGGATCTCTCCCCCTTACCCCCACCCTCCCCTACCTTCCCTCTGAGGTTTGAAGGTCTGATCGATGCTTCTCTGTCTCTGGATCTGTTTTTGTTCATCAGTTTATGTTGTTCATTATATTCCACAAATGAGTGAGATCATGTGATATTTATCTTTCTCTGGCTGGCTTATTTCATGCCACTGAGCCATAGGATCAAATTTTCCTATCTCTTTTAAAAACAATAGATTGGGTCTCCAAGAATTGGATGGTCCAGAAGACTGTGCAAGTTTTTGTTCATCAGTGCAAGCAACAGAAACAACCCATCTGGCTGATGCCGGATAAACATTGTTTTAGGGAATTGCTCAAACCTTTATTTTCTTTGGATTGTGTAGACTGAACCAAAGAAGAGGTTTGTTATTTTGTTAAACCTTATCCATGGTTTTGCCTGCCATAGTTTCAGTAACCTAGTCAACCCGGTTGAAATATTACATGAAGAATTCCAGAAATAAACAATTCATAAGTTTTATTTTTTATTGAAGTATAATTGACTTACAATGTTATATTGATTTCAGTTGTAAAACATAGTGGCTTAATACTTGCATATATTATGAAATGATCGTCGTAAGTCTGGTTACCTCCTGTCACCATACAAAGTTATTACAGTATTATTGACTCTGTTTTACATGCTGCTGGTTATATCCTCATGAGTTATTTCTTTTATAACTGCAGATTTGTTCCCCTTATCTTCCTTCACCTATTTCACCCAGCTACATACCTCTATCCATGTCCTTCAGGCAACTACCACTTTGTTCTCTGTACAGTGGGGCCTTGACTTACGAGTTTAATTTGTTCCGTGATGGAGCTCGTAACTCAAATTACTCATATGTCAAATCAAAAAGTGAACGAGTGAGACACGTGATGCTGGGCTGATGTTGTGGCGTACACTGTGACGTTCGCTGCGCCAACTAGCCGTGGGGTATCTGAAGCTGGCTCGTAACCTGAATTTTAGCTCGCAGCTCAAAGCAAAAAATCGGCCAAGAGATGGCTCATATCTTGAAAACCTTGTTAGTCGGGACACTCGTAAGTCAAGGCCCCACTGTATCTAAGTCTGTTCCTGTTTTGTTTGTTTTGTTTTTTATAGTCCACATGGAAGTGAAATAATATGGTATTTGTCTTTCCTTGACTTATTTCACTTAGCATAATACCCTCCAGTGCTATTCATGTTGTTGCAAATGGCAAGATTTCATTTTTTATAGCTAAATAATATTACACAGTGTGTGTGTATATCACCTCTTCTTTATCCATTCATCTATTGATGGACACTCAAGTTGCTTCTATATCTTGGCTATTGTAAATAATGCTTTAAGTGAACATAGGGGCACATATGCCTTTTCAAATTAGTGTTTACATTTTCTTCAGATAAATACCCAGAAATGGAATTGCTGGGTCACATGGTAGCTCTATTTTTAATTTTTGAGGAACTTCCATACTGTTTTCCATCGTGGCTGCTACAGTTTACATTCCCACCAACAGTGTATGAGGGTTCCTTTTTTTCTACATCGTCACCAACACTTGCTCTTTTCTGTCTTTTTTATAAGAGCCATCATGACTGGTGTGAGGTAGTATTTCATTGTGATTTTGATTTGCATTTCTCTGATGTTGAGCATCTTCTCATGTGCTTGTTGCCCACCTGTATGTCCACTTTGGAAAAAATATCTAATCAAGTCCTCTGCTATTAATAGATTTGTTTGTTTTTCTGATATTTGGTTGTATAAATTCTTTACATAGTTGGTTATTAACCACTTATTGGATGAATCATTTGCAAATGTCTTCTACCATTTGGTAGGTTGCCTTCTCATTTTGTTGATGGTTTTCTTTGCTGTGCAAAGATTCAATTTCATTCTTTTGCATGTCCAGTTTGCCAACATTCTTTGTTAAGAGACTGTATTTTCCCCTTTGTTTACTCTTGCCTCCTTGGTTGTAGATTAGCTGTATGAGCCTAGGTTTATTTCTGGACTCTCTATTCCATTCCATTGGTTTATTTGTCTGTTTTTTGTGCCCATAGCATACTGTTTTGATTATTATGGTTGTGTAGTATAGTTTGAAATTAGGGAGCATAATACCTCCAGTTTGTTCTTTCCCAATATTGCTTTCACTATGCCAGCGTTTTTAGTGTATCTATACAGATTTTAGGATTATTTGTGCTAGATTATTTGCAAAATATGCCATTGGTGGTTTGATAAGGATTGCACTGAATTCATATATAGCTTTCGGTAGCATAGTCAGTTTGACAATATTAATTCTTCCAATCCATGAGCTGCAACTGCTTGCCAGCCCTAGCAGGGGGGCAGGGTGGTTTTGCAATGGCTGGCACTTGCAGACTGTAGCGGAGCAGCAGGAGAAGGCTGAAGGTTCCAGGTCACCCTCCCCTTCCAGGGTGTGGGGACATGTTCCAAAATGACTCACTCTCTTTTCTGGTGTTAGCAAGGCAGTGGGATAGTGCCCTGACCACTTGCCCACTGAGTTAGCAGGTCAGGTAGAGAGTGCAATAACTGCATTCACCAGCCCCTCCCCTCCGCCTCTCGAGAGCTTTTCAACTCCTGGAGAGTCAGTGGTTTTCCGTTAGCAAGTCAATCTCTTTCCCGTGTAATCTGGGTGCTTTTTTAGCTGCTGTTTTATTGTTAGTTTGTTTTGTTGTTGATTTTGCTGGATCTCAGGTCGAGTCCTTTAGGTGGGGAGTCTTAGTTTCCCATAGCACTTTGGGTCCCTCAGATATCAACATCAGCACCATTGGTCTTCTAAGTCAGGTGTTGTGAATATATTTAACACTAACAAAATTGAATTCAACTTAGATTACAACTCTGTAGACTAGAATAGTTTGAACACTTACAGATTTAAAAACGGATATCTGAAATTCTCAATTTATTCTATCTTCTTTTTATGTATACTTCATGCAGCTACATTTTTTGGTATTTGACATATACATGTGGCATTATTTATGACCTTGTGTTTTATTTGAAACTGCAAGAGAATTAAGGAATAATAGAATGCTAGAGCTAATTTCTAATTTAATTGTGATTTTAAAGATTCAATATCATGGTAAATTTTTCAGTAATATTAGTATTATAAGGCCATGATCACAGCACATAACTTAAAAGCCATCCAAGTCAGTAATACTTTGACTTTTCTGCCTTGGCAAATGCCTTCCTCCTAATCGTTCTAATCTAAAAGTAAATTGTTGTTCGTTTAGAGCAGTGGTTCTCAACCCTGGCTGCACATTAGAATCACCTGGGAATCTTTTTAAAATCTGATTTCTGGGCCTCATCCTCCAGAAATTCTGTTTCTTTGTTATGGGGTGGGGCCACAACATCAGTAACAAAGAAACAGAATTTCTGGAGGATGAGGCCCAGAAATCAGGATTTTAAAAAGATTCCCAGGTGATTCTAATGTGCAGCCAAGGTTGAGAACCACTGGTTTAGAGGATTTAGAATAATAATTAGCTATACCGAGGATGGGATCTAATTAGAAATAGTACTAAAAACTTATTGGGGCTGATGGGATCTAGCTGAGGAAAGACTTCCCAATGTGTTTCTATGTAAACCTCAGTGACACTACTTTTCTGAATCAGAAAGATGAGTTTTTACATAACAGATGATAACTAGTCATAGAAGACAAGATAATGATATTAAAGAAATCACTTGCAGACAGTTCAAAGTTCAGTGCTATCTTTGACATCCTCAATATTTTTAACACAATAATTATGTTTATATCATAGGAGTTGACTGTCTGGGTCAGCAGATATTAACATGTAATAACAGCAACTATCATTTGAGCAACCGCTAAGAGCTAGGTTCTATGCTAGAGATTTATATTGTTTATTTAGTTCTCAAAACAATTCTGCATCATATTGGTTATCCTCATTGTACAAATCAAAGAACTGCTACATAGAAAGGTTAAGTCGCTTACTTAAACTAATGTAACTGGGGGCAGAAGTTAAACCCAGGTCAACTAGACTTAGCAGCTATGCTCTTTTTCCCTGTTTCCCTGCACAGTGCTAAGAGTGGTTGAAGAGATGATTATGAATGGTCTAATTTGCTTTTCAGAAATTCTGTACGGAAGGCACACATCTATGGAATTACTTTTAGTATTTCACAAGCATTTATGTATTTTTCCTATGCCGGTTGTTTCCGATTTGGTGCCTATCTCATCGTGAATGGACATATGCTCTTCAGAGATGTTATTCTGTAAGTAATTCTTAAAATATTAAGAATATTCTATACTAAGATTTTTAATAGGTCTGTGCAAAAGTTTAGAGAAGAAAAAACCCCTCTTTTGTTGTAAGATAAGTTTAGAGAGTTGAATCAACTACAGAAATCTGATCTAATGAATACTACAAGGACAGTTTAATCACTGGAGTGGGCAAAAACTAACCAAGCTCATCGTAGACCAGAATTTTAGGAATAGATAGAACTCCAGACAGGAGAATAGCAAATTTTCTTATTGTATAACTAGAGGGCCGGTGCATGAAATTCGTGCAGGAGAGCGGGGGGTCCCTCAGCCCAGCCTGCACCCTCTCCAATCCTGGACCCCTTGGGGGATGTCCAACTGCCAGTTTAGGGTGGGATCAGGCCTAAACCAGCAGTCGGACACCCCTCTCGCAATCTGGAACCTCTGGCTCCTAACCGCCTGCCTGCCTGCCTGATTGCCCTCACTGCTCTCCCCTGCTGGCCTGATACTCCTAACTGCTCTCCTCTGCTGGTCTGATCACCTCTAACTGCCTCTGCCTCAACCCCGCCACAGTGGCTTTGTCCGGAAGGTCGTCCGGAAGATGTCTGGTCTAATTTGCATATTACCCTTTTATTAGTATAGATGTAGGCAGGTAGAAATCATAATTAGAAAGTTGCTGGTGACCATAGACTGAAAACAGAGGGTTAAATAGCCTGCTCTTTATGGGCAACCCAAGATGGCCTTGTCAAGGAGATGGGAAAGCTTGCCTGAAGTCTGGCAAAGGCTCTGTCCCCTACCCAGACTTGGGATGACCTTGCCAACATTTGCGTTGGTCTCTCTCCTATTTTCTTGGTTTCCAAGACTAACCAGTGGTCTTTCTTATTGATACATTCCTCTTTTCAAAATATGCTAAATACGTTCAATTAAGTTGTAGCCTCGTCTTGCCAGAGGGAAGCCATTCTTTTTTTTAAGATCACTTGTTATATTTCTGCTCTGATGGGATGATTTTAAAGCACTAGTGAGGAACCATTAAAAAAAAAAAAGTCAAAACAAAGAAGGTGAAGTGTTTAAAAGCTGTTCCTTTCTTTTCATCCAAAATTGAAATAACTGTGAAAAAAAGTGCCTTCTGTCCTCTTTGGTGGAGGGATACCAACAGCACAACAATCCAACCAGAAAGAAACCAAATACCCTGGCTTCCCTCTCCTCCGGCCCTCCCACCCCCAGCTCGTCCCCTTCATTGCCAAACCCCATCAGGCGCCAAAGGACGAGGAAAGCTGTTGGTGCAGTCCCCGAAGGGTCAGCCTCTGACAAGCTGGGAAGGCACAACATAGACGTGGGTAGAGAGTAGGAAGTGGTTTCGGAAGATCAAATGGAAATAGGCAGCTCAGCTCTGGGGCTGACAACTTGGAGTCTTTCTACTGTCTAGAGAAATGTCACTGAGAAAATTGGTCTTGCTTTTTTTGTTTCATTTTTTACCATCAAAATGTTAAATTTTGGATAATCAGAAGCCAGTTTTTTAATCTGTGCTAAAGCTAGGTTATAGGTGCATAGGAAAGCTAGGCAGCTACACGTGGGTTCATCACTTTGACAATTTAGTTTTTGGTAACCAAACTTACCAAGTATTTGAGAGCCTCCTATACCCACCATCCCTGTCCCTGTGTAATTAAAACACATTTTAATATCCTAGCTTGGTAGAAGAAAGAAGGTTTTAAGTTTCCATTATTACTAGATAGAGGTTTTCTCCCTCTCCCCTTTCTCTGGGGGAACTCTGGTGCCAGCATTAAATGGCTTTGTGGAGATGAAGGTCCTGGGAATCTTTGGCCCTTCATAAATGCAGTTGTAATCCTTATCTGTCCTCTAAAGACTATTTACTTAGAAACGAGACCTTTAGGTTAGGACAGTTGTTTCAGGGTAGTATCAATAATTATTTTACTTCTAAGAGAAAAGCTATTTCTGGTAAAGGCTTGTTTTTCCTAATAAAAACTCTTTAACTCCAGTGGTCAGTATTGTTTGTGCGGGAGTCTAGCAGGAACCACACACTGGCAGTCAGGGCTGTAGATTCAAGAGGAAACATGACTGCTTGTCTGGCGCTGACCAAGCCCCTTAATACGCTACTTCAGTTCCTTCAGGTCTAAAACGGGTATCCGTACTTATTAATATTCCTTGAGATTACAAATCAGATTAAGTTCTAAGCCATTTCCTAAATGAGAAGAACTGTGGGAAGTTACAGGAGCTCTAAGAAAGTAGAGGCTCCTAAGGAATAAAGAAACACTCCATGGTGATCTGCCTCCCTGTGGATTTCGCTCCTTCGTTACTGGAATTTCACAGGAATGTGTGGTCCTAGGAAGAGGTGGGGTGAGGTGGGGTGGGGGCATGACTCAGGGAGTAAAAAAATATCTGTACTGGTGGGCAGTGTGTCTGTGGACTTTTAAACATCATGGAGCTAATTATACAGGCGAATGTTTTAATCCCTCTTCTTCCGGCCTCCAGGGTGTTTTCAGCCATCGTGTTTGGCGCAGTGGCGCTAGGACACGCCAGCTCCTTTGCTCCAGACTATGCCAAAGCCAAGCTGTCGGCAGCCCACTTGTTCATGCTGTTTGAAAGACAACCTGTGATTGACAGCTACAGCGAGGAAGGCCTGAGGCCTGTGAGTTCTCTGCCGCCTTATGCGTGCTTGGTTAATTGTTTCCCCAAGGTCTGCTGTCTGCTCGGTTGTGGCCAGAAGATAAAAATCTATAGTGATTACACTGACATTTATTTATCTTGGTGATAGGATTTGGCCAACTTTCCTGGCATTTTAAAATTCCATAGGGAGTTTCAAGAATTCTGAAGTTTAGCACATCAAAAGTAAAAAACAGAAAAGTCCAGATGTACTGGAAGTGGCTAATTGTTATGAAAACTGCTAGTCACTTCTGCATGAAGGTGTATGCATATAATTCTGTATGTGAGTGCAATGAGCAATTTGGCTTTAGTCACATCTTGTAATGACTGAATTACACTTGGTAAGAAGGCCACTGTATTCAGTGAGTCACCGTACCTTCGCTATTTCCAAAGTGAACTCAAACTTGGATAGGGGGGTTCTTGGCACAGCACGAGCTGCTGTGCACTTTACTGCACAAGAAGCAGTGTGGGTAGAGAGAGAGGGACTTGATCTTTCTGGGACTTTACCGGGTATTCATGTTCTGAGAAAATTGCTGTGTTGGTGAGATAAAGAGAGTGAGAGAAAGAGGCTACCAGGGCGTGGGACGGGCTGCCCACCGAGCCTGCAGGTGGAAACTGCCCTAAATTCCCACACCTTTGGATCTTTGGCCACTGGCTTGGCTCCAGGCTCCCGATTGTCCCTTGAGAACCCTAAATGTTTGTCTTAAATAAACCAGAAATCAGGGTTAGATAAGCACTATCTATGAAACGACTATTTAACCTGTAGCCCATCTCCCATCTTCATTTTATGTAACAGTTTTCTGTCCATATTAACGAGTGTTAGCCCTTGTACTGAGTATGACTCTCATGTCTTTTTACTACAGCCTTTGGTCAAGTTTTCTTGAAATAATACTGTTTATTACCGTAATGATCAGACCGATTACAATAGCAACAATAAAACAATGTTTTTCAGGATAAGTTTGAAGGAAATGTGACATTTAATGAAGTCGTGTTCAACTACCCGACCCGGCCCGACGTGCCCGTGCTGCAGGGGCTGAGCCTGGAGGTGAAGAAGGGCCAGACGCTGGCCCTGGTGGGCAGCAGCGGCTGCGGGAAGAGCACGGTGGTCCAGCTGCTGGAGCGCTTCTACGACCCGAAGGCCGGAACCGTGGTACGTGCCCTTTCTGACATCAGTAACCTGACTGAAGGCAGTGTCTCAAGTGGCTAAACCAATATCCCCACAATGGAAAAACCTGAGTAAGACCCACAGTCCTATTGGATAGAATGACCACATTCTGTAAACCCTAAACGGGCACCCAGAGTCAAACGGATATTGGAACAGTCAGGTAGAACATCTGGAATTCAGGGAAGTTCTGAAAATAGTGAAGATGAAGTGGACCTCTACCTGCCAGCCTCATCCTCCCAAGTAAACCCTCAGTTCCTGGCTTATAAAGGAAAGCCCACGCTCCTGCCAGAGGGTGACGTAGGCTGCCAGGACAGGCCCGTGCCTGCTTCTGCCCTCCCCACCCACTTCTGCTTTGCCTTCTCCAACCCTGCACTCCAGGCTCCCTGACTTTGGCCCTCACCTTCGGCCCATTCGTGTTTGGCTTTCATCATTGACTTCCTGGTCTCTAGCTCTGGCTCTCTTCCCTAAGTGAAGCCTCAGCTCTGAGAATGCCTGCCTCCTCCATCACCTTGGGCAGCACCCACTGACCTAGCCCTGGGAGCCCACCCCCATGTAGACAGTCACCGAAGGGTTAAACCTTGTTGTTTCTTTTTGGAAAACCTTATGCTTCCACCATTACAGCCACTCGGCAGTTATGAACACAGGCAGAGCAGCTCAGCACTGTGGCTATGCGGAGCTAATACTGTGGCGGGAATCTCTTCACTGAGGGGTCAAGACTAATGGAATCTGTGTCTGTTTCTTCTCTGGTGACTCTAACCTTGCGGGAAGCTGCGTTGCAGTCACTACATCACAAGGCTGCTCTGGAAGCATCATGCCTCCTGCTTACAGCAAACAAAAAATAAAACCGCCACCAACAAAACCATGCTCCCACGGACACCGCCCCCTGACCTTGTACACTTCCCCTTGAACTTTTGTCCTTGGTGCTGTCAAAGAGAGAACAGTTAGGCTGGTAGATCTCAGGGGAAAGAGAAGTAGAAGTAGGTCAGGAGGTAACCAGCTTTCAGAACCTGCACTTTGTTCTGGTATGCCTGCTGGAGGGGGATAAGGCCAAGGTGAAAGGTTGGAGTGATTCCGGGGATGAGTAGAGCAGGTATGAGTAGAACACCTAATTTCGGGCTTCCTAAAGGCAGGGGATGGTACCCTTGCCTGAAGAAGGGCAGATAAGGACAAAGAGAGGAATATGAAGACAAGACCAAACGTGCTGTCAATTTTGCCAGTTAGACCAAGAAAGGGACAGCATGATCATCATAAAAATCGTTCTGTTGGCTGTGTTGGCCTCCAACAGTGTAAGGTGACATGCAAACTCATTTTTTTGGTTGATTTTTCTTTGTTAAATGGCATTTAAATATATAAGATAAATATCAAAAATATAAATCTTTGTTTTACTATGGTTGCTAATATCAAAAAATTTCTGTGACACAGCACCAGAGTTAAGTTAGGGTTTTTCAAAATGCTGACACACCAAGCTCAAAAGGTTCGCCATCACTGGTGTAGGAGCTATGAGGCTTGGTATTTCATAAACTGCTGATGCCCATATGCACCCAAATCCTCCAAATGATTCATCTAGTAACTTACCGCCTAGTTTTTCTTTCTTTTCAAGCCTTTCTTATAATTTGTGGGCTTTGGTTTTCAGCTGCTAGATGGTCAAGAGGCAAAGAAACTCAACATCCAATGGCTCAGAGCCCAGCTTGGGATTGTGTCCCAGGAGCCCATCCTGTTCGACTACAGCATTGCCGAGAACATCGCTTATGGAGACAACAGCAGGGTCGTATCCCAGGATGAGATTGTGAGCGCAGCCAAAGCAGCCAACATACATCCTTTCATCGAGACCTTACCCCATGTAAGTTAACTGGTAACTTCTCAGGATGAAATCAGAATCAACTGCGCACTGTTTCCCTCCCCAACACAGTTCCCAAAGTCAAACGCCACAGAATGTGTCTATTTACTAGCTCTCTGACCTTGGACAAGACATGGAACTTGACGATACCAAGTGTCCTGATGTCCCGTCTACCTCATACAAATGTAGTGAGAAGCAAATAAGGTGATATTAAGTTAACGCACCATATCGCAGGTTGTGAACTGGTGGGCTGCATTCAGACCGAGGCCAAGTATCCCTGGTGATATATTTTTTTTTAAATTAAGCACTTTATTTTGAGATAAGTATAGATTCACATGCAGTTGTAAGGAATCGGGTGATCTTATATACCTTTTGCCTAGTTTCCTCCAAAGACAAAATGGCAAAACACCATGATATTGACATTGATACAATCCCCAGATCTCATTCACACTTCATCTTACGTGTACACATTTGTGTATGTGTATATTTAGTTCTGGCAATTTTACTGCATTGCAGATTCATGTATCCATTATCAGTCAAGACACAGAACATTCTATCACAACAGAGATCCCTCATGTTGTCCTTTTATAGCACACTAGAGACCCAGTGCATGAAATTCATGCACGGGTAGGGTCCCTAAGCCTGGCCAGCAATCAGGGCCAATCTTCGGGGCGACTGGGCCCCTGCTGGTACCTGCCTTGGCTGGCCTGGGGCCTGCGGGCTGGGTGAAGCTCCTGCATTGAGTGTCTGCCCCCTGGTGGTCAGTATGCATCATAGCGACTGGTTGTTCCACGGGTCATTCAGCCGTTCAATTTGCACATTAGGCTTTTTTATATAGAATACCCCTTCTTCCCATTCTCACTCCCCCAACCTCTGCAACCAGTAACTGTTCCTCATTTCTGTAACTTTCCACCTTTAGAACATTATATAAACTTACAGTATATAACAGGGGTGGACAAACTTTTTGACTCGAGGGCCACAATGGGTTCTTAAACTGGACCGGAGGGCCAGAACAAAAGCATGGATGGAGTGTTTGTGTGAACTAATATAAATTCAAAGTAAACATCATTACATAAAAGGGTACGGTCTTTTTTTTCAATAGTTTTATTCATTTCAAACGGGCCGTAGTTTGCCCACGGCTGGTATATAACCATTTGCGATTAGCTTTCCTTGGCCTAATTCCCTTAAGTTGTGTTCATCCCTTTTTATTGCTGAGTAGCATTCAGTTTGCTATAAACTGAACCAACTCAATTTTTACTTTTATCCATTCTGTGAGTTTCTGGCTTAGAATGTTCTCTCAATATCAAGCTTACTAACTTTAATACAAAAGTATAATTTATCTCCCCTTTCTCCTTCTCCCACATTATCTCCACAATTTCTATTTCCCTCTGTGATCTTTCATAGCATGTTGTCTATACTACTCACTTGGTACTTAACTTGTATTGAATGCTGAATATGTATTTCTCTTTAGATTTTAATTCTTTCAGGGTAGGAATAAAGCCTGATTCATTTTTACATACTTCCCACAGTTCTGAGCATAACAGATACTCAGGAAATATTTGAGTGAATGAGTTTAAAAGAGAATAAACTGGGTTCCTTGTTGGTCATCTGATTATATCAATTTTTAAAGAATGTTAAACCTTAGACATTAACATTTAACCTTTTTAGGACATCAGATGACATGATGATAATGGTAGGAATTCGAGAATTTGTTGCAGAATACCATTGAGAATTAAGGTCACTCGTTTTCTATTTGGATTTTGAAAACAAACTTTCTGTTAAATGTAAAAAAACATTAAATGGACAACTATGTTGCTGTTACATAAACTTTTTATTGATCCCAAATTATTTTTCCTTATAAGTAGTACTGTCATATGTTAAGTAAAAGTTTATTCATTATAACATTAGTAATTTTGCTGGGTTAGGACCTTAATTAATTTTGTTGACCGACTTGCAGAAATATGACACAAAAGTGGGAGATAAGGGGACTCAACTCTCAGGAGGTCAAAAACAGAGGATCGCGATCGCCCGGGCCCTCATCAGACAACCTCGAATCCTGCTGTTGGACGAAGCTACATCCGCTCTGGATACCGAAAGTGAAAAAGTATGGCCTTCCCCCTCACAGCCCATTTAATTTGTGAAACAGAAGGTTTTTGTGCTATTAGCCATGAAAAAAAATAATATGCAAGCACAGAAGAAAGTAAATAGAAATTTAGACAGTGGTTATTTTGAGGTAGAATATTTTCTTATTCGTTTCAGTATTTTCTAATTTTTCTAAAATGATCATGTATTACTTTTAGAAACACACTAAAAGTAAAGCATTCAAAAGAAAAGGCTGCATAAATCATTTTAGCATATTAATTCTAATGGAAAACAATACTCAATAAAAGGGAACTAGTTAAGTAATATATTTTGTGACTAGTTAGAAATTTTAACTACTTGTGAAGATTATAGTGACAATCCATTTTTATTATAATTGAAAAGAATATAACTGTTATGTAATGTCAAGTTATATTAATATACAGGTATAAAGGCAAATATTCAGAGAGATAACAAATGAAAAAAATTTTATTGCTTGGATGGTAACATTCTTTAATTTCCTTTAATGCTAACACCTATTTATATAATTAAGGCAAGACTTCTGATCTGATTTATTAATAGATTGTCCAAGAAGCCCTGGACAAAGCCAGAGAAGGCCGCACCTGCATTGTGATCGCCCACCGCCTGTCCACCATCCAGAACGCAGACCTGATAGTGGTGTTTCAGAACGGCAAGATCAGGGAGCACGGCACCCATCAGCAGCTGCTTGCACAGAAGGGCATCTACTTCTCCATGGTCAGCGTCCAGGCTGGGACGCAGAACTCATGAACTCTTGTTACTGTGTATCTTAAAAAATAAACTCAAATCATTCTACAACTTTTGCTGACTTGCAAAAGAAGTTTCTAAGTCATCGTAAAATACAGGTACATCCAATCGGGGGTTTGCTATTACAACATTTGAAATTTTGGAGTTATCAATCATCAAGACACATTTCTTGATGAAATATGTTAACAGCTTAGCTCTTCCTGAGTTTTCAGAAACATACAGGGGAAGAGAAAAGAGCAAAGTTCAGGTATATAAAGCTGTAGAATTAGTAGAAGCCACAGACATAGGGACAGTTATTATGGTCTGAACAGTTGGGTAGATGGATGTTTTGAGAACATTCTCCCCAAGTACAAAGAAAATATAAATTGTTCAGAAGCCTACTCTCTCCCTTGGTAGGTTTCCAAATTATTCTACTGGGCATTGATTTTTAAAAATGAATGTATCCCCAGCTTTAGGATAGTCCAAGAGAAGATACAATTTCCCTCAGACAAGGTAACTCTGCAGGCACACATTCATTCTGTAAAGCAAAAAGAGATATCATTAAGTATTTCTTTTAAAGAAATGTTTAAATTCATGAATAATTATTGTACATATATCAGTACAATTTGTAACACTGGAAATATCAATAAAATTCTTTTTCTATAACAACTGTATTACTTTTTCCAAATAATATTAATATTCCCATTTTTCCAAATAATTCTAATATTCCCAGGATGTGAACCCACTTCTCCTAACAAGAAGGAAATATATTTAGATGAAGGGCTAAAAGAAATATTTCAGGCAACCCTTGGAAACTAACCACATTGAAATGTTTTTTTTCCACAGTTTACCTCAGCAAAATCAATTATTTAGGGTCGGTATTCAAACCAAATTCTTCTACCTGTAATAAACCATATACTGTATTACCAAAGATGTTTCAAATGTGACCATGTGTATCACTAGACAATTTCAGATTAAGAGGAGAATGGGGTAAGGGGCATTAGCACAGTGACTCAATGAGAGCAGAATTCAACTTACTCTTGTGTAATTATTCCCAAAGTTGCCTGATGAGGATCATGGGGCATCTGCCCTGGAAATGGACTCAGGAGGTCTGGGTTGAGGCCCAAGAATCTCTCCGGAGAGAGTATTCCGGGTGATTTTTAACTTGG
>NW_006383018.1:266381-274021 GCF_000327345.1 Myotis davidii | reverse complement strand
TGTGTTAAAGCAGGAGTAAGGAGAGGCTCCTCTCTAGGAGGTGACCCATTGCTAAAATACTATTTAGATAATATTTAAAAACAATACACCAAATGACTAAAGTGCCTGGAAATTTAGTCTACAAAACTGTACTAGTGAGGAAAAGGTCCAGAGTTCATAGAAGCCAACTCTGAATTTTTTCACAAAGAAATACACCAGACTTACCAAATCCAGAACATATGAAAATGTAAGAACAACAAGGCCACTCAACCAATCTATTAAATCTATTGTCATTTTATGTGACAGATTGCTACCATTATCGTGTCCCCTCTTGTGTTTATTTACATTTTTTATAAGAGGGTCTCATTTATTTTTTATTTTTTAATATTTTTATTGATTTCAGAAAAGGGAGAGAGAAAACATCAATGCTGAGAGAGTATCATTGATCAGGTGCCTCCTGCATGCCCCCTGCTGGGGATCGAGCCTGTAACCCAGGCATGTGCCCTTGATCAGAATCGAAACCAGGACCCTGCAACTTCTACCTTTCCCCTTTAGAACACCCACTGCCAAGTATAGAAATCCAGTTAAAATACGGAATGATCAGACAGCACGTGGATAGAGCCCCAGCCACCAGTCCCCAGACAGTGGGTAAAGCCATCTCAGACTTACCAGCCACAGTCCAGCAGCCGCATCCATGACTCAGGCAAGACAGAAGCAGACCTCCAAACGGGCACCGTCAACTGACACAGTCGTGAGGAATAATACGTTGTTGGAAGCAGGAAGTTCGGGGTGGATTATTACACAACAATTTATAACAGGTCAGAAAGTATAAGGTCAAACAGGAATGAACCACTTATTCAAACACACGAAGCTATATGATTTTGTTTTATTTTCTGAGGGTAGAAACTACAAAATTGAACAGAAGAGAAAAACAACCACTAAAATCCTGAGAATCTGATTCAATATTTAATCCTTGTAGTCATTAATTCTGATACCTAATTTTAAATATAAGTGCTTTAATTTTATATTCACAAACTAATGACAACAATATACTAAAATGAATTTTGTTAGGGTTTTTTTAATAAGTATCAGAGGGTAGAAACCTCCCTACTACAACTTACTTTTTGTCTGTTCAACAGAAACTATTTTTTTAATCCTCATCAGGAGATATACTCATTGATTTCAGAGACAGGGAGAGGGTGGGAGGGAGAGAATTAGGGAGACATACTGATGTGAGAGAGAACATCAATCGGCTGCCTCGCATACATGTCCCAATCAGGGAACAAACCCACAACCTAGGTATGCGCTCTGCCCAGGAATTGAACCCACAGCTTTTCAGTGCACGGAATGACACTCCAATCAACTGAGCCACCCTGGCCAGGTCAACCGAAACTATTTTTGTTAATCACCATTACCTTGTAGTGGTCTTTCCCAAATACAGTAAGCTTGTATCCCTGTGGTGAATGTGAAAGACACTGATCTCAGGGAAATTAGCATCCAACCAGGTATCTCATACCCTTTGGCAATTAGAAAATGTTAAAGTGCCTGAAAGATAGACTCTATAACAGTGATTTCCAACCAGTGTGCCGTGGCATTTTTAATAACTGACTAGTCAGGGACACTGACCTCTTTTCCCTTAGATTGTCAAAAAAAAAAAGTGACAACAGCAAACAGAATAGCTGTCCAGGGTGAATGAATCAAAATTATACCTATTTTTTAGTCATATTGGCAAAAAATACATTTTTGATGTGCCATGAGATGAAAAAAGTTGAAAATCACTGCTCTACCATGATGTTCAGAGAAGGAATTTATAACCTTTACAGGTATCAATAAAAATATTTAAAAGTTAAAATTAGAGTTGCATTGTTAAATTTTGTAGAATTGCATTGTTGAGGCTTAAACTTTGCATAGTTCTATAATCACTATATTAAAATTTGCATTGCTGCTGCATCAGAGGAAGCTTAAAAATGTTTCTACTTTGTATGCCAGGTTAGGTTTAGAGAGCATGATTCCATTAATTTCTACATTTCCTTCAAGTTGACCCTCCTCCGTACCTCCCCTCTGCAACCCACTCCCAGCACCCAGGTTACATGGTCTAACTGGTAAGTGCTTAGTGCATAGTGAGTCCCTAGAGATGAGCGGAGTCCATCAGCTGCATCATATCCTGGAAAGCGTGGAAAATCAGCTGAACCAGCTTCTCTGCGTCAGTCTCCGCACAGGATTTCCAGGCTGAGCAGGCCACCACAAACCTGCAAAGAACAAGTCATAAACGATGAAGTACGAGGCGAAAACCACAACCCCGAAAAGCTCCCCATGGCTGGCTGCTAGCGTGTGAAGCGCAACTTCCGCCTGGCAGGAGGTACATGGAAGCTGACGCATGGAAAGTACAGGCTCCGTTACACATACTGCTGGGAACACGAATGCGCCACGTGACTGAGGACTAAGGACAAAGGGGGACAAAACACGAGCCAGAACTCCCAGTGCTTGGAGCAAGGCCTTGCTGTGTTATAGAAACACCCACCTCTCCCCTAAAACAGACCTTCCTGCACGTGCTCTCAATGGAATGAGGTGGAATACGAATTCATGCCATTGTTTGCAATAAAACCTGAACTTTAAAAAATATATGTATTTTATTGATTTTTTACAGAGAGGAAGGGAGAGGGATAGAGAGTAAGAAACATCGATGAGAGAGCAACACTGATCAGCTGCCTTCTGCACACCTCCTACTGGGGATGTGCCCGCAACCAAGGCACATGCCCTTGACCAGTATCAAACCTGGGACCTTTCAGTCCACAGGCCAACACTTTATCTACTGAGCCAAACTGGTTAGGGCAAACCTGAACTATTTTAAAGAAGCATACAGGGCCTGAAAAGAGTAAAAAATAAATAAGTTGAAATACATACATACATACATACATACATAAATAAATAAATAAAATAGAGAAATATAAGGGGGGGGGGGAGCTACTTCTAGGAAAGCCAGAGAGAAACTCTCTTGGGACCATCTTCCAATATCTCCTCGGTCCTCCTGATGAAAAAAAACCCCGGTCTGGCAAAGGGTAGAGTGACCCTGGAAGCTCAAGGACATAGGAAATGTGCTCAGAGCAGAAACCTGGCTGCCGACCGACTCTCTTGGAATTGTCCTTCTTTCCAGACACTCAAATTTATTTTAGCAAAACATACATTAAGCTCAAGGTAAAACCAAAATGTTGTGCAATGTAAAGCCGTGGACAACCGTGCAATTTTCACAACACTATAAAGAGACAGTATATATCTTTGACATGTGCTTTAGTTCAGCAGAATGAAAAACATGCTCTGGCCAGGATAAAACGATGAGACTAATATCCAAGGGGATTATATTTGCTCGAAGACACACAGGAACCTACAGAAAGCCCTGCCTGTTTTCACCCAGTGGTTTCGCATAACTTGTCATTTTCCAGCTACACTGTATGTAATTATCAAAGTTAGCAACATCTAAATATATTCATTTGCAAAGATCAACAATTCCTATTTAAATGTCAAATTTCTCAGAAATTTCGTTATCTTTCTAAATCATAGAAAGAAATAACTAACTTCACACAAAAATGTACACAGATGCCAGTAACAAAGAAAAAATGGCATGTTCATCAATAAGAATTATTTTTGTTGTTTTTCCCTATAAATTGGCAAAGAATGTTTTAGAATGCTTAGAGTTGGTAATGATGTGATGAAATAAGGAAGGATATATTATCATTATTTGTAATAATGAAACACTTGAAATTGTATGTTAAGAGGTTAAATTATGGAAATCCTTAAGACTAGACATTATTCAACCATTAAAATTGCTCAAAGAATAGTCTATGCATTGGGAATTGCTTTAAATAATATTAAATGAATAAAATTCACACAAAGGACATGAAAATATTTATAATACAATCTACAATTTTCATTATTGTACAGAATTTTTATACTGAGCATGTAGTACATTTAAAATAAGATGCTGTTTCAAAAATAAACCCATTTTCTTTAAGTCATACCATTTTCACACTTAATCAATGAGAAAACCCTTCCAGACAGTTTACATGCATTTTCCATCTGCAGTGCCACCAAGCCTGCTCACTTCTTAGTTGCGTGCTGAATGCAGCTACATTATTATAATTTTTTTCTGAGTTGCTCCGGTATGCAGCTCTCAGGCTTGCATCCGCATTGAGCAGGGACTTCTTTGTTGACTTACAGGTGGCTGTTTTGTTGAAATGTCAGGGGGAGAGGATAGACACAACCTCACCCGCCACTCCTCGGCCGTCACTCGCCACATTATGTTTTATAAGCTCCCCAGGCTCGGAAAGGTCCCTGTGAAGAGCCTGCCAGGCTGTGAACAGGACCTTCAAGCCTTTCTCTCAATTCCATGTGTCCTTCTTCCCACCTCTCTCTCCCCTGCCAGGCTTTAATATTTTCTTTCTTATTCTTTCCACAAACTTAACTCAAACTCCAGAAACCCAAATGAAATACACAATCAATGCCTCAGTGGTAAAAAAAATAAATAAAATAAAACTACCCATTAACAAGTGGCAGGTGATAAAACAATTGGAATCACAGTGTAGGAAAGACATTCAAACAACAAACGTGACAGCTTTCTTACTCTACAGCAGGCGTCCTCAAACTACGGCCCGCGGGCCACATGCAAATACAAAAATTGTATTTGTTCCCGTTTTGGTTTTTTACTTCAAAATAAGATATGTGCAGTGTGCATAGGAATTTGTTCATAGTTTTTTTTTAAACTATAGTCCAGCCCTCCAACCATCTGAGGGACAGTGAACTGGCCCCCTGTTTAAAAAGTTTGAGGACCCCTGCTCTACAGCACAGGAAGAATAGCAGAGTGCCTCACCTGTCGTCTCTGATGTGGTAGAACACCCCGTAGCCGCTGTGTACCATGGGCACCACCACTCCCTGGACCCTTAAGTAACCAATCAGACTTGTCGAGAGAACAAAGTTTCCACCTCCTCCACTGCAGCACAAAGGAAAGAGATTACATGAGGCTTACAGAAGCTCACACGGTTTCTGAAGAGCTTTTAACATGAGGGTGGGGTGGGGGCGGGGAGGCGGTAAAGTGGCCCTGGAAGCTCAAGGACATAGGAAATGTGCTCAAGAGCAGAGACCGGGCTACCGACCGACTCTCTTGGAATTGTCCTTCTCCTTTCCAGACACTCAAATTTATTCCAGCAAAACATACATTAAGCTCAAGGTAAAACCAAAATGTTGTGTAATGTAAAGCCGTGGACAACCGCGCAACATAAAGCACTACATTCTATTACCTTCTGGAGAAGAGTGGGTCGGTAAAGAGCTCTGGGACAGGGAGACCTTCCTCTCTTGCTATCAGTGAAAGACCTAAAAGATGACGGTCAAATCCTGCAACGAAACCCCCAACCTGAAGTTAGAAAATATTTTCAACATGAGAGAATTTTGTTGAAGTTAGAGTAATTACAATGTGAGTACCTTTTCCAGTTGAACAATCTTTCATCATTTTATTATGTTTTGCAAAAGCTTGTAACATCATTTGCTTCCTCTCAAGAGTCTGTGTTAAAAAACAAAATAAAACAAGAGATACTTCAATAACAAACGGTAGAGAAACCAAACAAATAAAAAAACCCCTGAGCTCAAAGGAATGAGGCTGCGGGTAATGGGGGAGGGACAGGGTTTTCCAGGAAGACCTTGAGACACGTGCTGTCCGCTGCTTTTCCTTTCCTACGTGCCCTGCATCTTGGTTCTTTCTTTCCAGAGACAGGAAAGCAGGAACTTATGGGCAGCACTGAAGCAACATTGTCAAGTGTAAAGAAAGAAGCAACTCTGACTTCAAACTAAAGAACAGTCATACAAAATGATAATGATGCAGTGCTATGAAATTAAAACAAAGTAACATATACTATTTCTATCAAAAGTAAAAAACAAATACAATGGAGTAGTGGGAAGGAACTATCCTGTTGTCTAAATGCTTCCCAAGGTACAAAACAAAACATATAAAACTGTTCTGGTTCTCACATAGGAGAACAAGAATCTGTGATTTCAGAAATGTTCCACCACATTCAGAAAAACGTCCTCTCCTGAAGGGTCCCATGTTCGATTTCCGTCAAGGGCATGTACCTGGGTTGCGGCCACATCCCCAGTAAGGGGTGTGCAGGAGGCAGCTGGTTGATGTTTCTCTCTCATTGATGTTTCTAACTCTATCCCTCTCTCTTTCTCTCTGAAAAAAAATCAATATATTTAAAAAGAAAAACGTCCTCTCGAAAGCACCTTGGGGGTGTCTGCATCTCCCTGGTGCTACTCTAAAGGGACAGCAATCGTAGTGAAACTCTCGAGGCACTGAAAATGCTGTGCCTAGAAAAGGCACCCACGGGCTTCCTCCCAGGGGCTCCCCTTTCCTGTTCTTTCCACCTGCGTCCTTCCCTGCCAAATGAACAAACAGATGTTTTGAAAACTTCAGGCAAAAAAAGTCTGACAGCATTTTACTGAGCCAGGAGAGTTGAGGGAAAGAAGCTAGTTCTTTAAGGGCCAAGGCTCCCTGAGAACAAAGAAATTCTGTTAATTCTCCTTTCCAAATGCTCACAGTGGCCACAGGATCCTGCATGCACTGGCACCACCTGACGGCTTCCGCTGTACACGATCGCACCGTCTCCGTTCGGCCATGATAAAAAAATCTTGTCATGGCTGTTTCATAGCAGCAACCAGGGCTACAAGGAAAAAAATGGAATAAGAGAATGTATCATTCTAACGAAAATGCTCTGTTATCACCTTACGCTGGCTTTGGTCAGAGGCTAAGTTCTATTAACACAAGACTACAGTTGAGACTTCCAACAACGAAGATGCTAATTCCAATATCAAAGAATAAAAACTACCCTGGTACACAGGGCCTGGGGTGAAATGGAGTGTTTCAAAGGGTTGGCTGCAGTCCGGGCGTGCACACTGGAGTCTGTGGCAGGTGGCCTGTGTGGCTGCCCCACAGTGATCCCTGTCCTCACTATTCGTGCCCTTCACTTGGAATGTGGGATGGACTTAATGACTTAGTTCACTCAGAGCTCACTCACTCTTACTCTCACCTCCTTGCTCTGAGGAAAGCCAGCTGCCATGTTGGAAGCTGCCCTGCAGAGAAGCCCAGGTGGCGAGAAACTGAGGGTGGCCTCTGCGCAACAGCCTGGGAGGAACTAAACCCCACAACTAACCACACGTGTGAGCCTGAAGCAGATCCGCTCTGAAAGTTCCTGCAGATGAGAACACAGCCCTAGCTGACACCCTGACTATAACCTCACAGCAGAGCTGAAGGCGGAGGCACCGAGCTAAGCTGCACTGGACTGCTGACAGGAAATGTGAGGTGACATGCCCTGCGGGTGTGGCTCAGGTGGCGAAGCATCGGCCCTTGTCCCGAAAGGCTGCCAGTTCAGTTTCTGGTCAGGGCACAGGCCCAGGCTGCGAGCTTAATCCCAGTCAGAGCGCATGCAGGAGGCAGCCAATCAGTGTCTGTCTGTCTGTCTGTCTGTCTCTCTCTCGGAAAAAAAAAAGGTAGGAAAAAAACACTGGGAGTTAGAATGAAGTAGCTATGGTAAAGATATATCCTTGGAGTTCAAGAGCCTAAAGATGGAAAATGGCCGAAACCGGTTTGGCTCAGTGGATAGAGCGTCGGCCTGCGGACT
>NW_006383018.1:257931-265936 GCF_000327345.1 Myotis davidii | reverse complement strand
TCAAGCAACGTTAGTACATAGACTGATGAACAGGGACAGATCCAAAGTCAGAGAAACAGCGATCAGACTATCAATCCCCAGAGGGAAAGTAGGGGAGGGTGGGGATAAGGGGAAGAGATCAACCAAAGGACTTGTATGCATGCATATAAGCCAAACCAATGGACATGGACAACAGGGGGATGGAGCATGAGTGGGGGGAGAGGAGGACGGGGGTTTATGGGGGGATGAGGACACATTTGTAATACCTTAACTAATAAAGAATTAAAAAAAAAATGAATGTCCCTCACCGACCATGAAGTCTATAATAGGCCAGCTGAAGTGCAAGCTGAATAAATGTATCAGGGTGAAGCATCTTCTTCTTGGTTAGCTTTTTGCCAAAATGTGTAAAGGGATATGCCACAACCTGCAGATCAGATGCCTAACAAAAAGAATTAAACAGGAACAGTGAATAATCAGCTAAAGAGAACATCCCAAAGATAGACAGGTTATCATTTGCATTAAAGTAATTCAGACATAGTTAAAGGTATTAGAGCTATAATTTAAGTGTTTCATACTGTCATACTTAGATGCTAGCCAAGTACACACTTATTTTTATATACAGTAGTTGAAAGAGATAGCATGCCCTGGCCAGGTGGCTCTGTGGGTTGGAGTGTTTTCCAGTACACCAAAAGGTTGCAGGTTCTATCCTGGTCGGGTGCGTATAGAAGACAACCAATTGATGTTTCTCTCTCTCTTTCTCTCTCTCTCTCTCTCAAAAAAAAACCCCAAAAAACAAAAAAAAAACAACCACATAGGATAGCCCCCTAACCAGTTTTGCTCAGTGGATAGAGCACCAGCCTACAGACTGAAAGGTCCCAGGTTCGATTCCGGTCAAGGGCATGTATCTTGGTTGCGGGCACATCCCCAGTAGGGAGTGTGCAGGAGGCAGCTGATGGATGTTTCTCTCTCATCGATGTTTCTAACTCTCTATCCCTCTCCCTTCCTCTTTGTGAAAAATCAATAAAAAATATATATTAAAAAAACAAACATAGGATAAAAAAAAGAGAGAAAAGGCATTACTATCTAAAAGAAAAGTTAAAAAAAATCTACCTGCTTGAGATACTGGGCTTTAGCTTGATTGATGTCACTTAATACTTTCTCATCCACAGTGAAAACAAGCTCCTCTGGAAGTGGCATATCCCGTGCTTTTTCTGAACCCTGAGAGTAGGAAAGAATTAAGAATATTAGATTTATAAAAACATGAGGAGAAAGAAAGCTAAAATATTTGTTCTAACATACCTTCCATCTTCCTTCATTCTCCAAAATCTTCTCATCAACATAATAGCTGATGCTTACCATAACCATTGCATCATAAGGAGCATGCTGAAATGAAAATACACATTATTTTGAATACATTATATCCAGTTGAAACTTGACCCAATATTTTATTTTCACTCTTCCTCCATTCTTTCACACATGTGCCCTGACCAGGAATTGAACCAGCAACCTCTCAGTACATGGGACTATGCTCAACCAACCGAACCACGCCAGCCGGGCAGTGGCCACTATTTTTTTTTTTCTTCTTTTTCTTTTCCACTGTGCAACCTGCTTCGGTTCCTGCAGCCTATGAGCAGAGGCCGGGCAGTGGTTCAAGGCTGCAGCGTGCTCTGGCCTGGGGCATATGCGAGACCCTGGGGGACAGGCCTGCCATCAATCCAAACCCATGCACTCATTTTTAAACAGCATGTTACGCGTATTGCCTTCATATAAATGAAATAAAAATAGTCAAACTTAGGTGGACAAATAAAGCATCAGGAAAGCATTAGAATTTTTCATATTTTCTAATTTTTTTGAAAGTGAGTATTAGCTTTCCACCAGGGGGTGGATTGGTAGAATTATAAGTTGAACAGATGTATATCCATTAGTCTTACTCTTTGTAACTGGTTCCAGGAAGAGTTAGAGATTAATACCATTATCCTAAATGAAATGTGATGTATGTGATGTCTGTGAAAATTCTTTGTAAATCCATAAAGCACTACACAGTTGTGAGATGCGGTTAGAAAAGGGGTTTGTCAGTTTGTTAGGTGAGCTGTTACTGACAGGTGGCCTCAGCTGCTTGAGCATCTTGTACTGACCTCCCTCATGAGCCTTCCTGATATTGTGGCTGCTACCTACTTGGCAACATTACACTGTGCTCCGAGGCTCCACTGGGCCCTGGTCCAGGGCAGCAGAGCTATGTCTGTCGGGCTGATATGTTAGACACCTTGTCTCTCCTTGAAAACCTGGGCCGCCCATGTGGGCTGTGTTTATAAGTTAAGCCCCCCTTCTTCCTCCCCGAGGCTGTCACGTTCAGTTCATGAATGGTGACTGGATTTAACATAAAGTGGTAGCAGCAGCACAGAGAAAAGGGCTGTCTGACGGAACTGCCATCAAAGGAACATAGAGAAAATATGGCAAAAGTTTGTCCTTCAAAATAAATGATGGAAAAATTCATCAGCTGCAATTCCTTTCTCTAGATATAGCTTTCAAACTGTAACACCGTGTTACCCAGCCCATCTTCCCCACAGTCCTTAAACACTGAGCATTATTTCTGCCACTTCTGAACACTCATGTAGATATGTGAATAAAACTATTATGCTTTTTAACTCATCTAGTGGGCCCATGTCTTTACCTAAAGTTCATGACCATCCTCTATTTGGCCTTCAGATAGTCTGCCATCCTCATATGCTTTTGCACAGTGCTCTTACAATTCCAGCTCACCTTTGATTGCATCCATATGCCTGCTCTGACTTCCAGTACAAAAAGCAAGTATTTTCTTTAGATGGCTCATGTTTACTGCACACCCTCCCCATTACCTGATTAGGTGCTTCCAACTTTAAATATTTGTTCTTTCTCAGAAAATAAAATATGACAATTACTATACTTTACAATATTCATATTTTGATCACTAGATGATAAGGGCATTTGAGAATTCTGCACTTCTTTTCATGTTTTGGGCTGGATTCCCAGCAGGGAGCCTGCAGGAGGCAGCTGGTGATGTTTTTCTTCTCCCTCTCCCTTCCTCTTTCTAAAATCAATAAAAACATACTTTAAATAATAAACAACAAATAATAAAGTTGTGGACGTTGGTTCTGAGTCCATACCCCACTATCTGCTAGCTGTGCAATTGTGAGAAAGTTACTTAATTCTTTAAGTAAATTGCCTCTTCTCTTAGTAGGGATAGTAATACAGCTGCTGTGAAAATGATTTTCATAATGCTTATACAGAACCTGGCTCACAGCAATAATCAGTAACTACTGTGACTATTAACAACTAATGTTTACTACATGCTTCTATGTGCCCTTCACAAAGCCCTACAACAAAGCCTATGTAGACAAAACAAACTCATTGACCCCAGGATTTTAAATCCCAAGAGGGAAATGTGATTAATTAGCATAATCACAAAAGCACATATTCAAGTATCAATGGATGAGAACAGCCACAGGGGTTTGAATTAAGAACAGTTTTACTTTACAGTATGTATATACTTACTAATGATGTTTTACATAGGTTAAATTGCATTTTCTGTAACACCTTAGGTTACAAGGGAAACCTACCTGGAATTTTAAAAGCAGATTACTTGTGGAGATAATCAGACTGATTTTATGAATATATGGGTGTTAATGAATACACATAAGACATGTCCATACACTTACTATTACTGCATGAAAGCATCTCAGTTGTGTTGAGATGTACACTCATAATGAGACCAATATTCTTTATTGAGAGATAGAAAAGATCATGGAATTTCTTTTCATTCTGAATTTGAGCAAACAGCAGGGTGTTTGTTGCTACTAGTAAAATAGTGCAAGGTGTTGTTGTTTTTTGGGGGCGGGGGTTGGGAATGAAGGAGGAAAGTAAGATGATGAGTTCTTCTTGATGATGAGAGCAACTCAGCCCCATGTAACAATATAACATACAGTGAAGCAAAACTCTCAAAATGAGAACAGGTAAAACTGGAAAAGTAGAATTGCAAGCCACCTATATAAAAATGGCCTTGAAAGTATTAAATCAGGGAAGACGGCAGGCACGGGGAGGAGGTATGACTATTAAGGTCAGTTTTAGAACAAACAAACAGGGAAGGACTGGCAAGAGGGCGGAGGCAGTGCCAGAACCGTATGAGGAGGGGTGTCAGCTGCAGCAGACAGGTCCAAGAGAAACGGAGAGCAAAGGGCAGGCGGCAGTCAGCTCCTCACCACGGAGTTTCCAGGGACTAGTGAGGACATAAACCAGACAGAGGAGATGGAGAAGAATCAAAGAGAAGCTGAAGAGTAAAAAACTGAGGCAATTAACAAGAAACATTTTTTGTCAACACTGGACTCCAGGGAAGAGCAAAGACAACAAAACTTCAAAATGATTCATGGCAACCTTTCACTCTGGTGAGCTACTATAATAGACACCTAATTTCATCACCTACTCATTAGTCACTCCACCTTTGTGTGATAATTACAACTTCATTTTCCTTTAGGCAACCACCACATATCTTTGTGGTGGTTTGAATAAGAGTGATTCTACCCCTAGGTCCCAAGGTTTGGTATGTGACCCAGACCAGGTGAATCAGAGTACCCGATTGCCTGGAATGGGCACAGGTTCACATTCGACAATCACATGAGCGCTATCCCCAGGACTTCTCCTGGTACCACTGGGGGGAAATAACTGGCTATTTCCATAGGGAAGAGATCTAATCTGTGAAAAGAGCTGAGAAGGCAGGAGACTGTGGATACAACAATCAAATGGGATAGTCTACCTAAATATAAAGCCAAACATAGGAAAGCCGTACCAAAAACTGGAAAGAGTAATTTCTAATGAAAAGTGTTGGGACACTGGAAGGCAGCTTAACCCAAATGTAGCTGCATACCTAGGCCAAAAAATATCTTCTTAAGCTAATGCCCATTTGATTTAGGTTTGTTATCATCTAAAACTGAATACTGATTAATACAATCACTGAACGTTAATAGGTCTTTTTAGTATTTTGCAGTCACTAAGTGCTTTTAGAGCAGTGGTTCTCAACCTTGCTAATGCCGCGACCCTTTACTATAGTTCCACATGTTGTGGGGCCTCCAATTTCATTGTTACAAATTGAACGTAATTAAAGTATAGTGATAACCACAAAAACAATATTTAATTACATATGTGTTTTCCGATGGTCTTAGGTGACTCCTGTGAAAGGGTCTTTAGACCCCCAAAGGGATCGCGGCCCACAGGTTGAGAACCGCTGTTTTAGAAGAAGGCCATCAAAAACTAACAGAAGTCCCATTTGCTTTTTTTCTCCCTAGTTTCCATTGTCCTAGGAGCTGTATCGGTAAAGATATGATACGACGTGTGTCTGATATTTTGCTGCCTATGGATTCTTCTAAGATTTTTATGGTTTCCCATCTTACATTTAAGTCCTTTATCCATTTTGAGTTTATTTTTGTGTATAGTATAAGTTGGTGGTCTAGTTTCATTTTTTTGCAAGTATCTGACCAATTTTCCCAGCACCATTTATTGAAGAGACTGTCTTGACTCCATTGTATGCTCTTGCCTCCTTTGTCAAATATTAATTGAGCATAATAGCTTGGGTCGATTTCTTGGTTCTCTGTTCTGTTCCATTGGTCTATGTGTCTGTTCTTATGCCAGTACCAGGCAGTTTTGAGAACAGCAGCTTTGTAATACAGCTTGATATCTGGTATTGTGATCCCTCCAACTTTGTTCTTCTTGCTCAGGATTGCTGTGGCTATTTGGGGTCTTTTTTATTCTATAGCAGCACAATTTACAATAGCTAAGATTTGGAAACAGCCTAAGGGCCCATCAGCAGATGAGTGGATTAAAAAACGGTGGTACATCTACACAATGGAATATTACGCTGCTGTATAAAAGAAGGAATTCTTACCATTTGCAACAGCATGGATGGAACTGGAGAGCATTATGCTAAGCGAAATAAGCCAGTCAGAGAAAGATAAATATCACATGATCTCACCCATTTGTAGAATATAATGAACAACATAAACTGATGAACAAAAATAGATCCAGAGACAGAGAAGCATCAATCAGACAGTCTAACCTCAGAGGGAAGGCAGAGGAGGAGGGGTAGTAAGAGATCCACCAAAGGACTTGTATGCATGCATATAAGCATAACCCATGAACACAGACAGTAGGGGGATGAGGGCATGTGCTGGGGGGTGGGAACAGCCAGGGAGAGGTCAATGGGGGAAAAAGGAGACATATGTAATACTTTAAACAATAAAGAATTTAAATTTTTAAAAAACAAAAAATCTACATCATACTATACTCTATGCCAAATTACATACTTTATGAAAAGTGTTACAGTGAGATTACAAGTGTGTCCTGCAAATCTGACTAAGGTTGATTTTTAAATTTTCTTGATTCATAGACCTCCTGACTATCTACCAGAAGATGACAAAGTAGAGCTAATGAACAGCATGAGAGAACAGAAGAGAAATAAGCAAAGATTTTTTGTTGTTGTTGTTTTATAAAGAAGGTAAAAATGGTATTAAATACCAGACATTTTAATATCCATAGTGAAATAAATAATGTTCCATAGAGCATGTGTCATTTTGTGAAAATAGTTACAAAATTACTGGTAAATCTAGAAATATCTACATATATTTCTCTGTGCATAGAACATATGCATAACACTATATATCTTTTAAAATAGGTTATAATTCTCAACAGTGAATTTTAAAGTGCTTATTCTACATGAAAACATATGCAAATTCAACTTTGCACATATATACCAAACTATCAGCTTTACTACAGATAAAAAGAACTTGTCCTACACTCTACTTTCACTGAGTAGAATTCATAACCAAACCTTTTATGATAATGACATAAAAATAAAGAAGTGCTTACTCATACTACCATACCATAGCATAAATATTGTAGCTTATTGCCATTAAATCAACCTAAAAGATAAAAAAGAAAAAATAACGATAGTAAGTTACTTACATCACAATTACAGCCTAATACTCCATTAGAAAAGGAAATCAAGTTATAGGATTTGTCACCCCAGCGTACTGTTGGATCTCCAGTGAGGACCATTGCAATTACCTAAAATAATTTAATATTTCCAAATTAAAAGGATTTTAATATTGATTTGTAAGTATTTTATCTTAAACATAAACACACACACACACATATATACATATATGTAAATACAGTCTCACTTTTCCCATTCAGCTAAACCAGTGGTTCTCAACCTTCCTAATACCGCGACCCTTTAATACAGTTCCTCATGTTGTGGTGACCCCCAACCATAAAATTATTTTCGTTGCTACTTCATAACTGTAATTTTGCTGCTGTTATGAATCGTAATGTAAATATCTGATATGCAGGATGTATTTTCATTGTTACAAATTGAACATAATTAAAGCATAGTGATTAATCACAAAAACAATATGTAATTATCTATGTGTTTTCCGATGGTCTTAGGCAACCCCTGTGAAAGAGTCGTTCGACCCCCAAAGGGGTCGCGACCCACAGGTTGAGAACCGCTGAGCTAAACCAAATTTAAATAATGATAACAGTTATACTCAAGAGATAATAATTCTGGTCCTCTAGATATTTCTTAAAAATTTCGAGAAATCCTCTATAAAAGAGAATGCTAGTACAATGTTCATAAATGTTTCGAGAACATACAATTGAAAGGACAATGCTTTTGCAACTTGAATAGTGTTAAGAGGCCTTGATAAATTCAGTCATTAAAATTTAGTTACATGAGAAAAATATTTCAAAATTCAGATCTCACCACACCTGTTTTTCAAACAGTAGGTTTTGGCCCACTAGTTGAGTCATGAAATGAATTTAGTGTATCACAGTATGTATTCTTTACAAAAAGAAAGAATCAAATAAAACATAAATATCAGAGTACATCACAGATAGTAAAAGTAATTATTGTTTTGTGAAACTTCTATTATATACGTGTGTGTATAAGCATGTGTGTGTGTGCACGTGTGTGTGTGTAGTGAGCTGCAGTTTAAATGTATGT
>NW_006383018.1:245588-257813 GCF_000327345.1 Myotis davidii | reverse complement strand
CTCTCTCATCGATGTTTCTAACTCTCTATCTCTCTCCCTTCCTCTCTGTAAAAAAAATCAATAAAATATATTTTTTAAAAAAAATTTAGTGATTCTTTTGCTAAATAAATAAATAAGAGGAAAAGTTGGTTTCTAGCTACAAGTTTTTTCAATTCTGTAATATTTTATTGCTATAATTTCATACTGATGAATGCATTATGAAATAATTTAAGTGAGACTTCTAAAAATATGACTTTCACCTTTTATTATTTCCCAGGAAATGATATTTTCCCGGGGGGGGGGGGGTAAAACCACATTTACCCTTAAACTCACTACCATCAGTTTGTTCACTAACACCTAATGATAAAATAAATTACTTATAGTTTGATATAATTCTTAGGATAGAACTCAACAGCTAAGGTTTCAAGGCACACTGGTATGGGTCACAGGTAGGTTCTTATGTCACCATTGGCATGAGAAGCTCATTTAGCCCAGTGACCTGTGCAAATTTTCTGTATACACATTCAATAAAAGTGTAGAGAAACACTGATATGGGATTTGCAAACAATAGTCATACTTCTTTAAACAACATATAAGATTCATCTAACTGGACCTAAACAATGTGGAAAGAATTCACAAAGCATTATTTATCTACTAGAGGCCCAGTGCACAAATTCGTGTACAGGTGGGGTCCCTTGGCCTGGCTGGCGAGTGGGGCCGATTGGGGCCAACCAGCCAGGGGGAGGGACCATGGGAGGTTGGCCAGCCATGGGAGGTTGGCTATGGGAGCACAATGACCACTAGGGGGCAGCTCCTGCCTTGAATGTTTGCCCCCTGGTGGTCAGTGTGCATCATAGCTACTGACCGGTTGTCCAGTCATCCAGTCGTAATCATTGCCTAAGCCAGTGGTCAGCAAACCGCAGCTCACGAGCCACATGTGGCTCTTTGGCCCCTTGAGTGTGGCTCTTCCACAAAATACCACGTGCAGGCGTGCATGTACAGTGCGACTGAAACTTCATGGCCCATGCGCAGAAGTCGGTTTTCGGCCTGGGCAAGTCTATTTTGAAGAAGTGGCGTTAGACTAAGTGGGGGGTGTCGGTTGTTTGGGCGACGGGAGACACAGCGCAGGCAAGCCGTGGGATACGCAGCGCGGGGGAGGTACAATGTTTTGAGGTACGTTCACTGAGGTTGACCCCTTCCAACTCTCCCATCCACACTTGTCTATCTGAAACAAGTATACAAGACGAGTGTGGATGGGAGAGTTGGAAGGGGTCGACCTCAGCGAACGTACCTCAATCAGATTGAGGACGTTTTTAACAAAGGCCAGCTTAGGAGTACCCTAATTAAGTTAATAACAATGTACTTAACTATATAGTTTTAAGTTTAAAAAATTTGGCTCTCAAAAGAAATTTCAATCGTTGTACTGTTGATATTTGGCTCTGTTGACTAATGAGTTTGCCGACCACTGGCCTAAACGACCTGATGACCGGATGACCAGTTGCTATGACACGCACTGACCACCAGGGGACAGATGCTCAACACACAGGTTCGGGTTCCCTCCTGTCTGGATCGGTCCTACGGGGATCAGGCTCCCTCCTATCTGGATCGGGTCTGCGGGGATCGGACTGAAACTGGCTATCCAACATCCCCCGAGGGGTCCAGGATTGCAAGAGGGCACAGGCCAGGCCAAGGGATCCCACCATGCAACGGGCCTCTAGTATAGATTATGAACTTCAATTTGGTACATGTATATATACCATGTAAGAAAATGTAAAAAAACATCTTATATAAAATGTAAGAAAACATTTTAAGAGCCTGCATATAACAAAATAATCTTCTCATGTTCAATACATACAAAGAGTCCAGAAAAATTTGTGGGAAGAAATAACAAAACAAGATAGTTAAGTACCTGCGAATAATCTTCTGGTGTTACATGTGGACTGTCATCCTCTAAGGAATACACCAGCAAACTGCTCTGAATTTTTTCCAACCTAGTCAAGTTCTCTGGATCAAGATTAATCAAATAGTCTCGTGCCTAAAGGAGATAATGATTAAATGTTACAAATTAATACTATATCCAGGAGAGAAAAGGTTCATTAAGACAAGTATGTAATTAATAATGTATTAGATATTTGAAACTTGCTAGGAGTAGATCTTAAAATTTCTCATCACAAGAAAATAAATTTGTAACTGTATGACACATTAACTAGACACTGTGGTGATTATTTCACAATATGTACAAATATCAAATCATTATGTTATACACCTGATTACAGTGTAATGGTCTATGTCAATCATAGCTCAATTAAAAAAAGAAAAGTGTACATTATAACCTTTGCCCATCGAGTTCGCTCCTCGCTAGTTAATGCTGCCACCCCAGGTCCATCAGGTTCGCTATGGCACTTCTTGTGGATGTATGTCAGTTGCCTTACGGAAGATTAAAGAAAGAGGATTCAAAAAGAGCATAGGCAGGATCACTAGCTACTTTGGCCTTTAATATGTCATAATGTGTACCCGTGTTTAAATGCTTTGATATATTATCCAAAGAAAGGGATTATAATCTCAACGGTAATCGATTTATTTCCAATACCACATCATTTTTTAAAAAGAGAACTACATGATTAATTAACACCAAAAGTGTATTTGACAATAAACTTAAGTAAATAAATTTGGTGTTTGGCCAATATAATTTATGCTTTTAAAATGTACATGTAGTTTCAGGGTCTAAGTAAATACCCCTTACACAACAGAGAAATTGAATTATATTCTGGTAAATAATCTCACAAATATCATACACATCTAGCTGAAAACTATGTACATAAATACAGGGTGTCCCCCAAAACTGTATACACACTTCAACAGCTGATTCTTTCTTTTCAGATTTAACCCATTATAATATTTATATAATTATTTGAATAATAATTATTCAAAGTGCATATACAATTTTTAGGACACCTTATATTTAATAGAGGACTTACCTCTACCACAGTAATATTTGTGTTAAACCCAACAAACATTAAGTACCATTTAGTCCATGTTGTTATTAGTTACAACCATTATATTTTAAAGACTCTGTTAGCTAAGAATAAATTCTTTCACCCCATAACATTCTATATTCCCAGTCTGGTGAGTTTAATGTAATTTTTATTTTTAATTTTTATTTTTTTAAAATATATTTTGATTTTTTACAGAGAGGAAGGGAGAGGGATAGAGCATTAGAAACACTGATGAGAGAGAAACATAGATCAGCTGCCTCTTGCACACTCCCTATTGGGGATGTGCCCGCAGCCAAGGTACATGCCCTTGACCGGAATCGAACCTGGAACCCTTGAGTCCGCAGGCTGATGCTCTATCCACTGAGCCAAACCGGTTAGGGCAGTTTTATGTAATTTTTAAACAAATGGCCAGTAAATAACAGGGTTCTTCCATAAAAGAATACATTTTTATCAGTCAAAAATCTACAGAGTTTAGTTTCAGCCTTACTTCCTCGTGGCACATGCTAAGAAATTACCTCCATTAAAAGCTTCCAAGCATTTCTCAGAAAGTGAGCTAATGTAGCTTAAAATATGATCAAAAGGCACCACTAGTCGCCATCCCTTATTTGTGACTTTTTCTTTCCAAACTGGAAAAAAATACAACTTTCAATTGTATTTTTGTTCCTTAAGTATTTCTGTAATACTGACGAGGAAATAAACTCCTCCCCCTTGATTTGAACACGAGTGGAGTCCTGGGCAGCAGTTTCTTCAACAAACAACCTGCACCTTTGGGGCGGGGGTAAGTGACATGCCCTGTCTGTCCCTGTTCACCTGTCTTTGCTAAATCTGATTTTGCTTTAATTAAAAATAAAGTTTCGCCCTAGCCAGTTTGGCTCAGTGGATAGAGCGTCGGCCTGCGGACTGAAGGGTCCCGGGTTCGATTCCGGTCAAGGGCATGTACCTTGGTTGTGGGCAAATCCCCAGTAGGGGGTGTGCAGGAGGCAGCTGATCGATGTTTCTCTCTCATCGATGTTTCTAACTCTCTATCCCTCTCCCTTCCTCTCTGTAAAAAATCAATAAAAATATATTTAAAAAATAAAGTTTCTACAGTTGGTGGGTATGCAGTGAGCACAGCGCCTAGGCATGAATTCTGAATGCTAAAGTAATAAAATCTACCTCAGCCTTTTTCTCCACATGGTATTGGTTGCTGCTCTTTCCTTACCACCTCAAGTCACCAGTTTTGACTATGAAACTTTCTCCTGCTCCCTGATATGGCCATTTTTATATTCAGTGGGAAATGATCGCCTCATAAAACATGGTCATTATTACAAAGAAATTACCAGAGAAAATGTGTTAAACCTGAAATGACATTTTTTTAAGTTTGATAATAAAAGGTCAGATAATAACTGCCTAAATCTTCACCATTAAGACGTCCATACTTCCTAAATCTACTGATTCAATGCAATCCCTATCAAAATCCCAATTGTATTTTTCAAAGAAATAGAAAAAAAAAATCCTAGAACTCACAATAAGCCACACCAAAAAAACTCTGAATAGCCAAAGCAATTTTGAGCAAGAAGAAAAAAGCTGGAGGTATCACACTTCCTGATTTCAAAATAAATATAGTACTACAAAGCGACAGTAATCAAAACAGTATGGTGTTGGCATAAAAACGGACATATACGCCTTAGCCAGTTTGGCTCAGTGGATAGAGCATCGGCCTGCAGACTGAAGAGTCCCAGGTTTGATTCCGGCCAAGGGCACAAGCCTGGGTTGCAGGCTCGCTCCCCAGTAGGGAGCATGCAGGAGGCAGCCGATGGATGATTATCTCTCATCATTGATGTTTCTATCTCTCTCTCTTTCTCCCTTCCTCTCTGAAATCAGTAAAGAAATATTTTTTTTAATGGACATACACACAGTGGGAAGAATAGAGAGCCCCCAAATAAATCTACATACATATTCCACTGAGGTCACCAAAGGTGCCAAGAATACACAATGGGAAAAAGATAGTCTCTTAAATAAATGGTGCTGGGGAAACTGGATTGCACATACAAAAGAATGGAACTGGACCCCTATTTTATAGCATACACAAAAATCAATTCAAAATGGATTAAAGGTATAAATGTGAGACCTTAACAATAAAACTCCTAAAAGAACACATGGGGGAAAAGCTTCTAACAACCTTGGAAGTATTTCTAATAGTGGGGAAGGGCACCTATTAAGAATAGAGCCACAGTTGTTTAATAATTATTCACCCTGCCTGGCCAGAGTGGCTTAGTGGTTAAGCATCAAGCTATGAACCAGGAGGTCACAGTTCGATTCCCGGTCAGGACATATGCCTGGGTTGTGGGCTTGATCCCAGTGGAGGGCATGCAGGAGGCAGCCGATCAATGATTCTCTCTCATCATTGATGTTTCTCTCTCTCTCCCTCTCTGAAATCAATAAACATATATATATTTTTTAAGTCTATATGTACATATAAGTAGATACATAAGGCTAGAATACAACAAACTAGTAACAGTGATTAATTCTGGGGCAGCAGATGAAATTGGTAGTATTTGTAATGTTTTCCTTTTCTCCAACTAGAATATATTCATATATGCCTAGTAAAACTAAAAATTAATTTAAATTAAAAAGATAAAAATATTTTTTAATTCAGCATATGTAAAATTCTTAATTTTCTGTCACCTTATAAATAGGCAATTCTGAATTTATTTTTAAGTCATGCAAAAGCTTAAGACCTAATAAGATTCAAGAGAGTAGTGTGAAAACCTGAGAATCTCTGGCGGGGTGATCAAACATCCTTCGTGGATTGCATCAAAGACAAAAACGCGGCCTCGGCACAGCACTACAATGTGAGTTGGGGAATACCCTTCGCTCTCTGGAAAAAACAACAGAAAACACAAAACCAAATCTTTCAAAGTTAAACAAGAGTAAAGTTGCATATACATTCCTCCAATATTTTATTTATCATGTATTCAGTAAGTCAAATGAATAAAACACTCATAAGGTGATGGAATTCCAGTTACTATGATATAAATGCGCGCTCCCAAAACCTGTCCATGTGAAACATCTAGAAATCCATGGGAGTTTTAAGTATTTGTACACCTTGAAAATCATATAAATTCCAACTACTGCAGGGCTTTCTAGTTTTATTTATGGATAGGAGGGAGAAGGGGAAAGGATAGCAGAGGGAGCCTAGAAGAGAGCTATTTGAATTAGCAAGTTTCTCTTTCATGTTATGTTAATGTTGATTGCAATAATATCTAGCTATTATTTCTCAATAAAATAGTTTTCAGGAGAATAAGGACACTGTAAGTCTGAGTGGCAAAGAGAAAGAATTCTGCCCAATCTGTAGGTTTATTTAAAGCTCTGATAATGCCCGGTAAGCCACTGATACCTGATTCTGTGTTTCCTTTGGCATACCTTAGCTCCCCAAGAACTAGTTTGCTATAAACCTCAGACTATTCTGATTTAGCCTCATTTTTTCAAGTACTTGTCCCTTTAACAAGGGTCTTCTTGTATGACTCCTGCTCCTTCCCTCTAAGAAAGGGGAGTGGGGGAAGTGAAAGAACAGTTAGAAAAGACATATATTGCCTCTGGAAGGAGATTTACTGGTTGATATTATATACACGGAACTGTGCCAAATGCTTTATGAAATCTATTCACCAACTATTCATTTCCTGATAGGACTACTAATTCTTCCTTTATATCCTATTTCCTCAAGTCCTAAGAGGTGAGGCATGCATTATCCTTGTCCCTCGTGGCTAATCCCAACCCAATTCTTCTCTCCTCCTTCAACCCTCCCCCTTTCTCTTTTACATTTACCACCATGTAAATGTAAAAGATTCACACAAAAATAATAAATGTTTGGGAGGAAGGTGACAGAAGAGTGCTACCTCAGGATGAGCCTAAGATGGAATATTAGAGCAAAGGAAAAGGAGTGAACCATGAAAATATTTGATAAAGAGAGTTTGCTTGAACTGGTTTGCTTAAAGGAAAACAAAATCAGTGCAGCTGTAGCAGGCAGATATGGTTGGGACCAAATCATACTGGCTTCAGAAAAGGCTTTCAATGTTAAGTATGATGGGTTTTAAGCAAGAGAATAATAATGTGATCTAATTGATACTTTAAAAAGGTCTCTCCAGCAGATATACGGAGAAGAGATTATAAGAGGAAAGAGAATACACAGCAAGATCAATTAGGAAGTAACTGTAGGGGTCCAGATGATAATGATAGAAGTGGAAGGTGATGGTGGTTTTGACTGGAGTGTGATTCGTGAAAGAGACGAGAGCTCAATTTTTTTCCCCTTTGAGAAGATATTATAGATTGGAACTACCCACTAAGAAGGGGAAACTGAACACAGCAGAGAGAGAAAAGATAATCCAAAGCAAGGTCCTTGGTTAGACAAGAGGAGGAGGAGCCCAGTGCACCACATAGAAGGGTTGTCCTAAGGCAGTGATGGCGAAGCTTTTGAGCTCGGCGTGTCAGCATTTTGAAAAACCCTAACTTAATTCTGGTGCCGTGTCACATAGAGAAATTTTTTGATATTTGCAACCATAGTAAAACAAAGAATTATATTTTTGATATTTATTTTATATATTTAAATGCCATTTAACAAAGAAAAATCAACCAAAAAAATGAGTTCGCGTGTCACCTTACACTGTTGGAGGCCAACATAGCAACAAATTCCCACTAACTTAGTGGAAAGTACCACTAACACAAATGTGTGACCTTACAAGTCTGGGGACCAGCAGTCTGAAATGTATCTTATTGGGCTAAAAGGAAGGTGTCAGCAGATCTGTGTTCCTCCTGGAGACTAAGCAAGAATGTCTCCTGGAGGCTGCCCACATTCCTGGGCTCTGCCCCGCTTCCTCCATATTTGAAGTCATCAAGGGGAAATCTTGACTTCCTCAAGCTGCTGTCTCTGGTTTTTCTCTTCTGCCTCTTTCTTCCACTTGTAAGAACTCTTGTGATTACTTTGGGCTGCCTGAATAATCAGGACAATCTCCCCATCTCAAGGTCAGTTTATTAAATTCATTAGCAACTTTAATTTCATCTACAATCTTAAATCCTCTTTATCATGTAACCTAACACATCCAACCGGTTCCATACTAGCCAGGGAGGGAGGAGCCGGGTGTAAATTCTGCCTACCAGAATGGTAAATTAGGGAATGGGAAGATTGCCTGACATTTGTTGAGAATAAGAAAAGAGTTCATTAGTTGAGAATAAGGAAGGAGGAAGGCATGAAACAGCCTTTTCTGGGAGAATAACCTGACAAAAGAATATGGCAAGATAGTGATGTGGGTTCACTTAAGGCAGCGGTTCTCAACCTGTGGGTCGCGACCCCTTTGGGGGTTGCCTAAGACCATTGGAAAACACATATCCTATATAATAAAAGGCTAATATGCAAATTGTCCCCTTTGAGAGTTCAACTGACCAGGAGTTTGACAGCTCACTATGATGTGTGGTGGCCACCAGGAGGCAGAGTGGAATGAAGGAAGGAAGGCCTCGGCCAGCAGCCAGCAGCTAGGGGAAGGAAGGCCCAATCAACCCTGATTGCCGGCCAGGCCTAGGAACCCTACACATGCATGAATTTCGTGCACTGGGCCTCTAGTGGAATATATAATTACATATTGTTTTTGTGGTTAATCACTATGCTTTAATTATGTTCAATCTGTAACAATGAAAATACATCCTGCATATCAGATATTTACATTACGATTCATAACAGTAGCAAAATTACAGTTATGAAGTAGCAACGAAAATAATTTTATGATTGGGGGTCACTCACCACACATGAGGAACTGTATTAAAGGGTCGCGGCATTAGGAAGGTTGAGAACCACTGACTTAAGGTTTAACTGAGAAAAGTAAGTCGGGGGTGGGGGGAAGAAAAAGAGAGAGAAGTAAATGAGGTTTTGTGGTTTTCTCTGGCCAAGTAAATTGCTAGGATAGGTATCTTGGATATGTAGAGGTAAAACTGAAAATTGAATTTTAAACAGTGTTATAAATTTCAGGGGTGCAGTGGGGAGGAAGCAGGTGGGCAAAGATTTCAATGCATATGCACAGAGTGATTACAGTGAAGAATCATAGAAAGAAGTGAAGATTGGGGTGGGGGAGGGAGGGATGGAACTGTGAAGAACTGTAGGAACTGAATTGTAACTCACAATATGGTCAAAAAATAGCTGAGGTGGACTACGAAAGGAAGTGAGTGGTGAAGAGAACGTGGATATCAGACTGAGATGCTTTTAACTGTAATGTTAGAGATGATGGAGTTTTTGATAATAACAAGGTTAGGGCATTGCCATGGGAGTGGGTTGCTGCTTGAGAAGGAGGAAGAAAATGAAGAAAAGGAGAGGGCCTACATCATCTACAACTGGAAGCTCAAGTCATCAAGAATGTGACTGAGGCAATAATGGAAAGCCAGTGCTAAAACAACCCATGAACGAAGGGGAAGGATCAAAAGGAAAGTCACTAAAACAGAGACAAGCAGTGGTGATACATTTTTTCCAAGAGCTCAAATTGTAAGAAAGTAGACAAAATGGACAAGGCAATAGGAAATAGAGAGGACATGAAGATCTCCTACATGCCTGTAGCAACAAAGTATAAGAGGGGAAAAATCCCTACTAGAGATGGTCATATGGAAAGCAGTATGCTCAAAGCATAACCAGGTTTTCAGTACCAGTACCTTTCAGGAGGAAACAGAAACTTTCCAAAAATAGGTTAAGAATATAATGAATTTTGCTGACCACGAGCTCCATATAGTACAGCAAAGGGTTTGGGGTGGGTCAAATTAGTAGTGGGGCACTTGGCTCAAATTAGGCTATGCACAAATGCATAAATCCCAATGACAGGACACGACATAGGAAGTCTGAACTTCTTGGGCAAAATAAGGTGAACAGGATGAAAGGTAAGATTGAATTAGTCTTAATGGTCTCTTAGGTCAGTGGTCGGCAAACTGCGGCTCGTGAGCCACATGCAGCTCTTTGGCCCCTTGAGTGTGGCTCTTCCACAAAATACCACGTGCAGGCGCGCATACAGTGTGATTGAAACTTCGTGGCCCATGCGCAGAAGTCGGTTTTCAGCCTGGGCGAGTCAATTTTATAGAAGTACTGTTGATATTTGGCTCTGTTGACTAATGAGTTTGCTGACTACTGTCTTAGGTGATAAGCAAAAAAACAAACAAACAAAAATACTAGTTCTAACTATTGCCTCCTTATTGAGACTAGCTTTGTAGCCACAGCAGCTTGCATGCTTCCCCCTATTCCCCCCCCCACACACACACACTTTCTTCAACCTTTACCTTATCCAGGAAAGATCCTAGCATCCAGCATTATAATTTCCCCCTTGCAAAAAAACCTTAAATCCTTCACACCCTCTCCTCTGCACTTGCCTCTAATTGTTGAAGAAAAAACCACAACACACCATCTAGTCTAAGTTTAAATTCATAAACACACATTTCAAATGGGCACTCCACCCTGCTCAGCTACACTACATTTCTACAGTATGTGCGCTTTCCCCACTTTCCAAAGGGACCATCTCAAACCTTCTCCTTTCTCCTTAAATCTTCCATGTCAATTCTTATTTCATCAGGGAAAACACAAAGAATACAGAGGACCTCATTTCCCTGCAACAAAATTGGCTCATCTGTCTGCATCCAGATGCATACTTTCCACATTCCCTCTCATCCTTGCTCTTGAAGATCAAAGGCCAATCTCTCCACCATTTCTGTACTTGATCCTCTCAGCTCTCATCTTCTCAGTGACTTTGGCACCTTATCCCCTCCCCTGCAAAATGATTCTTCCTTCTCTCTGTTATTCTTATGATATAATATTACTCATCTTTTAAAACAAACTGAACAAACAAAATATTCCACTATACATCAAAACTTTTTTCACGTTTGTGAAAAAAATAAAACACTTTTTTCACAAGCATTATTTCCAGATGTTGTCACCACTTGTTTGCTTTCATTTCCTCCACCTGAGCTCCCTTCTCCAACTTCCACCAATGCTGCTCTTGTCGAGGCAGACTTTGTCCTCATCATGTTGACAGATCCAATGGTCACTGTTAATTTTTATATCTTAGTTGACCTTTCAAAAGTGTTATATAAAATACTTCATGCCAAACCGGTTTGGCTCAGTGAATGGAGCGTCGGCCTGCGGACTGAAAGGTCCCAGGTTCGATTCCGGTCAAGGACATGTACCTTGGTTGCGGCACATCCCCAGTAGGAGGTGTGCAGGAGGCAGCTGATTGATGTTTCTAAAAACTCTCTATCCGTCTCCCTTTCTCTCTGTAAAAAAATCAATAAAATACATTTTTAAAAAAATACTTCATTGTCTTGGCTTCTGGGAGACTACTGTCCTTGTTTTCTTCCTACCTTGGTCTTTTTTGCTGCTGCCGCCTCCTCTGAGCACCAAATATTGTATTTGATTGTAGTAAGAATCAGCCATCTTCATCTATGTATTCCAAAAGTAATCTCCGCTACTCTTATGGCTTTAAAATGATTTCTATGCTTGCTAATAATGACCCCTAAGTCTTTATCTGCAGTCCTGAATTCTCCCCCACAACTCCAAACTTTGCATCTAACTGCCTACTTAACATTTCCACTTAGAAATCTAAAAGGTATCTTAAACTTAACATAGTCTACAGGACTTTTGATTTTCCTCCCCCTCCAAATATCTCTTCTCCATTTTTCCCACCTCATGAGCCAACACCTATCTACCCCATTAGTTATGCAAGCCCAGTATCTTGGAGCCATCTCTAATTCCTGTTTTTTCTCATATCTTATAACCAATCTATGAATAATTCTGTTAAGCCCAAATTCAAAATATATCTAGAATTGAATAACTTTTCACCACTCTATGCAACCACCCTAGTACAAACCATCATTATGGCCCACCTGGACTATCAACTTTCTAACTGACCCTGCTTCTACACTTGTCTGTCTCCTAAAAAATCTTTTCTTCACACAGCAGGTAGAAATATCTTTAAAATATCAACCTGATCACATCACGCTTTCTCAAAACCCACTAATAGTATCCATTCACATTTAAAATAAAAGCCAAAATCCTTAGATGGCTTACAAAGTAGCATACGACCTACCGTATTTGCCGGCGTATAAGACGACTGGGCGTATAAGACGACCCCCTAACATTTCCACTCAAAATACAGAGTTTGTTATATACTCGCCGTATTAGACTACCCCCTCTTCCGCACACCTTCCACACACCAAATAAAAGGTAAAACAATATCAGATTTGATTTTAACAT
>NW_006383018.1:223376-245072 GCF_000327345.1 Myotis davidii | reverse complement strand
AAAATCGCATAACAGCCGAGCATACACCCAGCAGCGCTGCTGATGCCTGAACGGTATGTGGAATGAAGTGGGCGGGCATCGGGAGGCCACTATGGCACGGGGCAAGCACTATGGGCAGTCTATCTGAAGTGTACCTGGCGTATAAGACGACCCCCCACTTGGAGGCATATTTTTCAAGGCCAAAAAATCGTCTTATACGCCGGCAAATACGGGAGTCTCTAGTCACCTTTCCAATCAGCTCCCCTTTCCTGCCTATTCTGCTCCATCCACAATGCCCTTCACACATGCCAAGTTTAATATGCCCAGGGGATTCCTCCACAACACAAACAAATGAAATCAACAATAAGTGAACTAAACAAGCAAACAAAAAATGTCAGAAAACTGTGCTTGATTATCTTATCATTCAGATCCTCAGAGAGGTCTTCCCTAACTACCTAGTCTAAAACAGCCACCAATTACTCACATGATTTGAATTTTCTATATTGTATTTGTCACCAACTCTCTGATATTTTTCGTATTTACTTATTACCTCAGATTTATCCCTATCTATACCTCTTCACATAGCCATAAGTTCAAGAATATACTAACCATGACAGCTTAAAACACTGTATCAAGACGCATATCATTAAATTAATGAATCTCCATTTTACATACTGTAACTTAAAGAAGTTACCTTATTGAAGGATATAACTACTTAGTGATAAAGATTTAATTCAAAACCAGGTCTACTGATATTAGTTTTTACCTGATGTATATATTATCTCTCTTTTCTACTGCTAGTCTCATGTTCATCTTTCCACTCATATTTAGGCATTAAACTTCATGTCATAAATAACCAGGTTCCTTAATCCTTTCTTTTAAATCTTTCACTTGTAACCTCAAGGTAAATGTGTGCAGGCTTGAGGACATTATCTCAAGCATCTAAAGAGGTTTACAAAAAGGAGTTGAGCTCTACATGAAAATAAACTCAGACCTCTCACACTACTAGCAAAGTTGGCAACAGAAAATTTACTTTTAAATAAAATTGGATGTACAAAAAATATCCATTTATAATTAAATTCTGCAGTAATTATAAACGGTCATTAAATAAAAACCATGAAAAAAAGGGACTCAGTGGGACTCTTCCCCCTCCCCACATGGGAGTCTGTGCTGTGAGATTCTTTCCCCCTCCCCACATGGGAGTCTGTACTTGTTCTTCAATAAATTCCCACCTTTGCTATACAAAAATAAATAAATAAATAAATATTCCTGAAGTAACAAAACTAGCAGTTGCTACAACAGAATTTTCCATTGCAAGATATGCTAGGACACCAAGCAGACACTGCCATTAAACTGGCAGTAAAAACAAAGACTTTGATGAGTCAATCTTAACTCATGTAACCTTAAGAAGATTGATACCAGGCTCTCACCTCATAGACGACGGAGGAAAGTAAATTCACAATGAAGAGGGGCATGATGAGCACACACAAGCAAATACTGAAAAAGAGCCTTCAGATAAGAAGTAATGAGGGTAGAAACAGGACTCAAATTATATTCTCCAGATTTCCTAATACTCTGATTCGTAATTCTACTCTTTTAACTAAAATTTAAATTATGTAATGTAAGCATCAAGTTTATATAAAACCATGGAAGACACAGTTTAGAAAATCCATTCCCATAAATCACTTTCAACTAATCTGAATGACTGAAAGACAAGGTTCACAGAAAGCCTTTTATTAGTCAAAATCCAATCAGAAATATTCTCCAAAATGTTTCACAGTGTCATAGAAACTACTCAAATCCCAATGCCTTTACCAAAGAAAGTACCCGCATTTTCTACTTACCAGTCCTAAAATAATTCATAATTGAATCTCTAGAAATTCCTGGAATCTTACAGGTAGAAAATAGCATTCGGAATTGATTCATATCTAGAGGAGTATTTCCAACTTTATCAACAGGCAATTTTTCTCTATTAAAACAAAAAGTAAGTATTTTAAGAAGTAATTATAAAACTTATAAACCAAATAGTCACAACTGTAATATTCATCCCCATCTAAGTAAATTAAGCTTATCAACTTTACCTGACACTTTGGATAAATTTCATACTAAATTCACCTTAAGTATCCTTACTTTCTTAATAGTTGCCAGTAGTTCAAGTTATGCCAAAGACTTATGCTTCCTCTTTCCAATTGCGTGCCTTCCTTTGGAGGCCAGTAGTGTTCCACATGGGGTGCCGGACCTCCAAAGTTGACATTCAGTTGTGATGGTATACGGACATCCAGGTAGGCAACATTCAGCCACCACTCTTCCAGCTAAAATAAAGAACATCAGATAATACATGAATATGTAAAAAATAAGTTACTGTCTACTTGGTGTGTCTTTTTTCCTCTCTTCTTTTCTTTGGAACTGTAGGGTCTTAAATACTATTGTGTTTAACTATGTTGTCAAAAACATGAAACAAAAAGCACTTTCAGGCAGATCAAGTTGAAGTCACAAATAACTGACAATGTATTTAGGTGTGTTTTCTCAGAGTACCTGAGAAAAATAGCTACTCAATAAATCCTCAATGAAGGGATTTACAATTTTCCTTTTTCAAGCAAAAACTAAAATACTAGCCGAAGCCAGTTTGGCTCAGTGGATAGAGCGTCAGCCTGCAGACTGAAAGGTCCCGAGTTCGATTCCGGTCAAGGGCATGTGCCTGGGTTGCGGGCACATCCCCAGTGGGAGATGTGCAGGAGGCAGCTGATCGATGTCTCTCTCTCTCTCATCGATGTTTCTAACTCTCTATCTCTCTCCCTTCCTCTCTGTAAAAAATCAATAAAATATATTTAAAAAAAAAACACTAAAATACTAAATCAGAAATATAAAAACTTTTTGAGTAGGTTTAAAAAAACTAATTTAGGTTTTTTACAGACAATGTTCTAAGATAAGTAGCATATCTTATCAAGTTACCTAGAGTTATTTTTGAAGAAACTGATGTTCTCAATTACAATGAGTCATTCAAAAAAAGATATAAATAAAAAGGATACAGGCAAAACAACTTGTTACCTTTACCCTAATTTAATTAAAATCATTCAAGGCTCACCCTGGCCAATGTGGCTCAGTTGGTTGGAGCATCATTCCATATACCAGAAGGTGGCAGTTTGATTTCTGGTCAGGGCACATACCCAGGTTGTGGGTTCGATCCCATTGGGGCATGTGCAGGAGGCCATCTATCGACGTTTCTCTCTCTCCCTCCCTCCCTCCCTCCTTCTCTTCCTCTCTCTGAGATTAATTTTTTAAAAAATCATTCAAGGCTCAAGATTGAGAATAAAGCAATCTGGAAGTATAAAATTTTATTATTCCATTATAGGTATCAATGGCTGATGAAAAAGATAAGCTTGCTTTTTCATTTCGAAAACTAAAATAACTGTAATCATTATTTCTAGATTAAAGTAATTTTTAATTCAACCCTTTGGTTTACACTACACAAGTAGTTAAGCTGAAGAAGTCAAAGAAGATTCCTTGTAGAAAATTGATATCCTTAATGACTATTATAGCAATGTGTCATTAATCTAATTGACACACAAAATACTCATAACCATTTCCCCTCCAATTTTGTAATGGCCCTTTTTCTCACATGCATTGTTTCAATACTTGTACACTACCGATATGACACGTGTTTTGATGTTTTTTAGGCAACAATGACCTGGATAAAATGTTTCTCTCAAGCCTAGTATATAAACCACATGCAGTAGTTGTTAAAATAAGGATTTCTGGGTTTCATTCCAGAGATACTGCATCAGAATGACTGGTCTCAGGAAACCTGCATTTCAACAAGTTTTCCATATAATAAGAGAGTAGCCCACCCACAAAACTCAAAACTCCAGAGTTAAGCAGTTCATTCATTCTTTTGAATGATGATCATGACAATAGTGACTGCAAGAATTTTTACAGTAATAATTTTAAAACGAAAGCTATGTACATTTTTATTTTTCATTTTTTAAGCATCATCAATTTTCTAATCTTAAGTATAATAACATACATACCCAATTTCTTTTTTCTTTTGCCCTTTCAACTAATTTCTGGTGCAATTTTTCTCCAATACCATTTTGAAATTTTTTGACAATTTCTTCAGTTTTCTTATATTCTTCTTCATTTGCAAATGGCTTTACTATAAAGAAAAAATATGCATTAAAGTAGTTAGTCATCAGGTACCACAAATGCACCTCATTATTACTTACACAAATATTGAGACTCAGTTATGTAAAACAATTATGGAATATTGATTATCACAGCAATTCAATAAATTGGAGTTTTTAACATGAAAATGGCTAAAGAGCAACAATAAAAATACTATAAAAAATAAAACAGTGGAAATTATGTAACCTAATAACCATTTTCTAAAAAATTATTTTAAAATCATTATGGATGATGATAGTTAAAATGACAAAAGCAGAACTATCATGTAGCTATCAGTCCAATAGAAAAGTAAATCCTGTTGAGCCACAAATAAGATAAATTAAAGCATCTTTCCACTAATGTTCAAGCAGAGCCTTGGAAATGCAATGTGCAAGTATAATGCCTGCCCAAGTATAGTGCTTGGTGCCCTGTGGCCAGTAATGGTTTCCTTTACAAAAAGAGAGAGAGAGAGAGAGAGAGAAAGAGAAAAGAGAGAAAAAAAAGATACAGGGTTTTTAATCCATCAAAACCTAGTGCTTTGAAAATTAAACTATATCTACAAGTATTTTACAAATTTTAGAAATCTTGGGACATTAATATTTACCTTTTGTCCTATTTTGCCTTTTCAAAATCTTATCTTAAAATCAATTTAAATATCAGTATGCATAAAGAATACAAGTGAATAATCAAAAACAGTGATTAATCAGTGAATTTAAAAAAAACAACAACTAGAATTTCCAGATGAAAGTAGATGAGAAAAAAGAGAGAAAAAGAATTTAAAAATCATGTAAAAACCAGATGGCTTCCAGTTAAAGTGAGCTAAGTAGATAGATTTACCTCCACTACTTCTAAAAACTCACTAAAATGACAGTAATTTAAAAGGTATACTAGTAAATCTGTCAGGACAAAAAAAAAAGAGAGAGGACAGTAGACACATCAAGCTAACATTTTACAAATTACAAAATACATGGGAAAATGGCAACTGACTTTGTAGAATGAAGCAAAGTATCTAAAGTGGGAGGTAGGGTCGAGTTAGGTACAAACCAAGAAGCAATTCTTCCAATATAATCCTAGAAAGGCTCAAGAATTCAGGACACATGTAATTCCAAAGGCAGGGGGCAAACTGAGGCTGAAAACAGTCTTTAGAAGCAGCTCCCAATTGCCCTAACCACACTGGCATCTGTATAAAAAGCCAGGAAACTTCCTCCAATGCCAGTAGAAATGTGGAGGTTTACTCTCAGGAGAAGTTAAACCAGACAAGCAGAATACCTAGGGTCTAGTTCAAACTGAAAAAAGAGGGCTGGATTATGATGAAAATGTATGCCCGGAACAATAAGTCCCCCAACCCCTTCCCTCTTCTAAGTTCCCCAAACACCAGCAGTCTGGCTTATGCCTTCTAAACAAATGATAACAGGATTCTTCTTTGGTAAAACTGATCAGTATAAGAGAAAGGAGTACTGGTATTTCGGTGTGACCTAGGACAGTGGTCGGCAAACTGCGGCTCGCGAGCCACATGCAGCTCTTTGGCCCCTTGAGTGTGGCTCTTCCACAAAATACCGACTTCTGCGCATGGGCCACGAAGTTACATGAGCGCCCACACGTGGTATTTTGCGGAAGAGCCACACCCACAGGGCCAAAGAGCCACATGTGGCTCACAAGCCGCGGTTTGCCAACCACTGCCCTAGAAGGCTCACTCTAAGGCTCACTAGTCACCAAGCCCTTAGACCCATGCACACAGAGCTCCTACTCAGTTTTTTAGGTTCTGACTCAAATATGAATGTCTAAGGATTGCCAGATATTTGAGGAAAGTCACATGAGCCAGAGTGAACTAACAAAGGATTGGTAATATCAAAGAGTAAACAGACCAAAAAGGTGACGGCATTAATAATGAATATACATTCCAATTTTCAAGAAAGGAGATGCCAAGGTGTGCAGGAACACAAGTAAAGTGATGCTCCAGGTGATGCAGCAAAGGCTTTTACCTTTCAGGAATGCTGGATGTTCAAGCTGGATTCAGAAAGGGAAGAGGCACTCTATTGCAAGCATTTGGCATTTGCTGGATACTGGAGTGCTCCAAAGAATTTCAAAAGGTTAGTCTATGTGTTATAGACTTCAATAAAGCGTTTGACTAGATCAATCGTAAAAAGCTATTGGTTGCTCTAAAATACATGGCGTGCATCAGCATTTGATCATCCTGACACGTAACTTGTATAGTGGACAGGAAGCCTGTGTCAGGGCAGAATATGGAGAGACCGGAGAGCTTCCTACAGGCAAAGGTATCAGACAAGGGTACACTTTGTCTCCCTATTTGTTTAATCTGTACACAGAGCATATCATACAAAAAACTGGACTAGATTCAAAGTAAGGAGGAGTGAAAATTGGTGGAAGAACTATCAATAATTTAAAATAGGCAGATGACACCATTTTACCGGCAGAAAGTCGCAATGATTTAAAAGGACTTCTGATGAAAGTGAAAGAAGAAAATGCCAAAGCAGGTCTATATTTGACCAGCAAGGCAAAAATCATAACTACAGAAGAAATACACAACTTTAACAAAGACAATGAAGATACTGACATTGTTAAGGTTTTGCTTACCTTGGCTCAGTCAGCAATTCAAATGGAGACTGCGGCCAAGAAATCAAGAGAATGTGGAGACTTGGAAGGGCAGCAATGAAAGAATTGGAAAGATCACCAAAAGCAAAGCTGTGTCATTAGAGACCAATACTTAGATCATCCACACCCTTTATTTCCAATAACCATATATGGGTGCAAAAGTTGGATAGTGAGAAAGGCTGACAGGAAAAAAAACTGATTCATTTGAAACATGGTGTTGGAGGAGAGCTCTATGGATACTCTGGGCCACCAGAAAGGAAGAACAAGTGGATCCGGTAGTTTGCCTGAAATATCACTGGAGGAAAACGGACAAAACTGCAGCTGCCCTACTTTGGGCACATCATGAGAAGGCAGAAGGCAGGGTTCTTTGGACAAGACAATAGAACTGGGAAAATAGATGACAACAGGAAAAGAGGAAGACGGGGGCGGGGGGACTCCCGACTGACTGGGTAAAATAAGCCACAGGCATGAGTCTACAGGAGCCGAGCCATTGTGGACATCACTCATTCACAGTCGCCAGGAGTCAAAGCTGACTCAACAGCAATTAATACACTAATAACGGAAGGGAAACATTTTAAAATTCAAAGCTTAGCCTAGAAGAACCCAGATCAGAGCAACAATAGTTCCAGAAACAGAAAGCAAGAAGTGAGGAAAAAACTACCAAAGAAATATTTCAAAAATTTCCTAGAACTAAAGAATATTAACATTTTCAACTAAAAGAACCCATTGGGTATTGAGAGAAATAAAGGAAAGAAACCTACACACTAAGTGACATCATTGAGAAATTCAGAGTGGTAGGGATAAAAAAGAGGTTGCCAGACAGTAAAAAACAATAGGTCACATAGTAAAGGACTGAACACCAGAACAGCATTAGGCTTCTCAAGAAGAACAGACAGTGCCTTCAAAATGCTTTAAAAGCATCATTTCCAACCAAGAATTCTACAGTCAGCCAAACCATCAAGCATGAAGGCAGAAGAAATGTTTTTTAGGTCCTACATTATTCTCCTCTCAGATACCCTTTCTCAAGTGGCTACTGAAGATGTACTGCATACAACCTGAGAAGAGAAAGGGGAAAAAAGAGGAAGACAGAATCCAAGAGCCAAGGAATCCAACAGAGGAGGGGGGAAGAGAGCTGCCAGGATGATGACCAAAGGAAAGCCCACGGCAAACCTTTTGAGCTCGGCATGTCAGCATTTTGAAAAACCCTAACTTAACACTGGTGCCATTTCACATAGAGAGTGGGGAGGGGACCTGCAGTAGATCTAAATGGGTAGGTAGAATTCAGAGGTGACATGCATGTCATAGGTTGGCCATCACTGCCATAGGATAACAGTTGCCCCACCAGCTCTAGAAACGCTGACTGGAGCAAGAGGGTAGAGGTGTCAGTAGGGTTGCCTTCAAGAAAAAAATGAAGCTGAAAGAATATGTTATGTATTTAAATATATTCAGAGATTATCGGTGTATTAAAGTGTTTGGGAGTGAATTCGTTGTGAATACAAAGCAAACTAAGCAAACGAAAAATGGTGGGCAGGGGGGGGGAGGGGGGGCAAGGACAGGATGCAGCAAAAAGGTAATCAAAGTTCACCAAATGGTTCTCATGCGAATAACTGCAAAACCATAAACCCTAAATCAATGGTTCTCAACCTTCCTAATGCCGCAACCCTTTAATACAGTTCCTCATGTTGTGGTGACCCCCAACCATAAAATTATTTTCGTTGCTACTTCATAACTGTAATTTTGCTACTGTTATAAATCGTAATGTAAATATCTGATATGCAGGATGTATTTTCATTGTTCACGACCCACAGGTTGAGAACTGCTGCCCTAAATGGTCAGCTAAATCGACTCAGGTAAATACTGATATGTATCAGGTGAAACCCTAAGTTAAATCAGGTGAATACTAATTTAATCCCAACTGGTGATTTGTACAACTATATTGAGAAAATGAGAGGGAAAATGTGGATATGTTGAATTGCATATATGTTGGGGAGGGGGAGAGGTTAGAGGGTGTAAGAGAGCTAAATCCACATATTTTTAGGAACTAATTCATAATATCAACAACCAAAAAATCCATGCAATAGTGGCATAAGAAGTTTAAGCCTGGAGATAACACAAGAACAGATAAATTATTTGAATATGCTAGCTTGAGAAAGTGGAATTTGCAGAGGGTGGGAGGATGAGGCAAAGAACTACTACTTTTTATTGTAAGCCTAATGGTACTATCTGACTTTTTAAACTATGGAAAAATTAACGTAAGAGAAAAATTTGGACATTTTAAGGATATTTAATTATCATGAGTCTAAAAGAAAAAGCAATTAGATCTTCATCGACTTCTAACAATTTCATAGTTTTTTAAGTTGCTAACAATAGTTATACTAAAAGATTACAAACATACCTGATTCAAGGTATTTTTTTAATGATTCTTCAAGTGAAGGAACAGGCAGTGATGGAAGAGAATCCTGGTACTGAAATGTTCGTTCCTCAGTTGACTTAGCCAATTGATTTTCCATGATGCAATCACAGTAGGAAACTTAAAAAAAAAAAAAAAAAGACAGCACTCACTTCAACCTCATAAATATTTTTATATATGATAGGTCCAATTCACTAAATCAGTATTTAGGTACCACAGTATAGCCAGGGTTTGGTCCTCATCCTTAATAATTTCATAAACTTGTCAGTGAGAGAACCCATTTTTAAAAAGTATAGACTGAAGGAAAGCCAAGCTTGCCACTCCAAAATATGCCTTTTTTGGGATAGTGATTATTTTAAGCTCGTTATTTTTAAGAAACAAAGGATTCAGGAAAAACTTTGACATTCCTTCAAATAACCTAAAAGAAGTTGATAGAGGACCTGCTTCAGGGAGGACAGTAATAGATAACTATAATTAAACTAGTGGCCTGGTGCATGGATTCATGCACATTGAAAGGAAATTAATTAGAAGAAATATTTTAATATCGATATTCACCCTTTCTCTATAATAGAAGTATCAACCAAATCCACGATCGACAATGACAGATCGAAACACATGCATGCGACTGGCACCAGCGAGAGCTTTAAATGTATCGAGAGCTTTATATGTATCGTGCATGCACGAGTCAACGTTTATTTTTAAATTGCCAGTGCATGTCATATGTACCAGCTCGTCAATCGGACAGAATGTCGGTCATTTAGCCTTTTATATATCCAGATATAAGATATACAGGGGACTTAGGCTTTTATATAGATAGATAGATGATAGATAGATAGATAGATAGATAGATAGATAGATATAGATATAAGTTAAGTGTGGTCATTGCTAAAGATAGCCCAGCAAACATTCATTTACCAAACACTTGCTTTCCTACCTCCGTGTTAATTGCCTCCCTGCCCTTGGAAGCCCCATACCATAACCTCCCACTTCTTTTTAGCTCAAGATGGCAAATAAGCCTTAACTGCCAGACCTGTCCTCAGGGGCCCACATTCGTACAGAACCTCAGTATGTATATACGTAATAAATTTGATTACTTTCTCCTGTTACTCTGTTTTATGTCAATTTGATTATTGGACCAAATTGAAGAATTTAGAATGGTAGAAGTATTTTTCCTCCCTACAACTCAAAGTGCTAGAAGTCAAGGAGTAAGCAGTGGGACCAGGAAAATTATCATTTACTGGGCACCTTCTATTTGTTAAATATTGCAGTAGGTGTTACAGAACATGTGTTATCGCCCCAATCTCCATATTATTTCTGAAAGGTGGCATTCACTGCCATTTTACAAATAAAGAAACTAAAACTCAGACAGATTTGGTAACTTGCCTCAGATCAAACAACTCAAATCCAGATCTGTGACTACAGTCCTCCCCCTATACAATTCTACATAATAGTGGGGAGGGGACCTGCAGTAGATCTAAATGGGTAGGTAGAATTCAGATGTATAGAAGAGGATAATGGGCTGAGAGTACTTTGGAGAGCAAATATCTAAGAATATTACAGAATACATAAAATCACATGATAAACTTCTGTAATCTAATTGTGCAGATGGTATGAGATTTACACAGAATGGTTTCAAGTTTCCCAAAGCAATCTTGAACATTTTCCACAACTGTACTAATTTTCATCAGAAAATTCAAACTAACCCAAAGTGTGAATGAGGCATACAAGTGCTAAATGAAAAATGAGATTTCTCAAAAAAGCCTTTATAAAGTAATTATATATTAAAATAGCAATTGAGAAATCAAGGACCCCTAATATTGAGTAAGAATTCCCTCTCCTTTCAAATACTACCTTTTAAAACTAATATCAAAGACAAACAAAATATTCCACTCATAGGAGGTTACAGAATAAAAACATCAAAAACAAGGGTATGGTAGAGATTCTTTTCAGCTAATATAATTTCCCCTTCTTTCTTAACAGAATCTCAAGTTTTTGGCTGGACATGTAGCTACATAGCTATAGCTCTGCCACCCTCCCTTGGAGCTCAGCATGGCTTTGTGATGGGTGTGTCACCTCCAAGTCATGACCCTAGAAAGGGTTACATATGCTTTGTCTCCTCACTGCCTAGCAGGTAGTCCCAACTGGAAGAGCACCTTGGGCCCATTTATGGAAGCCATGTACACAATGTACAGGCATACCTCAGTGATATTGCGGGGGTTCGATTCCAGACCAATGCAATAAAGTGAGTTGTAATCTTTTTGCTGGTAGTGGGTCTTGCCTTCAATTTGTAAACAATCTGTGAAGTGAAATAAAACGAAGGATGCTTGTAATGACGTTGTCAGAATCTTCCTACTAGCCCTGTACTCCTCCCTCTAGATTTATGAAAAGAAAAACAAAAAGCTTTTATTTATACCATTGTATTTTGGGTTTCCTTTGTTAGGGTAGAAGATCTTAGCCTATACCACTAATAAAAATATATAATCCAAAAATGTGATACAATAGAGCTCTCACAGTTCCTCAGCCTCTTCCTGTCTGATGACTTTCGCTGCACTTCACTTTGACTACCCATAAACATGGCTTTAGACCTAATGGAAATGTAGGTCTGGGTTCAAATACCAACTCTGCACTTTCTAGACATGTGCCCATGGGCAACTAACTTTAACTCCATTTCCTTAACTGTAGAGAGCATCTATAATAATCAAAGTGTAATATGCAAATCGACCAAACAACCGAACTGCAGAATGACCCATGGAACAGCAGAATGACCATCTGGATGACCTTCTGGATGACCACGCTATGACACGCACTGGTGCCAGGACAGCCAAGGCAGGTGCGATGCAATTGGTAGCAGCAGGGTAACAGTGGTGCCTACTTGGTGGAGCTGAGTGCGAAGGGAGATGGAGCATGCCCAGTTTGGCCCCTTGTTTTAGTTCTCTTCATTCAACTTGACTGCTGTCTAGAAGTCAATCAAGAAACACATTCTTAAGAGCTGCTTCTCCCCAACCTCCATTTCCAGTGGTTCTCAACCTTCTGGCCCTTTAAACCCCCCACCCCCCACACCCCGTACGAATATCATGCACTTGGCCTCTAGTAATCATATAATCAAACAAAGCTGTTGTGAGGTGTTTTTTTTTAACACTGCACAAAATAAAAATAATCCGGTTCAGATGACCATACTACGCTAGCTAGGCAGAATTTCTATGAATGCCCCCCTGGTACCCACCCTCCCACCCCAACCCACAGAACCTGTGAATATGAGATTTTCACTTCCATGCTTGTGATTTTATTATTTTACACAGCACAATCAACCCTAAAATAGGGAGATTATCAGGTGAGCTTCATCGAATCACTTGAGGCTTTAGGAGCAGAAAGCTTTCTCCAGCTGGTGACAGAAGAGTCCGAGAGATTAAAACCAAAAAAGATGTTGTCTGGCAGGTGGTCTTATGGAAGGAAGAGAGGCCTGGCTGACAGCCAGGAAGGAACCCGCACCTAAAGAAACCTTCACTGCAGCTTTGTGAGATCCTAGGCCGAGTACCCGCCCGGGGTTCTGATCTACAGAAGCTGTGAGATAATAAATTCGTGGGTTTTTTTTTATTAAGTTTGTGATAAATTGTTATGGCATCAATAGGAACCTAGTACACATATATAGAAAAGCTATTCTCTGTATTCCTCAGCCTGTAGGAAACTGAGACCAAGAATACCAATTCCATACCCACTCAAGTCTTAACTAACCAAGAGGTACACATTAAAATAAGAATTATCAGATTCTTTCATGAAGGATGCTTTTTAAATTCCCAATCATAAAGATTAAATAACATAATTCCAAAAGAACCTATATGTGCAATAAGAAAATGATGACACTGGATTTTATTATAATGGGCTTCCTGGGAGCCAAAAAATGTAAAATCAAAGTGGAAAAGAGAACCAGGAACAAGAAGTAAAAATAATAACAATAATAATAATAATCTGATTGCCACATACCAGAACACCAAGAGGAGTTGTTTAGGAGTTCCAGGAGCCTGTTGCAACAATTTTGTTTTCAGATCACGGGAGCTGAACTAGGCTGGTGACTGTGGGAAGAAACAAAGTTAATAATTGCGGATGGTGTGGGGGGGGGGGCTGGGGGGGGTTAGTATTGGCAAAAACTGGTGAAAGAAGGTGGAAGACAATCTAGAGGTTGCGAGGCCCCACGACTCAAACTTTTGGGGAAAGCACAGCAAACATACTCCAAAAGTCCATCTGCTACAGAATCGGATAAAAACTACTACACGGCTCACTAGTTCGCAAACAACCGCACTGCCCTCCATTGGGTCCACGGGGTACAAGGCGCCAGAGTTCAAGGCTGAGCTCTAGAGACTCCGCCCTCCAACCAAGGTCAGCTCTGCACCCTCCGGAGGCCACCGACGGAGAGAAATCTAACCCAGCACCGCGACGGACCCGCCCGGCGGCCGACACCGGGGGTACCTCCCCGACCCCGCAGGCAAGACGCCAGCTGACCCCACCAGGCCGAGTCCTGGCCCCTGCCCCGCCTACACTATGTAACTCGGTTCTACACCATTGAACTGCCCCCCACCCCGGGGCAGCTTCGGGGAACGGGGAGCGCAGTCTCGGGGGCCTCACTCCCTCCGCGCCCTTCGCCCATTCCGCCGCCGCCGACACCCGCACCAGCCCGCTCCCTTAAGGCCACCAGGGAGCGGGGATTGGGTGGAAAGCTGCGAGGGCCCGCCCCCTCGGCCACCGGGGAGCGGGGATTGGGTGGAAGCCCAGAAGGTCCCGCCCCCATTCGAAGGCGGGGCCGGGCCGGGCCTGTGCTCTGCCGGGACTGACCCCGCCTCCCGCGGGCGCCTCGGGCTGGGCAGGTTCCAGGCTGCGGGCCTGGGAAAGCCCGGAGGATGCGGGCGAACGGTGCGACCCGCCTGGCGGCGCTCAGTGACTCGCTGCCCGCGGAGCACAGCGCCCAGGCCCCGACACGTTTTCTCGCCCCCCCCGCCCCCCGCGCCGCCCGCACAGATACCTAACCCTGTGGGACGGGCACGGGACACCATGGCCCTGACCCATTACTACCCGACTTGCTCGAGGCTCGGCGCCCCGTTTCCCTTCCTCTTGCCGCCACATCTCGGGTTTACCAGCCGCTCCTCCCCCTCCCAGAGCGACTTTTTCCGCCACCCCAACAACAAGAAGTGATGCCAACGCCTTCTCAAGGAATCTCATTGTTCGCCCTGTGCGGGAACCGCCACGCGTCCCCACCTGCCTCTCTCACTTTCACTCGCGGAGGCGGGAGCTTGCCCGCTGGGCGTGCTGCAGCCCCTCCCCGCCTCCCGGCCCTTGCACGGGTCTGCACGGTGCCGAAGGTCCCGGGAGCCCCAGGGATGCTCGCACTGCAAGCTTGGAGTCATGTACGATCGCGCCAAAAAATAAGAGTTTTTTTAACCAGAGTGGAACTAGGCAAGTTCTAGAGGAAGATCATAATGTAGTTAACTTAGTTTCACAGGTTAATCTATTTTACATTTACTTCCTGAAATAACATAGACTGTTTCATTTTAAATACACTGTGTATTTGTTGTGAGCCCTGACCGGTTTGGCTCAGTGGATAGAGCGTCGGCCTGCGGACTGAAGGGTCCCAGGTTCGAAGCCGGTCAATGGCGTGTACCTTGGTTGCAGGCACATTCCCAGTAGGGGGTGTGCAGGAGGCAGCTGATCGATGTTTCTGACTCTCTATCCCTCTCCCTTCCTCTCTGTAAAAAAATCAATAAAATATTTTTTTTTAAAAAAGAAACAACAGTAATGTACAGTGGCTCTAAACTAGATATCAAATATTAAGAACTAGATTTCAAGTTAACATGTCAGATCGAAGGTCCCAATCCTTTATCTTTCCTAACTCCCTTGGTGAAATCTGACCCGAAGGGAACTGAGGCTATGTATAAATACATATTCACTTCGTGTGAATAGCCATAAGCTTCCTGCAGACCGCAGTGCAGTTCCAGCCCTCGTTGGAGAGGTTGCCTAATATGTGGCAGACACGCCTTTCTAATAAAAGTTCTGAATTCTGAAATATATCAGGCCAAAAGTGCAGATAAGGGAGTGTAAATTTGTATAAGTAATTTCTGAAGCAATAAAGAACTTTCCTCTTATAGCATATAAATGCTGTGTGGTGGATAATGTTAAAATTCGCTTATTCTTAAACAATAATAAAAAGCTACTCAGAAACCTTCATGGGGAGGGAGGGGCGGGAGCGGGCTGGAAGGGATTAATGGGGGGGAGGAATCCCTATGTAATACTTTCAACAATAAAGATTTTTTTTTTTTAAGAAAATTAATTAGCCCTAACCGGGTTGGCTCAGTGGATAGAGCATTGGCCTGTGGACTGAAGGGTACCAGGTTTGATTCCGGTCAAGGGCATGTATCTTGGTTGAGGGCACATCCCAGTAGAGGGTGTGCAGGAGGCAGCTGATTGCTGTTTCTAACTCTCTATCCCTTTCCCTTCCTCTCTGTAAAAAAATCAATAAAATATATATTTTAAAAAAAGAAAAAGAAAATTAATTAAGTAAATGAGAAAGAAAAAGAAACCTTCGTTGAATTATTTTTCTCCTTGCTAGCGAATTTTAGCACCTCTTTAAAAGTTTATGCATGTTTAATGCCTGTTGGTGGCATAAAATTTAGGGTCACTAAGTTGCACTGTCATTCTCTTAGTCTTGATATTTATTTAAAGGGAAACAAGATATTTTTGTAAAGATTTCTGGATTCAAGGGGGGTTGCGGGGGAGAACTGTGGGACTGAATGAAAATGAGTTGTACAGAAACTTGATTGTATAGGAGGGGGGGGAAGTTTATTTTTTAAAATAGATTTTAGGAAGTGTAGCAGAATGAAAAGCAAGCTGTGAAGAGATAGGACCAAAGAAGAATCTTTCTCTTTTAAGAAGGAATTCATTATTGAAGGAGAGAACGGAGCTTGCTACTCAGGAAGCCCTCCCAGAGCCCTGCTGCATTATGTTATATAGTTCCTGCATCGCTAAAGGCAAGATCAAAATACAGAAGTACCTGTAGATCTTTCTAGGCAAATTGTTAAAGTTCCACTTAAGTTACATCTGTGTTCACTAAGCTGTCGCACCTGACTTGGGAGACAGCTGTTTTCCATTCCTTGATTACTTCAGCTTCAGAAGTCGGGCAAATTTGATACAAATAATATGGATATATACAAATATAAACTAAGGGTTTTCTTAGGGGCAACTTCTCCAGTATATTTAATAGAGGATTCTCTTAAGTAGCAGTCTTTCCAGTGTATGGTATAGGCGCTCCATATCATCACTACTTTTCAGGAAAACAAAAGGCCCTGATTTTGGAGAGTGAGTTTTATGAATGAGTTTGGATAATATGAATTTAATGCTTATGTTTATTACTTGATACAACATATTTTTGAGGAAACATTCCATTTAACCAGACATCAAAAGAAGAGCATAGGGGCTCTTCCTGAATGATATCTTTTCTCCTGAGAAATAGAAACTTGACAGCTTCATGAAGTGTTTATGGCAAAACCTCAAATGACCTACTTTTAGATCAATAAATATAAAATAGCTTTAAAGCACTAAGATTAAGGATACATTATCACATTAGTGTTATATAAAGTTAATGTTAAATAATATAGTTAATGTTAAATAATCCCTGGAATTAGATGAATATGAGGAAATGATGGAGGAGGGATCAGAACTTAGATTTTTCAAGCTACTAGTTTTGTATTTTTCCTGTTAAAATGAACATGACAGATGGAAGTGTGGAACCACCCTTGCTTCCAGTAGTGTGTGTGTGTGTATGCATGCATATAGTGTCCCCAAAAAATGTATACACACACTCTGAGTAATTGTAAAGACAGTGTTTATTAACATGCATTTCGTTTTCAAAATTGAGCTGTCTGCTGTTAAAGTGAGTATGCATTTTGGGGGACACCCTGGGCATTCTACTTGATGTTAAATCTCTGGTACTGTATTCCAGAACTTAAAACAAAGTGTGCAATCCAGGGGATTTTGTGTGTTTGTGTACTGTCCTTAATCAATTTGAAAATGATTTTTTAAAAAGTATCTCAGGATGTCTTTTCTTTTTTTTAATCCTCACCTGAGGATATTTTTCCATTGATTTTTAGAGAGAGTGGAAGAGAGAGGGAAAGATAGAGAGATACATCTGTGTGAGAGAAGCCTGCAACCCAGGTACATGCCCTTGACCAGAATCGAACCCAGGACCCTTTGGTCCATAGGCTGACTCTCTATTCACTGGGCCAAACCGGCTAAGGCTTAATATTTAAGGATGTCTTATGCAGTAAATGTGTACATTAGATTCTCAATAATAGTACCTTAAAGAAAATATAACAGAACATTAACAAGTGATTTATTCTGGCTTGTGTGTTAATGTTTTCCTTCTCATTTACATTTTCCTATAATGACTTATCCTATCTAATAAAAGAGAAATATGCAAATAGACTGAACAGCAGAACAATCAAACAACCAATCAAAGCATAATATGTTCATGATATGCTAAGGCTGCTCAACCGCTCGCTATGACGTGCACTGACCACCAGAGGGCAGATGCTCCAACCAGTAGGTTAGTTTGCTGCTGGGGTCTGGCTGATTGGGACTGAGCAAGATGGGCTAGATACACCCTGGAGCCCTCCTGCGGTCCCTCCCCAGCCCGATCGTGCACCCATGGGGCCCCTCAGCCTGGCCTGTGCCCTCTCGCAATCCAGGACCCCTTGGGGGATGTCACAAAGCCAGTTTCAGCCCGATCCTGCAGGCTACTCCCCTTGGGAGGGTGCCAGATGCAGGGCTCATGGCTGGTGAGTCTGCTGCAGCGGCGCAAGCCTCCCCCGATCGGGACTGATTGGGTGCGAGCCTGCAGCAGGCACAGTGGGACCAGGATGAGTGGGAGCAGCAGGTAGGAGCTGCAGGCAGTGTTGGACTGTGGGTTTTGGCCCAATCCCTGCAGGCCACACAGAGGGACCCCACTCATGCACGAATTCGTGCACCAGGCCTCTAGTGTTCCATAATGACTACTTTATAGTTTACCATTCATCAAAACTGATTTCTCTATAAAAAGCAGGTTGATATCTGTGTTTTGATAGAGAATTCCTTGATTGCCAGAACTAAAACAACCACAAAAACCACCCCAGACTTTGCTGATGGGCTCTGTGCTAGGGCACTCCTTCAACACTTAGGCTTGTGTTGACCTTTAGGGGTCAGCCTGATGCCAAAGCTTAAGGCCTTTGCAGATCTTTTCTGAGCATGCTTGCCTGCATGGCGGGCTTTCTAAATTACTCAGTACGTATGTTTGCTTTGGAATGCCCTCATTTCCCTAAAAAATTCTCTTCTGACTTTTCCTCCCAGTCCTTAGTGATCTCTTGTACATCTCAGCCATGATCTTTTGTTCTAGGCAGATGTACATTGTTTGCCTGCTATCCAATATTAATGAGCAGTGCTTGCTGTTTCTCTAGCCTGGGGAAGTTCCCAAGGATGTGAAACAGACCAGTTTCTTGCCTCAGTCCTTCAGGGAGCCCCCAAAAAGGTTAGAACAAAACTCTACAATAATTATTGAATAAGGTCTGCTCTGCTCCCTCAGAACCAGGGACCACGGTCCCACCCTGGGGACACAGGTTGCTGTCTTCAAGACTACCTTTGACCCGGGGAGGGGAGAGAAAAGGACAAGTAAAAATACCACAAAGCTCTCCTGATGTTTTTAAGTTGCCTTTTTTATTTTATGCAGTCTGTAGGTGTAATGTGATTCTCATAAATGGTATACAGTTGAGCTTTTTGATCCAATCTAACAATTTTTGTCTTAACTGAAACATTAAATCCCTTTACATAGAATGTAAAAACTTATGTGTCTGATTTTAAATCTACCATCTTTTATGGGCTTTCTAATTGAAACTCATCTTCAATATTTCTTTTTGTTGTTGTTGTTGTTGCTTTTTGGTATATGATACAACATGGTCCAACCTTGAAAACCTTTCACTAAAGTGAAAGTAATATTCCGTTTACTACATTTCATAAATATTACATTTTAAAAGCAGGCAAATCCATAGGGACAGAAAATACTCTTGTGGTTACCAGTAGCTGTGTCTACTGTCCCCAACGGTCAGGAAACTGAACAGAGAGGCCGTGGCTGCTGCTTCTTGGCAAGCAGCCCAGCTTCCCCAGAGAGCACAAGCCAGTCCGGGGGTTTACACCTCTTCACCTAGGCTCGTGGCCTCTACTTCTAAAGAAGCTACCTGAGCAGAAGCAGTCCCCACCGTCTCTAATAGGGCCCAGGATGAATAAATAGGGTCTTATTATTTGGATTGTTCTTCAGGAGCAAACAAGCACAGTCTATGTGGGAGGAAATGCTACAGCTATTGTAACTCTTTGGCAGTTAGGATACAAGAGGAAACTTGTGTCCTCCCATGCCAAGGACTCCAAAAGGAGGCTACCTACATCCGGGCCAAACCAGGAAATAAATAATCCACATTGTATTAAGAGTACAAAAGAGTGCAATGAGATGCATACTCTTATATAATACGTTCAAAACGTTTAATCATAAGGGAACCATGAAAGGGTAGTGTCCACAGATAATTACTGGTAAAAACATAAAACTTCCTCAGATTTATAACAGTGTATTTGAAGAAGGGTTTAGGAATAACTCTTCCAGTTTATGTTTGCTGCTGTTGTTTCTAATTAGAAAGTGTCAGGGAGCCCTTACTAGAAAATGCTGGTCTAGATCCTTACTCTCAATGTGCGGTCCAGAAACCAGTAGCACTTCTGTCTCCTGGTGAAACGGAATTTTTGGGCTGGAACCCGGATTCTTTGCCCCCCCGGAATCAAAGAATGAATCCACAGACAGAAAGCGGTATAGCTAAGGTGGAGATTTATTGAAGAACAAGTACAGACTCCCAAGTGGGGAGAGGGTAAGAGTCCCACAGAATGGACTCCCAAATAGGGAGGGGGAAAGGATCCCACTGAGTTCCTTTTCCCTATGGCTTATGAAGGCTGCAGATCGTGGTGCCTGGATATCCCCTCTGATTGGTCACTGTTCCCTTAGACTGGTTACTATAGTAACTCCTGAGCTCAAAGGTTGAATCCCACATGGGACCTGTGAGGTTCTCCCCCACCCCCTTCCTTATTGTTTTCCTATTCCCTTTGGGCTTTCTTCTTCTTCTTCTGGCTGAAGGGCTTCCTTCTCTTTATTTTGTAAATATAGACCTTTTGCTGTTCCCAGCTCCCTCATTCTATGGAAATATACCTTCTGCTGCTCTGCAGCCCTGTGCTTCCTCCATGGTCCCCTTAATTTCCAAAATTTCCTAAACCTATTTTACTCCTAAAATTCCTGTTTCACTGGGAGCTCATTAGACTCTCGGGCCTCACCCCAGAACTACTGACTCAGAATCTGCATTTCCACAAGCTCTCCGGGTGATTTCTAAGCAATAGTCCAGACATAACTGATAACAGCAGCTGAGGTGGTGGTGTTTGTTCTCTGGGAATAGGGGTGGGGTGAGTGGCAGTAGTGGGTGGAGCCTAAAGTGATCCTCAGGTGGGAGGATTAATCCTGGGAGAAGTGATTGGACAGGCAAGGCCAGCAGGTGGACTTCCAGCTGAAGGCATAACACTATAATATAAATATTTATTTTGCCCTGGCCAGGTATCAATTGGTTAGAGCACCTGGATATGCCAAGGTTATGAGTTCCATCCTCTGTCAGGGCACATACAAGAAGCAACCAATTAATGCATAAATAAGTGGAAGAATAAATAAATGCTTCTCTCTCTCATCAATATATTAAAAAAATTAATATTTATCATTTCATTCAGGGAATCTTAAAATCTGACTAAAAAAGAAATTTAGTACTTCAAAAAGTTCAAAATAATCCCCAAATCGGATAAATCTCCTCTGGGGGATAGCATGGTGAAAATATGCACGTGGGCACAGCCTGGTAACTAATTACTTGGTTGTAGATTTAAAGTAATGGGTTCAGTGAGCTCCATCTTTCTGCAGGTGCCATCTGTGGTAGAGTGGCACCTTCTGGCACTCATGGAGTACTGCATGCTAGCTGGTTGGTCTTAGATCAAGAGCTCATTAACTGACCAAGTTCAGCGTCATCAACAGGGCCAAAGGTAGATGAGAATGTTGGTTCTAGAATTAATAATTTACACTGCTCTCCATTTTACAAGTAAAAGGCACTGGCCTTTTAGGGAGCAACTGTCGGGAGCCATTAGAAATATTGGCTTAGACAAAGCCATCTTAAAAACTATAAGTTTCTGGTTCCTTCAGAAACTCCTAATTACCAGAAACCACCTGTGTCTTGCAATTTGGCCAGCAGTTAAAAGACAAACTGCCCCCACACAGCTGCTAATTCACACCTCCCCACTGATAAGCACACAGCCATCCGAAGGCCAGCTGCTAAATCACGCATCTCTGCTGATAAGCACAGCCATCCGGAGCCCACTAAATCTCTAGTGATAGGTTACTGCCCATAGGTTACTGCCCATAGACTCCTTTACCCACCCCCCGTCCCTAACACAGCACA
>NW_006383018.1:207384-223319 GCF_000327345.1 Myotis davidii | reverse complement strand
TCTTTTCTCCATTCTTTCGTGTCCCTTGTTTGTCTCATTCTCCTAGGGTGTCTCTTCATTCCCTCGTTGTTGTCCCGCGGGTCGGGACAAGCAACAAAGCAGCCTCACGCACACAAATTATCTAGAAGTAAGGGAAGTATTGGCCATCTCCTCCACACCCTTCACTCCTCTCCCACCCAAAGGAAGATTTCATAAGAAAAAAATTCAGTGGAGTCTGCAATAGTCCAGAGCCCTTCCTGGGTGACACGGGTCACTGACCAGTTGTTAAAGGGCATTTCACCTCATATTATTCTGGTAGGCAGTGGGGGAAATCCCCAACACAGCAAGGGGGTCCTGACTTCACAGGAGGGGAGCAGTGTGTGGCTATTTTAGTTTCTAGGGCTGCTGTTACAAAGTACCACAAACTGGGTGGTTTAAACAATAGAGACATGTTGCCTCACAGTTCTGAAGGTCGAAAGTCCCAGATAAGGTCTCAGCAGTCCTGGTTCCATCAACGAGCTGCAGAAGAATATGCTCCATGCCTCTCTGCCAGTTCCTGGGGGGTTCTGGAAATCTCTAGTGTTTCTATTTTTAAAAAATATATTTTATTAATTTTTTACAGAGAAGAAGGGAGAGAGATAGAGTTAGAAACATCGATGGGAGAGAATCACCGATCAGCCGCCTCCTGCACATCTCCCACTGGGGATGTGCCCGCAACCTAGGTACATGCCCTTGACCGGAATCGAACCTGGGACCCTTCAGTCCTCAGGCCGACGCTCTATCCACTGAGCCAAACCGGTTTGGGCTCTAGTGTTTCTTGACTGGTAGACAAATCAGCCCCATTTTTTGCTTTCATGTTCAGATGGCCGTCTCCCTGTGTGCATGTATGTTTCTCTACAAGGTGTTCTTTTACAAGGATTCCAGTCCCATTAGATCAGAGGTCTGCCCTCCTCAGTATGACTTGACTTTACTTCATCACATCTGCAATGACCCTATTTCCAAATAAGGTCACATTTTGGAGGTACTGGAGGATTAGGACTTCAACATATGAATGGTGATGGGAGACACAACTCAACCTGTAACAGTTTGTCCCCTGGTCCCCCAAAATTCATGTCCTTCTTTCATGCAAAATACAGTCATCCCATCCCAACATTAATCCACTCTAGCATCAGCTCTAAGTCTCATCTAAGTCAAGTATGGGTGAGATGTAGGATGATAGTCATCCCAGGGAAAATTCCATCTGTGAACCTGTGAAACCAGCCACGTCCTTTGCTTGCAAAAAAAGGGAATAAAAAGTAATAAAAACTAATAAAGGGACAGGCATAGGCTACATTCCCATGTAAAAAGGAAGAATTTAAGTAGCTACGTTTACCAGTATCTGCTCATGCCTCAATTTATGTTTGGAAAATATTGGCCATGTCCTCTATCTTACTTGGCATTCAATGGCAAGCTCCCTCAATCATAGAAATGTTGGTTTGCTGTCCTGTTATCCATACACAAATGCTCATAACTCTCCAGTTCTTGAATTCCTCTTGGAAAGTCGAAGCATCTTGAAATTCAGTGCTATTGCCACCACACTCCTGCCCTGCTACAGCTCACATTCTCATAAACATATACACACAAAGCAATAAATATCCTCAGAGCTGCTTCTTTTGAGCAAAGTATTGTTTTAAAGTGTAAGATTGGCCATGTGTTGATGATCAAAGAAGCTAAGTGATGGATAGATGGGGCTTTATTATATGGTTTTCTCTATTTAATATATATATAGAGATAGATAGATAGATAGATAGATAGATATAGAGAGATATATACATATATGTATACTTAGTTTTAAATTACATTTGATGTACAATGTTACATTAGTTTCAAGTGTACAACCCCGTGATTAGATATTTATATAACATACCCCTCTGACATCATACATAGTTATTATAAGATTGTTGACTATATTTCCTATGCTGTACTTTATATCCTCATGACTATCCTAACTACCAGTTTGTACTTCTAAATCCCTTCACCTTTTTCACCCATCCGCCCAATACCCCTCCCATCTGGCAACCATCAAAATGTTCTCCGTATCTATGAGTTTGTTTTAGTTTTGTGTGTTCATTTATTTTATATTTTAGATTCCACATATAAGTAAAATCATATGGCATTTGTCTTTCTTCATCTGACTCATTTCACTCAGCACAATGCCCTCTAGGTCCATCCATGTGTTTAGAAATGGCAATATTTCATTCTTCTTTATGGTGGGGCCATATTTTGTTGTATATATACACCACTTCTTTGTCCATTCATCTGTTGGTGGACACTTAAGTTGCTTCCTTATGTTGGTTATTTTAAATAATGCTGCAATGAACACATGGACACATATGTCTTTTTGAATTCGTGTTTTGGGTTTCTTCAAATAAATATTCATAAATAGAACTACTTGGTCTTTCTTTGTCTCTTGGTACAGCCTTTGTTTTCAAGTCTATTTTGTCTGCTATAAGTACTGCTACCTTAGCTCCCAGCTTTTCTTTGTTGTTTCCATCTTCATGAAATACCTTTTCTCATCTCTTTACTTTCAGTCTCTGTGTGTGTTTTTATCTGAAGTGAGTCTCTTGTAGACAGTATGTGTACAGGTTTGTTTTTTTAAAAAATATATATTTTATTGATTTTTTACAGAGAGGAAGGGAGAGAGATAGTTAGAAACATCAATGAGAGAGAAACATAGATCAGCTGCCTCCTGCACATCTCCTACTGGGGATGTGCCTGCAACCCAGGTACATGCCCTTGACCGGAATCGAACCTGGGACCTTTCAGTCCGCAGGCTGATGCTCTATCCACTGAGCCAAACCGGTTTCGTTATCTTATCCAATCAGCTACCATATGTCTTTTGATTGGAGTATTTAAACCATTTGCATTTAAAGTAATTGTTGATAGATACGTAGTTGTTGACATTTTGTTATTAATATTTTTATCTTGTTTTTCTTCTCCTTCTTAAAAAAGTTCCTTTAACATTTATTGTAATACTGGTTTGGTGTTGATGAGCTCCTTTAGCTTTTTCTTGCCTGGGAAACTCTTTATCATCCTCCTAAATTAATGTACTCATAATTTGAAAACAATTCTAGAAGAAACTCACCATACTTGCAATACAGAACATTTCCACAAGAGGACACCACAATTCTAGCCAGACACCTTTTATACTGAAGGCACGCCCCCTGGGGGAGGAGGAGGTCAGAAACGCTGTCTTTTGTAGAACACAACCAGATGGACCAGGAGTGGGCACACGCCCAAGGACAGCCACTCTCTTGACCATGAAGCTGTCTGAAAGCCAGATGCAAAAAGCCCCACCTCCGGAGACTGTCCGGGCTCCTCAGAGTCTCAGGAAGCTGCAGAGATGTAAGGGATTGACAATGCAAAGGTGAAAATCCATGAGCTAAGGAGAAAGCTAAAAGGGTAATAATGAATCACTAATAAATAAATCAAAGGTTTCTATAAGCAGAAGCTATGGGAAAGAAGAAACTGAAAAAAACAAAAGATATAAGACGTTAAAAGAGATACATAGGTCAGGGAAATCTGTCAATGGAAAGAAGAGAGAGCAGCAACATATGCAGAAATGCAGTCCCATTGGAGGTGGAGCCCAGAGGGAAGCTCTCAGACCCCTGCTGCCAGCGCCCGGAGCTCCCGCTCTGTGAGGCCTGGCCACAGGTGGATTTCCTTCTTAGACGTTTCACAGATCCCATCTTCCTCAGTGTAGCATGTCCTTACAGAAAACCCTTTGCCTTTTGCTGACCTAGCAGCAGTTGAGTCTCTTGTTTATTTCTACGAAGGGGGAAAAGGAAGAAAGAAAGAAAGAAAGAAAGAAAGGAAGGAAGGAAGGAAGGAAGGAAGGAAGGAAGGAAGGAAGGAAGGAAGAAAGAAAGAAAGAAAGAAAGAAAGAAAGAAAGAAAGAAAGAAAGAAAGAAAGAAAGAAAGAAAGAAAGAGGGGGAGGGAGGGAGGGAGGAAGGGAGGAAGGAAAGGAAAGGAAGGTATTCCCAGTATATTAAGTTAAAAAAAGGCTACCACTTAATAGCATTTCTTTACAATCCAATTTTAAAATGTGTAATATAATGTAAAGTCTGGAAGTATATTCATTGTTACAGAACAGAAAGGGTTCACCCACCGAGCACTAGCAGAGCCAAACTCTAGGCACTGAGAATTACAGTGGAGAAATATTGATTATTTTATTCTGAATGGCAACCCCCCGGGAGAAAGGGAAGCTAATGCTCAAAAGCCCAAGCTCCTGGCTGGAATATAGGTTACAGATTCTACAGGACAAAAATCACAAGACACCATGGGTTAGGTTTTAGGGTTGTGCTGGGAGCTGATTGGTTGGGAGGGCAAGAAATCATTTATTGAGTTCTTGAGGGCAGTTCTGAGGTTTGTACTGGTGTCTATTTACCAGGTTCATGGGAAAGTAGCTGGGGGATCGTTCCACCTTAAGACTCAGGAGCTGAAAGATAACTTAGGTCAAGATGTTATCTTTAGCCTGATGGAGGTCCAGACCTAGTGATCATTAGAACAGTCTGGGCCTCTGGGGTTGCTGATTATGGGAGAAAGGCTAGGACTTTCTCCTTCTCTCTCTCTGGGGGAGAGAGAAAGGAGGAGTAAGAAGGGAGGAAGGAAGAGGAAGAGAGAGAGAGAGAAGAATTCTAGAGAGCTAGGATTTAAAACTAAATTTAATCAAAGTCATAAAGACCCTTGGTTTCAACATCAAGATATAAACAGCAGTTATAGCTGAGTGATGATATCATGAGCATATTTTTATGTGGCACCAGTATTCCCCCCCCCAAAAAAAAACCCACAAGAGTATAGTTTGTTTAATGTTTTAAGTGCCACTCTTATTACAAAGAAACAATTTTTAAAACCAAGATATTTTTAAAGAGACTGTGCAAGGCTATAGAATGTCCCGGAAGGAGCATGTGATTTGGGTTGGGCCCCAGAGGCCTTGCATAGTATGGGTGTCCTAGGCGCATCTTCACAGGGCCCCTGAGTAAAGTGCAGAGCTAGTGCCTGCAGGGAATGCTGAGAACAAGGTGCGGGCTAACTGCTGAGGCAGAGGGCACCCAGAGATTATACAGGACACAAAAAACGGAATGTATCTGGTGGAGATTGTTTTATTTTTTTAGACTTGTAAAAATGACGCACTATTTGATAGATACATTAGATGTAATATGTCTATGGGCCATCTGTATGTCCTCTTTGAAGAAGTGTCTATTCAGGTCCTTTGCCCGGTTTTAAATTCAATTGTTTTATTATTACTAGAGGTCCAGTGCACAAAATTCGTGCACTGGGGCAGGGGTTCCCTCAGCCTGGCCTGCACCCTCTTGCAGTCCAGGACCCCTCAGCAGATGTAGCAGTGTGCCAAGTGGCAAGCGGCCAGGGAGGAGCCCAAACCAGGGCCGGGCAAGAGGCTCCCACCATAGCAGCTGCGCTCACCAGCCATGAGCCCAGCTTCTGGCTGAGTGGTGCTCACCCTGTGGGAACACACTAACCACCAGGGGGCAGCCCCTGCATTGAACATCTGCCCCCTGGTGGTCAGTGCGCATTGTAGCGACTGGTTGTCCTGGTCATTCCACCGTAACAGTTACTTAGGCTATTATATATATAGATTTTGGTGTTGAGTTGTAGCAATCCTTTACAAATTTTGGATATTAAACCCTTATCAGATGTATCATTGTCAAATATGTTCTCCCATTCAGTGGATTGTCTTTTCATCTTGGTGATGGTTTCCTTTGCTGTGCAAAAACTCTTTAGTTTGATGTAGCCCCATTTGTTTGATTTTCTTTGTTGCCCTTGTTCAAGGAGATATATCAGAAAAAAATGTTGCTATGAGAAATGTCTGAGATTTTATTGCCTATGTTTTCTTCTACGTTTTTTATGGTCTTTAATACATTTTGAGCTTATTCTTGTGTGTGGTATAAGAAGATGGTCTAGTTTCATTTTTTCTGCATGTATCTGTTCAATTTTCCCAACCAATTTATTGAACAAAATACATTTTGTCCATTGTATGTTTGTGCCTCCTTTGTCAAATATTAATTGACTTTAAAGGCGTGGGTTTATTTCTGGGCTCTCTATTCTGTTCCATTGACCTATATGTCTGTTTTTTACTATAATTACTATAGCTTTGTAGTATAGTTTGATATCAGGTAGCATGATTCATCCAAATTTGTTCTTCTTTCTCAGGATCACTGTTGCTATTTAGGGTTTTTTGTGGGTTCATATTGATTTTTGAAACATTTGTCCTGATTCTGTGAAATATACTATTGGTGTATTGATAGGAATTGCATTGAATCTGTAGATTGATTTGGGTAGTATGGACATGTTAATGATGTTAATTTTTCCTATCCATGAACATAGTATATGCTTCCACTTATTTGTACCTTCCTCTACTTCTTTCTTCAATGTCTTATAATTTTTTAAATTTATTTTGTTAATCCTCACCTGAGGCTATTTTTCCATGGATTTTTAGGGAGAGTGGGAGAAAGACAGAAACATCGATGTGAGAGAAACACATCGATTAGTTGCCTCCTGCAAGAGCCCCGACCAGGGCCTCAGTCGGGGAGGAGCCTGCAACCAAGGTATGTGCCCTTGACTGGAATCGAACCTGGGACCCTTCAGTCCTCAGGCCAATGCTCTACCCACTGAGCCAAACCAGCTAAGGGCAGTGTCTTATAATTTTTTAAGTACGGGTCTTTTACATCCTTGGTTAAATTTATTCCCAGGTATTTTATTCTTTTTTGAAGCAATTCTGAATGGGATTTTTTTATTTTATTTTTTTTAGTTTCCCTTTCTGATAGTTCATTATTGGTGTATAAAAATGCAATGCATTTTTGGATAATTATATTGTATCCTGCTACTTTACTGAATTCATTTATCAGTTCTAGTAGTTTTTTGGTGAAATCTTTAGGGTTCTCTATCTACAATATCATCTCATCTGCAGATAATGACAGTTTTACTTCTTCCTTTCCAATTTGGATGCCTTTTATTTCTTCTTCTTGTCTGATCACTGTGGCTAGGATTTCCGGTGCTATGTTGGATAAGAGCGATGAAAGCAGGCATCCCTGTTCCCTACCTTAAGGGGAACACTTAGAGTTTTTGCACATTGAGTATGATGTTGGCTGTAGGTTTGTCATAAATGGTCTTTATTATGTTGAGGTATGTTCCCTCTATTCCCACTTTGCTGAGAATTTTTATCACAAATGAATGCTGGATTTTATCAAATGCTTTTTCTGCATTTATTGATATGAGCATATGGTTTTTATCCTTCAATTTGTTTATATGGTGTATCTGGTTAATTGTTTTTGCAGATATTGTACCAACTTTGCATCCCCAGAATAAAACCCACTTGATCATGGTGTATAATTTTTTAATGTATTGCTGATTTCAGTAATTGGTTCTGTTTCAATAGAGAACTCTAATAAAACTTGCCAATAGGTTCTAAGGTCAGTTATAAAACAAGACCTTCAAAAATATGAATGAAGATAGCAGCTTTACTTGGATGAAGTGTCTAAGGATGACAGTGTAGGATGACACTAAATTTCTGTGTGCCTATTAAAATTCAGGCTGATCTCAGACTGGAAAGGTGATAGGTTTCGTTCTCTACTCTCACTCCACGGTTCTCTTAGGGCCCTTTTTACTCTGGGGCAAGTGGTTCTTCTAGAGCACTTCCCGCAGGAGAAAGCTTTGTCAATATTAATAAATCCTCGTAACATCTCCAGTGAAGGAGGAAGTGGTTCCCAGCAGAAGTTCCCAGTATTTGTTTTGTAGGACTGTTGTAACAAATTACCACAAACTGGTTGGCTTAAAACAACAGAAGTTTATTCTGTCAGAGTTGTGGAGGTCAGAAGTCCAAAATCAAGGTGTCAGCAGGGTTGTGCCGCTCTGGAGACTGTGAGGGAGAATCTGTCCTGCATCTCTCTCTTAGCTCCTGGAAGCTGTCAGCAATTCTTGGTGTTCCTGGCTGTTAATCACTGACTGTGTCTTCATGTGGCCCTCGGTCTGAGTATGTCTATTTGGCCTCCTCTGAAGAGTGTACTTGCCATTGGATTTGGGGTCCAGCCTAACCTAGGATGATCTCATCTTGCGAGTCTTACTTTCATTACACCTGCAAAGACCCTTTCTCCAAATAAGGCCACAGTCATGAGTTTGAGGGAGACACATCTTCTGAAAGTCCACCATTGAACCCACCACAAGAGGCAACCGAAGACACGGGCGACAGATAGTCAGAGGTTCTGCTCATCTCTCTCTTTTAGTGGGTGGGGTGAAAAAACCCCATGCTGGGTGTTATCGATGAGATTTCTTCCTTTGTGTATTCTGAGAGTTAAAACCTTTTCCTTGACTAGAGGCTCAGTAGCAGATGTCTGCTCTCACTGGAGGGATAGTCAAGGAGCCCGGCCAAGGGGGAAGTAGTGCTAATATTTTACTGAGGAGACTATAAAGGACTCTCTAAGGAGGGAGAATATGTGTGCTGTTGGATGGACAGATTGCAAAATAATTTATCTTAGTTGTTATTTATTTTTTTCTTCCCCATCTTCATGCCTTTCCTAAAATAAAAACAAACAAACAAGTGAAAAAACGTCCCCCAAACCCATTCTGTCATGTTCTATTTGTTTATTTAAAAAGACAGAAATAAGAATGACAAATGTTAACTTTTTTTTTATCCTTGGTGGGACTTTTGTTTTGGAGGTTTTATTTTTTCTGTATTTTTACAATGAAAAAGGTAATTTGATGAATTGTCATAATCAACAAGAGACATCATAGATGTGTTGTTAAGGAATACTGTTTATCCTTCAGATGTTTATTTTTCACGATGAGCCTGGATTTCTAAGCAGTAAGATAATTGTATTCCTGTCTAGTCTGCCTTAAAAAAAATTAAAGTGACATCATTCTAAGAAAAGAAGTGTGATTACCCCATTGTTCCATCTATTTAGAGAACAACTTTAGCTATGGAAAGAGCAACCATAGCAAGGCTAGCAGGTTCGGGCTTGAGTGTGGATGGTGCTGTGCTTACAGAACTAAAAATATCACAGAGAAAATACCTTCTTCAAAAAGATCTTACCGACCCCACCCCTCAAGGCCAAAAATATGCAATATTTCAAAAACTAAATTAACTATACTGCTCTGTGGACCACATTTGCATTTATATATTTTTTTCTCCCCTTATGTTTAGGCCTCCCTCTCTTTTGGCCAAAGAGTTACATTATTTTAGTGCCAGATATGTTTAAAAAGCTGTCTATCTATTCCATAATTCTCACTCCATAATTAGAAAATGGAAACTCTTGCCCTACCTGGTTTGGCTCAGTGAATAGAGCGTCAGACTGAGGACTAAAGGGTCCCAGATTCGATTCCAGTCACACATGCCCGGGTTGTGGGGGGCGTGCCCCTCCAGTAGGGGGCGTGCAGGAGGCAGCCAATCAATGATTCTCATCATTGATGTTTCTCTCTCTTCCTCTCTGAAATCAAAACAAATATATTTTTTTAAATGGAAACTCTTAATGTTAATTAAATAACTGAACATGACACAATCAGTATCAAAGCCAGGGTCTAGCTAGCACATACCCTGCCTAGCACATCATGCCTGAATTTTAAGCAATTTACCAAAACTGTTCTCAGGAATATTCCAGATCTTGAATGAAATGACAAGAAATAACTGATGTCATTTTCATCATTTCCCCCTAAACTTTCTTGAGAAATGTATTATGGTTCAAAACGTAAAAATATCTCTACCTTATCCTTGAGTCTTTATTTTCAAATTTCTAATTCATTAAATGTATTATTTAAAAACAACACACACAGACAATTTAAATCCCAGAAGTTATTGTAGGAACTTCAGTAAACTGTTTACCTGCTCAAAAATCTACAGGGTGTTGCCCCCAAAATGTATAGACACATCAATAGCTGCTAGTTCAATTTTGAAAATGAAGTGTATTTTAATAAACAATGTCTTTATAATTATTCGAAGTGTGTATGCATTTTTTGGGACACTCTATATTTACTCCTATTTGAGAGGATTAACTTAAATTGGCATATTTATTTAATTTCTTTGTGCAAATTTTGAACTTTCAAGTTGAGAACAGTGTTTTATCTGTGTGCAGATAAGCAGTTATTAACACACCTAAAAAATCCTGTTTATCAATTGTGGCTCATTGTAAAGAATAATATGTCAGGCCCTAGCCGGTTTGGCTCAGTGGATAGAGCTTCAGCCTGTGGAGTGAAGGATCCCAGGTTCGATTCCAGTCAAGGGCATATGCCTAGGTTGCAGGCTTGATCTCCAGTAGGGGGTGTGCAGGAGGCAGCTGATCAATGATTCTTTCATCACTGATGTTTCTCTCTCCCTCTCTCTCTCTCTCTCTCTCTCTCCCTCTCTTCCTCTCTCTCTCCCCCTTCATCTCTGAAATCAATAAAAATATATTTAAGAAAAAGGATATGTCAGAATTAAAGGTCAATTTCACCCACCATATCTTATTTAATTCTCACAACAACCCTGAGCAGGAATTTGTTTTCCTTATATTTTAGCCCATATACACCTGAGCCTCAGAGACGTCTCAGGGTCCCAGTTCTATGAGACACATCAGCCTTACTTAAAAATAGGGAACTCCAACTAAAGTGTGTCATTTAGTTATTACTATAACAATGCTCGTTTCTTAGGTTTGATAAATGTCCTATAGTTGTGTAAGGTGTTAACATTGGGAAGGGTATATATTGTGCTATATGAAACTATACTATCTCTACAACTTTTCTGTAAATCTAAAGTATTACAGAGGGTGGATATGGGGAGGAGGAGGTCCATGGGGGAATGAGGAGAGGCATCTGTAATGCTTTCAACAATAAAGATATATTTTAAAAAGGTATTTCAAAATAGAGACTTAAAAAGGGGTCCTCTATTCTCACGGTTTACAAGCATTTTAGAACTGGCAGGGGAGAATATAACCTATCCTTTTGCAGCTGCGGATACTGATGCCCAAGCTGACACTTGTAAGCTCAGACCAGACCAGAGCTCCCCGGTTCTTTAGCAACACTGGCCCTGATTTGCAGGAAGTGTGTAGAAATCTCATCCTTTTATTAAAAAAAAAAATGCTTATCAGGAAGTCCACAGATCACATCTAACCTTGGGAGCACATTCAGGCCGATATGCACAATCTGTTGCAATGCCTAAATTCATTGTCTCTGCGAACCAACTTTTCTATCACATGATTATTTAAACACGTGCACCTGGTAAGGTCGCCAGCCATTATTCCCACCTGGCCCGTTTTGTAGGCAGACACGTTCTCCCTTCTTCTCGTTCTTCTGTTGCTTTTCTTTGACACTGCAGCCTTTCTTCACCTTGACTCCCCCATGCCCCGCCTCCGCTGAGTGAGGCGGTGAGGGTCACACTGGGAGCAGAATTGTGAAGATGTGTGCTCCCCAACCCCCTGTCCTTTGAGAGACTTAGGCATAAATTACCTGGTGTGCTTGCCTCTCATCCTTGAGCACTGGGGCCAGGGAGAAGCACATTTCTTCAGGACTGTGCTCTGCGACCCTTCCTAATACAGCTGCTTGATCTAATTCTGTACACCAGCGAAGGCTGCATGTGGGTAATTCCTTCCTTCCTACAGTGTAAGCCACCTCACTGATGGGGGTTGGATTTTGATCTCTCCTAGTTCCCGTTTCCTGGGCTGACTTCGAATGCTGATTCTCTTCTCACCCAGTCCTGACCTCTAGTTTCAGTTTCTGAAAACTGCTGCCCTTGGCTACTGAAGGATCATATGATCCACTGTTGCTACTGAACATATATTAAGGAAAAGAAAGAAAAAGAAAGAGGCACTTATTGCATTATTATTGCCAGTTTGCCTACCTTCTCCCAAAGGCATGGGACTTCAAAACCACTTAGGAGAAGAGAGAAAAATTAATTTTAACAACCCTATTTTTATATTTTACACATTCCCTTCCAGTCTTGGTTCACATGCATAGACATCTTACACAATTACACGATAGAGATTCTGCTTTATATTTAATGTTTTCCCTTTAATTTAAGTCATATTTTTCCCATTTTGCTACAGTCTTCATTATGTTCATTTTAGTAAATTCATAATATGTGTAATTTATGATGTTAACTGTGTGTCAGGTGTTTAACATATGGTTTTATTATTTCACTTGATGTGTGCTGTGAGATGAAAAAAGTTGAAAATCGCTGGCATAGAGATATAAATGGAAGCCATGGAGGTAGGCGAGCTGGCCCTGGCAAGGCATGTTGTGAGAAGGAAAAAAGGGCTGAGAGCAGAGCCATGGGAGAGAATGTGGAAGAGATGGGCAGGAGGGAGAGCAGCAGAGCTATAGCGATGGCTTTCCCCAGGATCCTAAAATACTAAGTGCTGCTGAGAGGCCAGTAGGAGAAAGTTTGAAAAAGTGTCCAGTGGATTCAGCAGTCAGTCCTTCACTGGACCCCTCACGGGAAGACATGGTGGAGCAGTGCGGTGTGGGTAACCCAGATTTCAGTGACTGAAGCAGGTATGGGAGGTAAGATACAATCTATATGGACCTTTTTATATGCATGTTGGTTTGCAGTTAGATATATAGTAAGTCTCCTCGGTATCTGCAGGGTATCAGTTCTAGGACCCCTGTGGACACCCAAATCCAAGGATGTTGAAGTCCCTTATATAAAATGGCACAGTATTTGCATATAACCTATGTATACCCTCTCTTGTTAAATACATTTTGGCTTTAAAAATTATTAATGTCTTTTCAGCTGTAAGCATGGGATACCCAAATAACGGCGACTTACACAATAGAGACCCTCCCATTCAAAGTGTGAGCGCTCTGGGAATACTTTGGCTGCTCTTTGTGGTCCTAAGATGAGAAAAGCATCTCCAAATATCCTGTCCTTGCATGACAGCCTCCAGAGGGATAGCTCTCCTCATGTGCCTCTCTTCTTGTCATCAGGAAGCAAACCTCCCTGAAAGCTCCAACAGACACATGCCCTAATGACTCCCTGGCTTTAAAACTCACCCTCCCCCCCCCCCCCCCCCCAGCTGCAAGGACGTTTCATCAAGCGAACATCTGGAATTTTCCCTCTTTTATATTGGGAGGTAGATTCTGCTTTCAAGGAAGTATGGGAAGAGAAAGATGGGTATATAGACAACCAAGAGTTCCACAAAGGGTATGGAGAAAGAGAATGTGGTAGCAAGAGACATGAGCTTAATGCAACTTTTTAACTTAAAAAAAAAAAGCAACACACAGTTGAAACTGAGCATGCTTAAATGCTTTTTATAGGAAAAATATGATCATAATAGTGTGACCCCTGTAATTGTGAGATGCAATGGGATGTAAAACATGAGAGGTGGACAGGCACTTCTCCCATTCTAATTGGAGAGAAGGAGAAATGAATGAGGGTGGATGAAGGTGAATGTGTAGGTTTGTTGGGAGGTGAGGGAATTCCCAGTTGATGGCTTCCGTTTCTTCCCCGTGAAGTTGGTGACTGAGTCACCTGGTGAGGGTAAGGGAATATTGCCCAGGCAACACAGGATTTCCAGCTGGTTTTAAGGCACAGCTGAGGTTGGCTGCCCTGCATTTAAAATCACTCTGTTCAGGAGTGTGAATGATTTTTCCCCCCTCCAGCTGCGCTAGACACCTGGTCACAAGTGTTGAGAAGGCAGACAGATTAATATCTCAGGGGACTTTCTGCACAAGTGTGATACAATAAATGAAACAAGGGAAGAGGATATTATCGAAAAAGCACTTGCAGTGCTAGAACACAGGATCTACGCTGGGAGAAAGGGAGTAGATCCACAGGGAGGAAGTTAAGACAACAAAGGGTCAGAGACAATGAAGTCGCTGAAGGATTGATAAGAGTGAGAGGAAGGATTGGGGGACAAGGCACACCAAATGGTCTCTCTGGACATATTTCCAACATGGTGCAGTTCTGAATGATCACCAAGTTCAGAGTGTTGCTTTGAAATGAGTGGCGAAAGCACAATTAAAAAAAAAATACCAGGAGCTATGGTGTTTGGGAGGGTCATCTATATGGCCTGTGGCCCAATATATAAAACTAGAGATATATGAAAGAAGTGCTTTTCAAACTTCAAAGTGCATACAAATCCACTGGAAGCCTTATTAAAATACAGATCATGATTCAGTAGAACTGGAGTAGTACTGAAGCTCTGCATTTCTAACAAGTTACCAGGCAATTCAATTTGGTCGTCTGGGAACCACACTTCTAGTGGCAAGACACTGGATAACCTGTCATTGATTATCACACATACTCTGTGTTTTATTTAAATGTCCTCTATCCTCTGCTGAAATGGCTGGACCTTAGAAGAGATATGTTCTATCTGGTCCCAGCTTTAGCTGGTTGGGTGTGGAGAACCTGATACAAGTAGAAACCAATCCATAATCTGGACTCATCGGACCAAAGTTTCTCATGTGAATCTGAACTAAAAAATGGAGATGGAAACTCTAAAGCAGTGGTGGGCAGTGGCATTTCAAGATCCATTTCCCCCATTTAGTACCCCAAATCAAGCTAACGCCTTATTTAAGTTGAAGTTTTGGGGAGTAGTAATCATGATGAAAATGGTTCTTGGGGGTGGGTGGTGGTGGGGGAATGGAGCAAAGGCACAACATTGATATGAGACAAGAGACCAAGCTCTAGAAGGAGAGTGGTTATCCCTGACACAACCTCTCCTCAAATATACCTTATACAGCATCTGGTCTCTCTGGCCAGCCTTCTGGAGTCTCTTCTTTACCTTGGCTAAGTCACCCTCTTTTCTTGAGGGGTGTCTTGATTTAGAAGACTCCTCCAGGAAGCTTCCCCTGCCACCTGAGGCTGTGGGTGCCCTACATACACTTATAGCATCCCATAGTGTCCAGATCATAGCATCCATCACTATTTATGACAACCATTTGGATACTTATGTGAGATATCTATATATATGCACATATATATAAAGTTAGACATTCTAGTTTCATTTATTGTTATCAATCTTCCCTTTTCACATAAAAAGGAGCTCAAAAGAAGTTAGATAACTTGCCCAAGATCACATAGCTTGTGGAATTGAAGTTTGATGGTTGCCTGTCTTAAAAGTGTTTGTCCTCTAAAGTATGTGTGAATCACTGTTGAATATGAGTAAAAGAAAGTTATTTGTTGGACCAATCAACTTTCTAACAGAACTGGGTAAACAATTGTGGTTAAAAACTCCTGTGATAACAAAAGTCCTGAACAAAGAGATCATTTATAAAATACATAACTGGTAGATCAGTGACAATACCCGATTCTATTCAGTGCTGCAAATTCCAAAGCCACAGCCAGGTGTCCATCTTGTCCTCATCCCTTGTCCTGAACGGTTAAGGGACCAACTGGAATCTTGGCTTGGACTCTGGTTGCCAACACGGGCCCTCCGTGCACACAAACGTTGTTAGAGCTTCCTTCAGTCTAGGAGTTGTCGTGTCCACGGACACCGGCCTGCCTGTGTTTGTGTCGTATCCTTCCTTACAAATGACCCCAGATGCAGAGTGATGCTGTGTTGCTTGCCTAGAAGTGTCTCCACCTGCAGTTCTCTGCACTAAGCAGTGAAGAGGTTGACAGGCACCCGCTCTCTGTGGCTGCAAACATGCTTAGTCAGCACCTGCACTGGCAGGATGAGCAGGCAAGTCCAAGGGGTGCCTCGCACTCATTACCCCCCGGCTGTTTCTGTAAACCACAGGATCCCTATCACGGGCGACACAAGACATCCAGACCCTCAACCAAATTTATCGAGGATCCCATTCCGTGCTCTTGTGCAAACACTGGGGTGGTTATGTTTTGAAGATGCTTTTAGCCAAACGCAAAGCTGTCTTCAGAGATGTTCTTTGCTCCCGTGGCTCGCGCAGACGCGAATTCCTGAGAGGCTGGGAAACGTCCCGCCGGGCGTCAACGGGCACCTCCAGAACCAACGCTCCGCAGCCCACGCGTCGCCTC